>NC_136483.1:14195400-14535400 GCF_053919585.1 Euprymna scolopes | reverse complement strand
TTCAAGCACAGGCATTACTTGATATGCAATGGAATGCACACTTTGCAACCAATGTGTATCTCGATAACAAAAAGGCTGGCTGTAGCCTGAAACGGCAAACGGATATTCAATGAGGACTGATGCAAATATGGGCGTGAATGGCAATAAAGGCTCTGAAACTTCCAGGGTCTGGTCTGGTAGGTGTTCAGAGTACCACAGCTTGGACCCGGTCATCAGTGGATGTGCTGGACTATAGAAGGCTCATACAGGTGACTGTCTAGCACGTGCTGCTAGTTGCGCTCTTGTTTGCGTCATTTGAGCTAGAGATATATTAAGTAATGGCAATAGTCGAGAACGAGTTGCTGCAATCATCATATATATATATATATATATATATATATATATAGGATGATTGCAACGTCTTGTCAGACGAGTGCCACTCCCTCAGACACTGAAAGTCTATGAGCCCGAAAATGACTTATTTAGTCCTGCCGGCGAATTCATACGCTCAAGCAGACATGGCACTGAAGACGGTCATTGGCATACATACATATATATACATGCATGCATACATACATATATACACATACATACACATACACATATACATATCACACACATACATACATACATACATACATAATACGCATACATGATGATTGCAACATCTTGTCAGACGAGTGCTACTCTCTCAGACACTTCCATGAGCCCAAAAAATGACTTCCATCCCCACAGGACCATTTTAGTAGACAAATACCTGATGGAGTATCTGTACACAGATGATATTACAGAGTCTTAGCTTTGTACGACAGCTAAGTCTCTCTCTCGGTTCAAAATGTTGACATCCAGTAACAAGCAAGAGCAAGATAGCCAGGAACAAGTTAAACTGTAGACCAGCTTAATGCGAGTACTGGTCTCCCGCTGTATGGTTTTTTAAATCAGAGATTTGCTTCTCCTAGAAAGGTTGCCTTCACCACGGCTTACGGGAGCCCTCTCCACCCCAACACACACATACGTACACACAAACACACATGGTGCTAGTTGGCCATTGACCCCGAAAAGGGGTTCATTCGCCCTTTGTCAGGTCATGTCATATGCTACTGGTACCATGTAACCCAGTACTACCTGCCTCATGGTCGGGTCACTGGCGACTAAACTGGTTCCCCCACCAGACTTGTTTAGTGAGGAAGGTGGCTAGTCTCCCTGAAGGATTAAAAACAAGACCTTCCAAAGGACGAATGCGCATACATACACATACATATACATACATATACATACACACGTGCAAACATACACATGACGGTCATTGACATACATACATATAAATATATACACACACATACACACATACGTATCTATAAACATACACACATATATACATATATACATACACAATGCATAATACACATACATACATATACATACACACATGCATACATACACATATACATACATATACATACACATATGTATGTGTGTATGTATTTGTATATGTATGTACGTATACAAATACATACACACATATACATACATATGCACATACATATACATGCACATATGCACATATATACATACACTTACCTACATATACATACACGTACATATATATGCATTCATACACATACACACATACATGCACATATGCACATACATATATATGTGCATGCATACACATACATACACACATGCACACATATACACATATGTATGCATATAAACACATACATATATACAAATATATATATATACGTATATACATACACACAAACATATATACATACATACATAAATACATATACACATAGATATACATACATATACATACACATGTACATATATAAACATACATACACATATACATACATATATACATAGATACATATAATTTGTAGAAGAGACAGTCACTCGTTGAAGTACTTGTGCAACTTTATAAATGAATAGACGTCGAAATTAGATGAAAATAAAATCCAAACGATCAGCGATTAAAGCGGCTGGACTGTTTTTGTCCTTCTTCCTACTTGTTCTTTTTTTTTAAATAAAACGTTTGTCTATAAGACTCACACTTCTGCTGTAGATAATGATGATGTTGACAAATTCACACATTATTTTACAAATAAATCGACGTACGAATCAAATGAAAACAACAATCCAACTGATATGTATTAAAGACGCTTGGACTTTTTTTAAAAATAAGAAGTTTGTTTGAGACTCACACTTCTGCGGTAGATGATGATGATGATGATGATGATGATGATGATGATGATGATGACAAATTCACACATTATTTTACAAATAAATCGACGTACGAATCAAATGAAAACAACAATCCAACTGATATGTATTAAAGACGCTTGGACTTTTTTTAAAAATAAGAAGTTTGTTTGAGACTCACACTTCTGCGGTAGATAATAATGATGATGATGATGATGATGATGATGATGATGATGATGATGATGATGATGATGACAAATTCACACATTATTTTACAAATAAATCGATGTACGAATCAAACGAAAACAACAATTCAACTGATATGTATTAAAGACGCTTGGACCTATATATATACATACATTACATACATACATACATACATACATATATAATGAAATGTAGTTTGCTTGAAGCATTGTGTGAATTATGTACGAAAGTAAATATTAGAAGGCTATCACAATGCAAAAAATGGAAAGTTGTTTATGTTGAGAAAGGAAGACAACAGCAAGTGATATATTTTAATGTATATATATATAAATATGTATGCACACACGCACACACACGCACGCACACACGCGCGCATACACAAAAACACACATATGTTTGTGTGTGTATATATATATATGTTTGAATATATATCTGTATACATATGCAGGTATGTACATATACGTGTGTGCGGAAAGGTACATATATATGCATATATATATGTAGATGTGCGTGTATATATAAATATATATATGCATGAATGTATATATATATATATATATATATATATATATATATATATATATATATATATATATATATATATATATACATTCAAAGGGCGAATGAACTCCTTTTCTGGGTAAACGGCCAACTAGCACTATGTATATTTGTGTGTGTGTATATGTGTATTGGGGTGGATAGGGCTCCCGTAAGCCGTGGTGAAGGCAACCTTTCTAGGAGAAGCAAATCTCTGATTTAAAAAAACCATAAAGCGAGAGACCAGTACCCGCATTAAGCTGGTCTGCAGTTTAATTTGTTGCTGGCTATCTTGCTCTTGCTTGTTGCTGGATCTCAACATTTTGAACCGAGAGAGAGACTTAGCTGTCGTACAAAGCTAAGACTCTGTAATATCATCTTTGTATAGATACTCTCCTAGGCATTTGAGCTCATGAATTTTAAATGTCTGAGGTAGTGGCACTCGTCTGACAAGAGACGTTGCAATCATCATATATATATATACATTTATATATACATACATTCATATAAATATATATATATACATTCATCATATATATATATATATATATATATATATATACATATATATATATATATATATAAATATATATATATATATATATATATATATATATATATATATATATATATATATATATATATATATGATAGGCATAATCACGTTTGACACGTCGATTCCCGTTAGATCACCGAAGTTAAGCAACGTTGAGCCTTGCCAGTGGGTAACCATTTGAGGTTTGCAGATGTTGTATGTGCTCTTCGCTTATCTTGGTATTGTTTCCAGTCGCTCTGGACTTTTCCTAGCTACTGGACGCAAGCAGTGCTGATTTTAGTGGTTGGAGATTGCGCAGCCCTTGCCATACACGCGCAGCTGCCCATGCAGGGTGTATCCTTTGTCTTTTGGGACCGAGCGGGGACATTATATAGATAGGAATAACAGTATCGCTTCATGCCAAGATATGAATATTTATTTTTTGTGCAAAATATCTCCTTCAGTATGTTAAAATTTTGGTACATTTTTTACAGATCCGTTTCGTTATGCAGAAACAATCGTTAATTATGTCTATACCGACTCTTCTCGTAAATATATATATATATATATATATATATATATATATATATATATATATATATATATATATATATATATATATACGTCTCAGAAAAAGTAGAAACCTTAGAAAAGATTATTAGATTAGAAAAGATTATTAGATTAGAAAAGATTATTAGATTAGAAAAGATTATTAGATTAGAAAAGTATGACAATATAGTGTCGGAAGAAAAGGAAAAAGAAAAATATGCTCTGCTGTTATATCTAACATACATTGAGTTTCTGAGTAAAAAGGATTGGTATACACTGTGAAATATTATTGAAAAAACGCATTTTACTAGAAGACAAAAATATATATTTGTATTATATATATGGATGTATATATATATATATATATATACACACACGCACACACACATATATATTACATATTTACAGCTGTATATATATATATATATATATATATATATATATATATATATATATATATATATATATATATATATATATAAGAGAGAGGGAGAGAGAGAAAGAGAGATCACAGGAAAGAAACGAAAAAAGCTGGAAAGAAAGAAATAAAGAAAGAAAGAAAGAAAGAAAGAAAGAAAGAGAGCACCATCAAATATTGCGGTACTCTTAAAGGAAAACGAAATATCTCCGCCGCGACACTATTATAGCAAAGAACAATACTTAAAATCAAATTAACATTTGAATAATAAATAAGTTAATATGATAAACTAGAGACTTTTCTTTTGTTCTTGTTTTATTTTTGCAGTGAGAGTGTGAGCGAAATATGTGTTTCTGGGTCATCAAAACACTAAACAGGAAAAAATAATGACTTTATTGTCCGTGAATATTGCGCATGGAGAATCGGTTTAATTTTTAAATATTCTCTAATGTTTGTTCTATTTAAATTCGACTTTCACGAATAAGAACATATTTGCTTTTTTGTTATATATTTTTCTTTCTTTCTTTTTTCCATTCATTCTTTCTACACGAAATAAAAAAAAAGTATTTCATAAAGTTATTTTGCGCTTTTTTTTTTTTTTGTGCGCTTTTTCCCTTTCTTTTAAAATCCTATTTCTCTCGCGTGTAAGTATTGAATATAAAATTCGCAGTTCCGTATGCATAGAGGTCATGACCTAAATGGCAACAGAAAATATCTCGACAAACAAAACTGCATTTCGTTTATTTGTTTGTTAGTGGAATTAAAAAAAAATAAATTAGAAGAGTTCTTTTCTTTTTTCTTTTTTTCATGTTTAATTTGTTAACAAGTTTGTTTAATCTGTATTGTATAAACAGATATAATTTGAGGAGAAAAAAATGAATTTATCACATTTAGTTTTTGATAAAGTGTAATTAAACAGTTTAACATTTTTTTTTGTCCAACGTCCAACGTCCAACTTTTTTTTCTTACATATTTTAATTTTTTCCAACAAAATTCTAAAATTCTGATTTTTAAGTCTGCCATGTCTGCGCCACTCTCCGCGCACTACTATTCCTCTTTTCTATCCTCAGTCAATGAAGGATCCTTCTAGACTGAGAAAATCTTTACTTTTGTTTCATTTCAGAGTATCCTTTTTTGTGAGAGCTGAATTTCTCCACATTAAAAAACGAAATAGTATCTAACCCTGCTTTCGTAGGGAGGTAAGTAAATATGATTTTTGATTAATTCCCATTTCAGTCACGTAAATTATTTCAAACGCCGAAATTAAGTGTTTGGCGGAAAATATATAGTCCCTATTATTATTAGTCGATAACGGGCGTACTAAGAAAGAACAATAACTCAGTTTCATTCTTGACATGTCCATAAAGATGTCGACTATATTTTTCGACTTTTCATTTCGGCGTTTCACGTGTACAATGAAACTGGTCGTCAATAAATGTTTAATGTTATTGTATCAGTTAATTACTTAATTAATTAATTAATTTATTTATTTATTTATTTATTATTATTATTATTATTATTATTATTATTATTATTATTATTATTATTATTATTCAAAAACGTGATTTGAATAATAAAAAAAAAGTTATTTAGAAGTCATGCAGAAACCCATTTTACTCAAAATAATTGACGTGACTGAAATAGAAATTAGTCAAAACATTAAAAGTTGTTGCTTTTCGTTTGGTTCCTCGCGGGGACAAAGTTGGGCACAAAGTCAGTTTTTAATGTAAGTCCTTAAAAAGGGATACTTTGGTTTAGAAACAAAAATTTTAATTGTTCGAGGAGAATTTCTCGTCCTCTGAACGAGGACAGACCAGCCACTGCACTTTAATCCACGCCTAAAATAAGTTATATATGTGCGCGTGCGCGTGTGTGTGTGTGTGTGTGTGTGTGTGTGTGTGTGTGTGTGTGTGTGTGTGTGTGTGTGTCATGCAGCAATTGATTTATTTGTACAAACAAACAATTCTTAGATTTAAAAACTTAAACGTACCAATTTGATTTAGCAGTAAAAGTAAATGACTCAGTTACTGCGACGTCATCGATGGCAAGGTGTTGTGTTGGGATGATGGTGGGCGGGGGCATATCTAACACGGCGACAGGACAGATTCATAGGAGAAAATAGTAGGGAAACGGACAAAAGTTCACCATAGCCCCTTCTCCCCAATGATTGAAAATACATTTTTACATTTAAATGGTTTATAAATAACTTACAGTTGCCAACATGTTCATTTTTAAACTTATGTAATTTTTTTGTCGTTGTATTTTTTGTTTTTTCGTTCAATATTTATTACTTTTTAAGAATATGATTTTGAAAGTTTATTGTGGATAGAGTGAGAAAAAAAAAAAGTCTATCCATAAAAAATAAATAATTTTTATCGACAACTTCGTTTTACACAAAGATCGACGATGAGTTTGTGAAAAATTAGTTCAAAAGAGTTCAGAGACGTTCTCATGGAAGAAAGTTATTTGTCTGTAAGAAATGCACCTGTTCATTCCAGCTGGTGCCGCGTGAATTTATGTGTGTGTAAATGAGACAGGCATAAAGGTGTGTGTTACTGTATTGCATGAAGGTGTGTGTGTGTGTGTGTGTGTGTGTGTGTGTGTGTGTGTGTGTGCACGCGCGTGTGTGCACGCGCGTGTGTGCACGCGCGTGTGTGTGTGTATGTGTGGGTGTGTGCGTGCTTGCGTGCGTGTGTGCGTTCGGTGAGCGGGGTTGTGTACTCGTTGGGTCTGGTCACAAGTGAATTACAAAAAGACAAACAAAAAAAACCCCAAAAAACTAAATAACTGCATGAATTGATGATCTCCGTTCAAGTAAATGGCATTTAATTAAGAAGTTAATTGTTCGTATGTCTTGACGAAGAAGTTAGTATTGAAGGTTCGTGAGCAGTGGCGGCTCGTGCATGGAGCTGTGCAGTGCAGCACCCCCAAGTTATTTCTACACAATATTAATGATAAAATTAAAAATAATACGTTTTTTTATTATTATTATTATTATTATAATAATAATAATAATAATAATAATAATAATAATAATAATAATAATAATAATATTATTATTATTTTCTATGTGTACATTATAAAATCATTAACTTTAATGTCGGTATCTCTAAATTCATATAATAACAAAAATAAACTTGCTTGGAGCTGTGAAATTCACAGTTACACTTTCTTAATGAAATTCTCTTGTACGCATGCGCGGATTAGACGCTTTAGGCAGCCGATGAAAGCCGCTTGAAGAACTGTCGCTTGGCGCAGCTCCGTGTCGTGAAATTCGTTGTTTGCTTAGAGTGTGCGCCTGTATAGATATGATAACATTGTTATTGAAAAAAAAAAGGAGGTTTACTTATATTTTTTTAAATTATTATTAAAATCTGCACATAACGTGTTCTTGTACATAAAATATTGTACTTTTTTTTTTTTTAAATACGCGGACTTTTAGCGTTGCGATTTAAGTCGGTAGCAGACGGAAATATATAATATGCAGAAACTGTTTATTTTTATTTATTAAAAGTATTCGGGAATTTAGCAGTGAAGCTAACACGCGGCCAAGGGTAAAAACCAAATATACAATAAATAAATCTTACCATAAAAATAAAGTTACTTTTCCATCTACCTGCCTTTTTGTTTGTTTCTTTAAAGTAGTTTTAAATGCTATTTATTTTGCAACAACTAAACTTTACAAAAAAAAAAACTGTTTACATTTTTTTCCTAGGAGCAAAAAAGCGAAGAAACAGTTTATGTTGAAAATATATTTTAGTTAGAAATCTTTCTAACGTGTATGTTTTAGATATAAAACAAACTAGCATTTATTTGCCTCCGACAAGGACAATGTTAGAAGTTTTACACTTTGAAAAATGGATTTTTTACACAAGATTTTTTAATTAAAATGTGTTTGTAAGTAAAAAAAAAACACACAGTTTTTGATAATTATGCATTTTGAAACTTTACATTGAATTTGTTAGTAGATGGGTCAGATAATACGCATTAAAAAAAGTAATTAGAAATCCTTCTGGACTGAGACAATTTTAATTTTTTGTTTTTTGGGGAAGAAAGCTACATTAAAATTCGATGTTTTATAATGCTTGTATATGACATCCTATTTTCTTATGATAAATCTCCACTTTATGTTGATCTTTACCGGCATGGGAAGGTCAGTAAATAGCCAAGTTTGTTCTTTTTATATAAAAAGCAAGTTGTTAAAAGATTTGTAAATAAAATTTTGTATCTTTAAATATTTTTGTTTGTTTGCTCACTATATAAAAATGTAAACTTTTTTATTTTGCATTTTATTTACAAATACGTTTTGTTATAAATACATCTTTAAAAATAAATTTTGTAAATAAAACTGTTATTAAATAAAACGCTATTTTCAAATAGTAAACTCCTAAATCAACCCTCGTAGGGAGGCAGGTAAATTTCAAAGTTTTTCTTTTTTGTTTTTATAAAAAATAAGTTATTTTTAAAAATGTTTTTCGTTTGTTTGCAAAAAAGAAAAAAAAACGCAAACTTTTATTTAATTTGAAAAGGAATAAATATATATATATTATTTTTATTCTGTAAAGTGTACATAATTTAAAAAAATCTTTTTAATAAAAAAGTTTTTGCGTATTATCTATTTCTGATTGATTATTTGTCTTTGTTATATATTTGAATATTTATTTGAATGTTTGTTTATTATTTGATTAAATATTTATTTATATATTCGAATTCCTTTACACGATATTAAAAAAATACGTAAAATTTTTGAAGCAGCACCCCCACTAATCTCAGGCACGAGCCGCCACTGTTCGTGAGTCAAGATAAAGAAAATGTTGTATTGAGTCCATAATCCTGGACAAGAAAGAGGTTGTTATAAGTTCATGAGTCTTGAAATGAAAATGGTATTACGAGTCCATAAGAGGAGAATGCTATTCAAAAGCCGATACATGTTTGGATAGAAATAAGAGTGGGTTCATAAGACTGGCAGAGTTCACATTATAATTTGGAAATAAATATATACTGAAATCAAAGGAAAGTTTATGTGCCGACGCTAATAGCTAAAGTCTAAAGGCCGGTTTCGTTTGCGCGCCAATCATCTTAAATGATGTGGGTTAATTGGCAGCTGGGCCTTCTTGCCGCAAACTGATGTAAAAAGCACGAACGCAATTCTTTATATAAAAACTGAGAACAGATGCTCGGCTCAAGGAGAGATTGTTTTTGATTGGCTAAATCCGGGAATTGGAAAGCAATCGAAATTTAGTATCTGCTCCAATCAGTACCAAGCATTCAAGTTAAGCACATATTTTAGACATCGTTATTTTCTGGCGCTTTATTTTTTTAAATTGTAACGACTACTTTTACTTATTTCGAAACTGTTTCTTTGCACTGCTTTAATCAAGTGTTGTTGTTGCCACCAAAATCGCATCTCAATCTCACTACAGCTCCCCACCCCACTAGTAATGAAATTAACAAATTGGTAATTTGTTAATTTTATTACTAGTGGGGAGCTGTAGTAAGATTGAGATGCGATTTTCCATTTCCGCACCCCACGTTGTAAAAATTAATTTTAAACGATAGTTACTAATATTTTGCGTTTTTAAATCGTATTCGGGGATTTTGTTTTTCTCTTGATAAAAAAGACGTCTCGAGTTTTTATTTAATAGTTTTTTGGGGGGTTTTCCCCCCTTTTTTAGTCGTTAAGCGTTTTTATCAACGCCCCTTTTCGCTTCCTTCCTTAATTTTTTATGCGTTTTTTCCCAACTCCACATGACTCCAGATATCTTGTTTAAAACTAGGCACGGATAAAAAGTGAAAGAGAAACCAAGCTGTTGTTGTTTTTTTTAAACTAATTAAAATCTATTAAAACCGATTATTCTTGGGCAACTTCTTTTTTCCAGAAAGATAAAAGCCTGGATTTTATCATATGAAAAAGCAGAATAATTTAAAACTTTTTCTATTATTTTTAATAGAATTTTAAATTTTGAATTTTCAAAAAAACAAAAAAACAAAAAAGCACTATTCACCGCAACTTTTTATATCGAGAAATGAACAATTAATTTTTTAAAGCTTTTTGAATCAATTATATGTTTCTTTTTATTTATTTATTTATTTATTTATTGTTTAAATTAGATTTAGAATGATTTGCTATAAGAATATACAAAAATATTACATAAGCGCCTGAATTTCAAATAATTTACTCTTTTATCTCAATTGTAGAAATCCCATGTCGAAATTCAATAAGTAAAAATTTAACATTCCTTTTTTTAAGAAACTACAGAAGTCCTTTACAATACAAAATAAATTCATACTTCGTAATTTTGGAAAGGGGGGAGGGGGTAACAACTGTTTGTAAATACAGAACACCTATGTTAGCGCGTATAGTCGACGATAAATGAATTGATATCAAGTAACACGAAATTGCCGAAAGAAATTATCGTATTTTTAGTAAAATGCGAAGTAATTTATCGATTTTTTTCTTTTTTGGTATCGATTATTCAAAGCAGTTAATGGTATTTTAGCAATATTAGGCTCAGTAAAAGAAAATTATTAATTTATTTTTCAAAGATTTAAAGTAGTATATATATATATATATATATATATATATATATATATATATATATATATATATATATATATATATATATATATATATATATATATATATATGCCAATCTGGAAGATAATAATTATTATTATTATTAACATATTCAACAAATTTCACGCCTCTAAAACACAAAAAATTAAAAATTAAACACACTCAAAATTCAGATTTTCAACCTTAAATTTGATACTGGCGCAGTTGTTTTCTGTTGTTTGTTTTATTTACAATCCTCCCCCTCCCCACAATACAATATATTTTGCTCAGTTTCGGCTGATTATTTTAAGCATATTTCTATCCACAAATAAATAAGAGGGGGTTGTATGCAAAAGAATATACATATAAATATAAATTATGAAAAAGTATACCATTATAAAGTTCATTCTTCACTTAATAATCAGTGAAAATTTCATATTGATTGGATATTTACTCGATTTTTGGTAGATTTTTAAAGAGAGACTCCGTCAAAAAATATTTACTCTCTCTCTCTCTCTCTCTCTCTCTCTCTCTCTCTCTCTCTCTCTCCTTCCGTTTTGGCCGGGTCTATTTAAAACTATTATTATTAAAACTATTACAAATTACAAAAATATTTTATATATATATATATATATATATATATATATATATATATATATATATATATGTATATATGTATATATATATATATATATATATATATATATATATATATATATATATATATAAGTAGGTTGTAGTTTGCTTGAAGCATTGTTGAAGAAAATTATAAGGTAAAATTAAAAGCCAAGAACAATGCGAGATTTTTTTTTTATATATAGAGTAAAATTAAATGCAAACAAAAGAAATAAAGTTCTTTTTTTTGTTGTTTTTTTCTTTTTCACACAAATTTTAACTCTAAACAACAGTAATTTTTTTTTTCTGTTGTATTCAATGGTGATATATATATCACCATTGAATACAACAGAAAAAAAAATTACTGTTGTTTAGAGTTAAAATTTGTGTGAAAAAGAAAAAACAACAAAAAAAAGAACTTTATTTCTTTTGTTTGCATTTAATTTTACTCTATATAAAAAAAAAATCTCGCATTGTTCTTGGCTTTTAATTTTACCTTATATATATATATATATATATATATATTTTTTTTTTTTTTTTTTTTTTTACAAAGGCATCACCACATTATCAAGGCCCAGAGGCCACTCAAGGATAAGGGTTAAAGAGTGTACAGTAGAAATTGGTCAATATAGTAATCATTAGTAATGAAAATTTGGTAAATTTAATAACTTATATGGAACGGCTCATCAAGAACTTATTTACTTTAGACTTGAACACAACCATATTGTAGTCAGCCGGAAAGCAGGAAAACGGAAGACAATTCCACAGGCGTGCAGTTCTAAGAAAGAAGCTTTGTTCATGGAATCTACGTTTAGGTTTAGGCACAGATAAAGAGTGGGGGAAATTATTGATAGTGTTTACAGCTAGACGAGTGTTTCTTGTGAAAGTTTGGCGAGGGGGGACCATAGATTGAAGCTCAGTTGAACACTTTCCATGAAAATAACGATACATCAGAGACAAACTCGCAACATCTCTTCTGTGAGATAGAGGTTGCAAGGAGGAGAAAAGGACATCTCCTACGAGGCTACGAAGTCTATTTTGAACTCTATCAAGGCAGGACAAGTCCTTTCTAGCAGCTCCTGCCCAGATGTGGCAACAGTATTCCATCCTTGGACGTACCTGGCTCTTATATAGGTAGAGAATAGCATCAGCAGTGAGATATCTACTGGATCGATAGAAAGATCCCACCATTTTTCCAGCGGCCTTGGCAACAGATTTGATATACGTGTTCCATTAAAGATCAGGAGTAATGGTCAAGCCGAGAAGCTTGTCAAAACTTGAGGCCTCCTGAAGACGAGAGCCATTCATTTCAATTGATGACAAATGTGAATTAGAATGTTGATGATGTAAAGAGAGAAGCTTGGTTTTCGATGCATTAAAAGTAACCAGCCACTCCTTTCCCCATTGTACTACGTGCTCAAGATCAGAGGAGAGAGAATTGGAGAGAACTTGGTCGTTTACTGTCTTAGATGTGCTACCATAAATGGTAGTGTCGTCAGCATAAATGTCTACAAATGATGTAAGGATATGATTTGGAAGATCATTAATGTAGATCAGGAAAAGAGTTGGGCCCAGGATGGATCCCTGAGGGACACCGGCATTAATACTGTGAGCTTCTGATTTTTGCCCCTCAACTACTACTCTTATGAACCTATCAGAAAGAAATGATTTAATAATTGAGAAGACTTTTCCAGCTATACCATAGCTAGCGATCTTATGAAGTAAACCTTTATGCCATACCCTATCAAAGGCTTTAGATATGTCAAGAGCAATTGCCCTAGAAAGATTGCCACCGTCGAGAGATTTGCTAATCCTATGCGATATAACTGTAAGGACATCTGCTGTAGATCTAGCAGAACGGAAACCATATTGAGTGTCACTAAGAAGGTTATTTTTGTTGAGATGTTTGATTACTTCTGTATTTAACACAGATTCTAGCAACTTACTCATGACGCACAGGAGACTTATTGGCCTGTACTGAGAGGGGGATGAGCGATCACCTGAATTCTTAAATACAGGGCATACTGATGAGATTTTCCAGGGAGATGGGAAACTATTCTCCTTAAGACAACGTTTAAACAGTTTTGTAAGTATGGGCGCTAATTCAGGTTGAAGTTTTTTGAGTACTATAATTGGAATACCATCAGGGCCAGTTGCTTTACTCGAATCAAGGTTTTTGATTAGCTTCGCAACATCACGTACAGATATACGTATATCACATAGCGTGTTTTCTGATACAGGAGGAAATATTGGGGGTTGGCGGTCTTGGTCGCAAAGGGTAGAATTAGCTGCAAAGTTCTTGACAAAGAGTTTGGCTTTGTCTGATGCTGACGAGATTACCTCAGGTCCATTGATAATAGTTGGGATGGAGCACACGCTTCTGTTCAGGATTCTATTTGCTATTTGCCAAAACTGGTGGGAACCAAGCCGCTGCTCAGCTACTTTGGACTTAACAGATTGAGCATACAACACTCTTGCGTTCCTTATTACTTTCTTACAATGGTTGCTGGCAGTCCTGAAAACGGCTTTAGTTTCCATACATCTATTACGTTTGAAGCAGTGGAAAAAGTGATTTCTGTGCGCAATGGCAGCAGCACATTCTGGAGAGAACCATGGCTGGCTGTTAGGTTTTTGCTGAAACTTTTTAGAGGGAATGAAATGGTCAATACCTACAATTAACCATTCAGTTAGGTCTAATACTATAGAGGACACATCCTTTTTAAACATGGAATGCAGAGGTAGATCAGATATAAATGTACGGAAGCTATCCCAGTCAGCCTTAGTGTATCGATATACTGTACGATGAAGAGGTATGTCTGGGGACTTATTACATTTCATTTTTATCTTAATTGATACAACAGAGTGGTCGGAAGATCCAAGAGGCGACAGAACAGAAACTGAACATAGTTCAGGGCAAGTTGTGAGAAAAAGGTCTAGTAGGCTCGCATACTGGCCGTCATTATCGGGCACACGGGTAGGTTCCTGAACAATCTGAGTGAGGTCATAGGCAATGGAGAAATCATGACAGAACCTCCCCTCATCATCGGTCTTGTTTGAGTGGGTCAACCATTCGACGTTGTGAACATTGAAGTCTCCACATACGTGAATGTTAGCTGAAGGATAAGTAGAAAGGACTTGGTCAATTTTCTCAGATATGCTTTGAAAGATAGTAACTCCGCTGTTGTGGGGGCGATAGAGAGTAAATATAAATGCAGTAGTGTGAGCTAAAGCAACCCGGAAGCACATATAGGGTAAGTTAGAATCTTCCCTGGAGATGTCCCTCCCACATGGAAAGCTATCTTTAATATAGGCACATATTCCATGCCCATGGCGATCTTGGGGGTCAGATTTAGAAGTTAAGTTAGAGTATCCTGAAATTGCAAACTCATCTAGGGAAATAGCCTGTCCAATGCCAGTTTCACTTAAAAATAAAAGGTCTGGTTTAGTCTCCTGTAATTGGGTTTCAACCTCTGGAAGGTTAGAACGAAGACCCCTGATGTTGGAGAAGGAGACATGGTAGCAGGGGTCTATGTTGGAAGTTGGAGAACCGGGTTTAATCGTGTATTTTTTCTTGAAACTTGTCATGATGAAATTTTGGAATTTGTGGACTAGGTCGACAGATTTACTTAGAGCAGGACAGAGAGGGGAAATTAAGAGAGAAAAAGAAACGAAGAATTTTTTTTTATTATTTGTAGCTAATGATAAGGTAAAGCCGTAACAATTACCCACTAGTATGGCATCGAGAGGCCCCACCAGAAGCTACTGCATGGTCCAGAATCCATTCACCAAATGGCAATACAGCAGCCCCAGTACTTTGCACCTGCTGATAGGACAGCCTCCTTAGTGGTTAATCCAAGGTTCGGGTCCCTGACTATCAGGCGGATAACGTCAGCCCAGACAAAACGTTTACCTCCAGCACCCTTACTAGTGACATGGCTACAAGGATAGACATAGAAACAGAAAATTTCCGCCATCTCAGCCAACTGTTCGCAAAAATACTGCCAACCTAGAAAACAGCTTTTTCTTCTCCCTTTGTCCGAAAAATCACTCATTTAAAAAATGAGGACTGAGGGACAAATAAGAAGAAGCGAGAGTAACAGGAGCTGCCGATAACGCATCCACAATGCGTTTTCTACTCTCCATTAAAAAAAAAAAAAAAAAAAAAACTATTAAGTATTGTACTTAATAGAAATATATATATATATATATATATATATATATATATATATATATATATATATATATATATATATATATATATATATATATATATATATATTTCGGACGATATTTTTATTATTATTTTTTATATTTCAAGCGGACCTCGGCTCTTGGCCACAAAAAAGTATCGAAATGAAAAATAAAAAGAAAACCGTTGAAAGAACTGGAGATTTGTAGAGTGGACAATCATGTTCGAAAAAGTTCACGTGAATCATTTTAGCCGTTTGTGGAAGAAGATTTAATATTTTTTAATGTTGCAACGTAAAAGCGTTTAATTCAAACGGCAAAAATGAGACGCAATTGATTTCAATATGTATAATGGAATAGAAATGAAATTGTTAAATGGTAAAAATAATGTAATTATTAGTTATGAATAATAATAATAATAATAATAATAATAATAATAATAATAATAATAATAATAATAATAATAATAAAACTACTGAAGAGGGCAGAGTTAGAAACAATGTCGGCTTTTTTAATGGTGAGTAAATTCCGTCTCTCCGTCAATAAAGATGGGACGAACATAGATAAATAAATAAATAAATAAATATTATTATTATTATTATTATTATTATTATTATTATTATTATTATTATTAATAATAATAATAATAATAATAATAATAATAATAATAATAATAATAATAATAATAATAATAATATCAATAAAATGAATATTAGTTAATAATTAAATGAGAATAGAAATAGTCTCAGTCCCGACGGAATTCTCAGAGCGGTGCCCGGAAAACTCGTCTCCGGAAAACTCGTCTCCGGAAAACTCGTCTCCGGAAAACTCGTCCCCTTTCGCTAGGTAGGAAAACTGGTCCCTTATTGAATAAATGTCGATTGAAAACACATTTTATGATCATTCTTGAAGGAGATATTAATTTTTAAAATAGACTATAGCCCCCCCCCCTAATATTTTTTAAAAATATTTTTACTTGTTTAATGTTTTTGTTCTTTTTTTTTTTTTTAAATAAAATCGATTTTCTAAGTGTCCGTTTTCTACCTAACTGGCTAAGTTCTTAGTGGTTTCACTTAAAGCGTTTATTATGTTCATACAAAGTTAATTACAATTTTTTTTTTGTTCTTATTTTAACGATGTTTTTTGGAGTCATAAAAACAATAATTAAAAACAAAACCAAAAAATTAAAAAACAGGGAGCGATTCGATTTTTCGTTACTTTTTTGTTTTGGTTTTTTAATTATGATAGTTTTTTGTTGTTATGTTTTTGTTTTCTCTCATACCAAGTGCACTCATGCGTTATTTAAAATTATAATTTTATCAATTATCAACATTTATTGTTGTCTTGTCAAATTTTGCAAAAATTAACTAATAAATTAAAAACGAAATATTTTTTTGGCGCGTTACTTCAAAATTCTAAAATCAATCATTAAGAGAAAAAGTAATCACTAAATAAATTTATCAAGAATCTTTTTTTTGTTGGTTGTTTTTCGGAGGGAGATATAGTTTTTACCCCCGTCCCGCTCTCTCTCTCTCTCTCTCTCTCTCTCTCTCTCTCTCTCTCTCTCTCTCTCTCTCTCTCTCTCTCTCTAAATTATATTTTAAAAAATATTAAAATTTATTATTTTCTTTTTAAAACCAAATCTCCCTCAGTAATTTCTTTAATTTTCTATTTTTTAGCGATTATCAAGACCCCTAAGATGTGATATACCGGACATTACTTCTCATTCTCACGTAACACTCGACATGTTTTTGTTTGTTTTCTGTGTTTTTTTTTTTTGTTTTTTTTCTTTACCGAATAAACGATTCCAAATAAATTAAACAACATAGTCGGCGAGGTAGAAAAATCGATATTACCCTTTTACAAACAACAGTAAATAAGTAAATTCGGGTTTGTATTACTGTACACATAGATTCGAAAAAGTTGTCAAAAAACAAATATATAACAAATAAATGTTATCAAAGGCAAGATAAACTACTTTTCTACCAAACTGGATATAATTTTCGTGTTTTTATTCAATTTAACATGTTTATTCAGCTCGAAAAGCTTACAGTGTTTACCGATGTATTGGAAAATTCAAAATGGCGCCCGACTCTCTCTTTAACACGGTAAGTTCGAGAAAAGGTGTTATAAATAATAAACTAGACAAAATACTATTAAAAAACCACCGAATATATGTCAAGTTATGTCACGATAACATATATTGAGCGAATTGCTAACAGTATTTTGTCTAGTTTATTATTTATTACACCTTTTTCCGAACTTACCGTGTTAAAGAGAGAGTCGGCTGCCATTTTAAATTTTCCAATACATCGGTAAACACTGTATGCTTTTCGAGCTGAATAAACATGTTAAATTGAAAAAACACGAAAATTATATCCAGTTTGGTAGAAAAGTAATTTATCTTGCCTTTGATAACATTTATTTGTTATATATTTGTTTTTTGACAACTTTTTCGAATCTATGTGTACAGTAATACAAACCCGTAAATTCTTTTTATATTAATATAAAAAAAGCGGTCTCGTTTATGAACATAATAACCGCTTTAAAATAAGTGAAACCACTAAGAACTTAACCACTACCAGTTAGGTAGAAAACGGACACTTAGAAAATCGATTTTATTTAAAAAAAAAAAAAAAAAAAAAAAAAAAAAAAAAAACATTAAACAAGTAAAAATATTTTTTTTTTAAATTATTTTTTAGATTATTAGTCTATTTTAAAAATCAATATCTCCTTCAAGAACGATCATAAAATGTGTTTTCAATCGACATTTATTCAATAAGGGACCAGTTTTCCTACCTAGCGAAAGGGGACCAGTTTTCCGGAGACGAGTTTTCCGGAGACGAGTTTTCCGGAGACGAGTTTTCCCGAGGCGAGTTTTCCCGGGACGAGTTTTCCTAAATTCTATCAGAGCAGGTACTTAAATGTATGTGTTTTTGGCTCGAAAGTCACTCTGTGTCTATTGAATTAAACGCTTTTACGTTGCAACATTAAAAAATATTTAAAAACACACAATCTTCTTCCACAAACGGCTAAAATGATTCACGTGAACTTTTTCGAACATGATTGCTAGGAATGAACGCTGTCCACTCTATAAATCTCCAGTTCTTTCAACGGTTTTCTTTTTCTTTTTCATTTCGATACTTTTTTGTGACCAAGAGTGCGGGTCCGCTTGAAATATAAAAAAAAACAATAATAAAAATATTAAATACAAAAAGTAACATCGTTTTTCATGCTTCAAAAACCCTCATAACCTTTAAATCACTATATATATATATATATATATATATATATATATATATATATATATATATATATATATATATATATATATATATATATACATACATACTGTGTGTGCAAAATCAAGACTTCAGTCTTTAGTTTCTTCGGAATAAGAACGAAAATCGAAAGCCTCAAAATTGAATTTCTACAAGAAACCAATGTTTTCTACTTAATTTTATATCATTTTCAACTAAAAGCAAAATTATTTACGTCATTGTCATGTTGCAATTAATATTATATAACCGCATTATTATATAAAACATGTATTTTCATGTTTTAACTATTCATCCATACAAGACCAACTGCAGTTACCTTCCCTGTTTATTTTTTTAAGTATAATTTGAAATTTTGCTTAATGGAGACTGGTAAAAGAATTTCACTTTTTTTTTCTAAGAAACTTTATTGAGTTGAAGTCGATATGATTCTGAAAGATTTCGTTGATTCACTAGAGTATGAAAGTTAAATTGGAAACGCGATGAAATATACGTGAGTGATAATTGGACTTTGTAAGGATGATGAAATGTCTTTAGATTATTCTCTGTTTCCTTCGTGGTGAGATTTATCGCTTATTGTTTTTCCTGTTTTGGGGCTTTTTTTTATGCCTCGTCTCGAAAGGGTTTAGATTTTTTTATTTTGTTTTACGAACGTTAACATTTCTTGCATATCGGATTGTTTTTTGCTGTTTCAGAGAATGATACAACCTTGTGTGTGTGTGCCTGTGTGTGTGTGTGTGTGTGTGTGTGTGTGTGTGTGTGTGTGTGTGTGTGTGTGTGTGTGTAAAAAGTTTCGTTTTGTTTGTCTGCGATCTATAATTGTGTATTATTATGCCTGAGCTTTTCACTGTTTGTTTTGTATTTGTTCTTGTTGCCGGTATATATATAGCTGTACCCGGCCACGCGT
Organism: Euprymna scolopes; assembly: GCF_053919585.1. Lineage (NCBI taxonomy): Eukaryota > Metazoa > Mollusca > Cephalopoda > Sepiida > Sepiolidae > Euprymna > Euprymna scolopes. The sequence continues at coordinate 14,515,420 of NC_136483.1, read as the reverse complement.
TGCTGTGGTTCAGTTTGTTAAGTTTAACACATTCCTCAAGAAAAATTGCATTTTGTTCGTTTATTTACTTTTATTATATTTTGCAATTTTTTTAATCAATAAAAGTTGTTATTTCCCCCCCCCACACACACAAAAAAAAAGATTAATTTTTTACCATAAATTGTTAGGTGAAGGTTGTTTTTTCAGGAAAACTTGCACTTTTTTTTTTTTTAAAGAAATTTGTCAGTAAACGCTTCTCTTTGAAAACGGAATTTTTATTATAAAAAGAACAGATGAACACTGTAAATAGTTATGTGAAAGTAGAGAAAAATTTGATTCTTTTTTTTCAAGAGAATGCACAAATTATTATTTTTTTAACAGATGTTTAGAAAATAAACAGAAAAATACTTCCATCATTAATTAGGCAAAAAAATAAATAAAATGTTGATTTAGTGTTTCAACATAATGCTTATAAATTACGATAAAACTTACCGAGTATGCGCTGTTTTACGGTTGTTGTAAAAATGGAACGGAAACTTAAATTTCTCTTCGTTTTAATCTTTCTTAATTTTTTAATTGTGCCCCCCTCAAACGAATATAATCAAAACAGTAACATTCAACAATTGTACTTTATGTATATAAAAAACAAAATATTTATTAAAAAAAAAAAAGTTAATAACGAAAGGGAAATAATTCCATTTTTAAACGAAAAAGTCAGTTTGGTATATCTTTTTGTTATTTTTTACATAAGTCCAGCTTACCATTCACATTGGAAATGTCGACATTTATAGGTTGTAGGGTACGTTTACAACGAATAAACACTCCAATCTAGTAGATGTATCAGAATTTTTGACACCCTAATCACGAAACTGCGAATAAAATATAAAAATCTCGTAATTTCTCTTTTAAAAGTGGGTTGTTTATTTTCTTCATGGATTATACTTCCAAAATATACTAATAAAGTTGTTTTAAAAGTAATAGAAATATTTTTTTTTATTTTTGAAAAAACTAATGAATTTTACGAACTCAATATTTTTCAATTTTTAAACTTTGAAAATCTATCAAAATTTTTCTATTGATTTTATTTTTACGATATTTTAGGGTCAATGTGAAATTTTATGCCCTTTCCAATAAGCCGAATATGATATTTTAGACAAACGTTTTTTTTTTAATTCACGCCCCCCCATTTTCAAGTGCCTATTAAAAAGTAAATAATTAATTTACTCACCAAAGTTTTATATATCACAAATTGAAGAGAAAATTTCAATAAGTGATATATTCAAATTTAAAACAAAAAAGTAGTGTTTTTTAGAAATTTACCTGTAAAGTTCGAAGTTTAAAACCTGTTTTTTTAAACCACGTTGTTTGTTTTTTCTTTTGTTGTTTTTTTTTGTGAAACCTTGGTCTTTGCTCCTTTAATTGAAAAATAATTAGGGCTTGAATTACATTTTTCGAGGAGTTATGAGCTTGGAAAGACAGGAGGTCGAATAATTCACGCCTCCCATTTTGAAATGTCTATTAAAAAGTAAATAATTTACTCACCAAAGTGTTATATATCACAAATTGAAGAGAAAATGTCAATAAAGACTATATTCAATTTTAAAACAAAAAAAGTAGTGTTTTTTAGAAATTTACCTGTAAAGTCCGAAGTTTAAAACCTTTAAAAAAAAAACACACGTTGTTTGTTTGTTTTTGCTTTTTTTTTAATGAAACCTTGGTCCTTGCTCCTTTAATTGAAAAAAATTAAGGCTTGAGTTACATTTTTCGAGGAGTTATAAGCTTGGAAAAACGGGGTGGAATTATTCACTATTTTTCACGAAATTTCTGACACACCTACCAATCTACCCATGTTAAGAACGGCTTTTCGGAATAGACACCCCTAACCTTGCTAGCATACCCGAAAAGCTATAAAAGTTGATGTGTCGAATGTGAACGATGAGTTGGACGTAATGTAAAAATGTACCGAATTTAAAAGGGAACGAAATTCAAATTTCCGTTCCATTTTTACAACAACCGTAAAGCAGAGCATTCTATGCAAATTTTACCTAACTTACTGTATTAATGCTATTTTTTTAAGCAAAAAAAAAAAAATTAGGTTCGGCTATTAATTCCTAAACTCATTTCACCCTAAATAATTTAGGTGACTGAAATAGGAATCTAATTGAATCTTTAATTTCCTGAATAGTATGCGAGAATTCATTTTTCTTCGAGTTATATCGAATTCATTAATACAGACTTTAGGGGCTTTTTTCGTAATGTTACTGTAAAAATTATGTTTTATTGTTACAAATTACGATTCTTTATTTATATAAAAAAAGCAAAAATAAATTCTTGCGTTTTTTATTTACTACTGAAAACCATAACTTTAGTAAAGGTATTTTTGTTTAAACAAAAATAAAACATTTTCACTAAGAGTTACGTAAAAATAATTAGTTCATTATATTCTGCGATTATTATTTGATAAATACTGCAATTTTCATTAAAATTGGTTAATTTCCTGATTTTTGGTGAATTTTTAAGTAAAGGGAGGGGTCAAAATATTTATACACTTTGGGCGTCGGCATTCATTTTTCGATGAATATTTAATAGAAAAGCGACCACGTGTGGTAAATTTATCAATAATCATGTGAAAATTTACCGATATTGTAAACACATTCTGTTTACATTAAGCCTGTAGTGTTTTTTTTAGTGATGCAGTGTTGGCAACTGAGATTTAAAAAAAACCCGCGAGATCAGGAGAAAGAAAAGTCCAGAAAATCGCTAGATTTTTACCTTTCATCTGAAATTTAAAAAAATCACTAATCCCCCCCCCAAAAGAAACCTCCCTATTTTAACTTCCTACCATAAAAAAATTATAAATATAGTATATTCAATATATAAAATGTTCCGTGTTTTCTCACTGTATGGTTCTGGAATTATATTGAAGCGGTTAGCTCCCGTATTTTATCAGCTAGTTGTACCTGTTTTTTCAGAGAGGGTATTTCATTTTTTTGCAGGAAACAAATCATAAACTCAAACTTTTTATAATAAAAGTTAAATTGAAATATACTGCAAATTAAACATCACAATAATGGTGCAACATATTTTGAAATTAGAAAAATAAAAAACCAAAAAAACTTTGTTTTAGCATGGTAAAAGTATTTAGGTTGGTAGATAATTAAATTCTACTGTATTGATATAATTTTTTTTTTTGCTGTTGTTTCTTGCTTTTTACAATTTTCGACTAAATACTTCTAAATTTCGTATTTCAAACTAAACTTCGAAGGTTGGAATGCCATCCCCCACCTAAAATGTACTTGGAAAAATCGATTTTATAGCGAGATTTAAGAATGGTTAGCCGAAAAAAAAGGTGAAAAACAAAACAAATAATCAATAAATAATTGTTACCAAAGGCAATAAATGCTACTTTTTTTTTACTTACATGAATGAATTTATTTTATGTTTTAAAGTATTTTCAACCGTTTGCGGGCGTGTGGGTGCGAAATATCTCCAGATTTTCTAGAATTTCCCGCTAGATTGTAAACAAAATCTCCAGATCTAGCAGGAAAACCGCTAAATTAGAAACACTGGTCACGTGACAGGAAGCGGTAATAAATAATTGTCCCTAAATAAAAAAAAAATCGCCTATCGGTACAAAGAAATCCACCTATTTATCATAGAAAAATTAAGTATAATGTTATAATTAAAAAGAAATATATAAAAAGAAATATATAAAAACACACATGGATATAGTAAACATATTATACCAAAACGTGGAAGCCATCCGTCCAGTGGTTTTTTAGACAATTAATTGCGAACGAACCAAAAGTTACATTTATATATATATATATATATATATATATATATATATATATATATAGATATATAGATATATAGATATATAGATATATATATTAGGTTGGTCGTTTTTTTGACATGAAGTTGAACATCAAATCTTTAAACATTTCATTTTATCTGCCACTGCTTTGCTGATGTTGGCATTTCACTGATGATTTGGTACTTTGAGTATCTGTCGATGGTGAGCAGGAATTGCTGCCCATCAATCTCGAAAAGGTCTGATGCGATGAACTTCCAAGGCTGTGATAGTATGTGTTGTGTGTGTGTGTGTGTGTGTGTTGTGTGTGTGTGTGTGTGTGTGTGTGTGAAATGGTTCGTATTTGTGCGTATCTTGATGTTCCTGGCAAAGTATGCGCGACTTGCACATCCTTTCAATATCTTTGTTGATATTTAACCAGTACAGTACATGATTTCTTGCGCAAATCGGCGTATTTTCTCTACGCCTTGATGGGCTTGGTGGGGCTAGTATAGGATGCCTTCTCTCGTGGAGTTCGGGATGAGTACTTGTTTGCCCTTGAACAGGATTCCAGATTCGATGGCAAGTTCATCACGGAAGAAACAATATGATCGGATCTCGGCAGGTAATTCACGGATATTATCTGACAATTCTTGGTATATGATCTCCTTAACGTGATTCATGGTTAAGTTCTTTACTGTTTCTTTTTTTCTGCTTTTGGAATGAGAAGTTGATGGTTGAAATGATCTTATCCTCATCGACTTTATTGTTTATGCAATCCACAATCTCATCTAGCTCAAATTGGTTTGTTGTTTTCAGGATTGGCCAATCGACTTACAGTATCAGCAAGGATCATTTCACTACCCAGTCTGCATGTACTTGGTATAGGTAGCTCTGAATCTTCATTAATATTCACTGTAGCTGGAGTGGTATTGAATGCAATGGTTTGGCACATATTGTAATCACTGGCTTATGGTCTGTGACAATAGAAAAATATTTCCTGAAGAGGTAGCTACAGTATTACTGGAAATGTTTTCTCAATCATTAAATCATTTCTCTCTGATAGATTCATAAGAGTAGTGGTTGATGGGCAGAAATCAGAGGCCCAACGTATTAATGCTGGAGCCCTCAGGGGTCCATCCTGGGCCCAACTCTCTTCCTGATCTACATTAATGATCTCCCAAAACACATACTTAAATCATTCGTTGGCATCTATGCTGATTACACGACCCTCTATGGCAACACATCAAAAGCCGTAAGTGACAAAGTTCTCTCTAATTCTCTCTCCTCTGATCTAGAGCGCGTGGTACAATGGGGGAAGAGGTGGCTGGTCACTTTTAATGCATCCAAAACCAAGCTTCTATCTTTACATCATCAACGCTCTGATCCCGATCTGGCATCAATTGAAACGGATGGCTCTCGTCTTGGGGAGGCTCCATGTTTTGACAAGCTTCTGGGTTTGGCCTTTAGTCCTGATCTGAAATGGAACACGTACATCAAATCTGTTGCCAGAGACGCTGGGAAAATGGTGGGATCCTTCTACCGCTCCATCAGATATATAACTACTGATGCAATTCTCTATCTGTATAAAAGCCAAGTACGTTCAAGGATGGAGTACTGCTGCCATATCTTGGCAGGAGCTGCTAAATACAGCCTATTCTGCCTTGACAGAGTACAAAATATACTTCGTGGTTTAGTGGAGGATGCCCTTTTCTCTTCCCTGCAACCTCTCTCCCACAGAAGAGACGTTGCGAGCCTGTCTTTGTTTTATCGTTATTTCCATGGCAGGTGCTCGTCTGAGCTCCAATCCCTCGTCCCCCCTCGCCAATCTTTCACGAGAAACACCCGTCTGGCTGAAATTACTGTCAATAATTTTCCCCACTCTTTATCTGTGCTTAAATTCAAACGTAGATTCCATGAGCAAAGCTTCTTTCTTAGAACTGCACGCCAGTGGAACTCTTTGTCGCTTGCCTGTTTCCCACCTGACTACAACTTGGATGTCTTCAAGTCCAACATAAACAAACTCCTGACAAACCGCCCCCTTAAGTAAGACACTCTATCAAAGCCCCCCAATACTAATGATTACTACAATACTATCTCATTGACACACAATAACCCTTATCCCTAAGTGGCCTTCGGGCCTTGATAAGTAGTGACCCCATGTAAAAAAAAAAAATGTATACCATACACAATTGTCAACATCTTTCATTTGATGTTGCTGTACCTGGTTTGTGCATCAGTTAATGTTTTGGATCCAAATGCAACTGGTTTGCTATTTTCGATTAGTTTCACTCTCATGACCTTTTGTAAGACATCCACCTCCAATGATGTGGATTTAGTCTGATCGTAGTATGAAAGGCATGTGTCATCGGTAATCATGTCCTTGAGCTTGTCATAGCACTTTTGATGGTCAGGGTTCTAAATCCAAATCCATAGTGATTAAGGTTTTAGAATGAGTGAGCCTTTTCAGTGAAGTTTGGCATATATGAGCAAAGGTAATTTAACCTACCTAGAAATTGTTGTAATTCTTCTTTGTTTTGTGAGTTTGCTTGATGTTGCGTACCTTATCCAAGTCTGGTTTCATTCAAGTGTTTACAGAAAAAGATATACTGGGCTGCTTAATGAAACATTTCTTGGTGTTGAATACGATCCAATTTCGGCTGCTTAAAGTTTTTGTCATGGTGCTCATTGTTTTGACCAAATATGGCTACGTCGTCGGCTATACTTGCCACCCTATCTAGTCCTTCTATGATTTGGTTAATTTTTGTTTGAAATATCTTGTGACACATTGAGGCCAAACGGTAGACATTTCCAGCAACTCAAGTAAACGACGTCTTGCAAGTTTTCAACAGTTGTGATTCTTCATCCAGGTGGACCGACCAGTATCCCGCTTTGGCATCGTTTACTCAACATATTGGCTTCTGCTGTCAGTATTTTGTGCGGTCATCTTTTGAAGCTGGCGTTGACTTTCTGTGGGTCCATGCATATTGGATAATATACGACAATCACATTGATACACTGGTTCTCGATAAATCACCGAAGTTAAGTAACACTGAGCCTGGTCAGTACCAGATGGGTGACCAATTTGGGAATACCAGGCGCTGTATATAGGAGGACGTTGACACCTCCATGCAAAAGTTACAAAAATCAAAATGTCGTCAGCTCCCCTAACAGGGATATACATTTGACTGGACACCGCTTTTGAATTTTATATTCCCATGAAACTTCCCCCTTCGAAGAAAGCCAGTTAAAACCACCTTAGGGTTAGTGCCACAGTTTAATTTCATATTCATTCATGAATATTTGAATGGACCCGTCTTTCTTTGTGCTGCATGCCAAACTGGAGCACTAGTCTGTGTGTTCTTCAACTTTCCAGAGCATATCTTCCCCAAGAAGTCTGTTAAATTCCTCATTCCATTTGTCTTTCATGTGGATACTACATTGGCGTGGAGGGTCGATTAAAGGTTCTGCAACCTCCTTTAGTAGGAAGATGCAAAACCTTTGGTCCCACTAAAATTTCCAATCCTATCAAACTACTTGGGATATTGTAACATGTTGGCTGATAGAAGAAATAGGTGTATTTAAACGTTTTCAAGCCCACATGTATGGTTGTTAGTTTCAACGTTTTGTATGTTGGAAGTCCTACGACTGCAGGTCCTGGTACTTCTACAACATAAAATGTTATATTTATCCATTCTAAGTCCCTATACTGACATGGAAAGCTGATGGTTCCAAGACATCGAATGCGGTCACTTTCGTATGAGGGGAGTTTAACATGTAGACAGGGTCGCAGAATGAAGAGAGCTTTTAGTGATGTTCCATACGTCTATTGGAAAGTTCTAAGTGGGAGTGTGTTGTCAGATGCTCCCAATTAGATTTTCGTGTAGAGAGCGTTGTATGTTCTGTATTTCAGGTGAGGTGGTTTGATATTCAGACTCGTGTAGGCTTCGTTCCTCGGTTCCCTGGTTACACTATCTATGCATTTAGAATTGATGGTTAGAAAGTGGGACTGCTAAAGGCAATCATCTTCGTCACTTCTAGTATCGATGTGGTTGATGTTTCTCTTTTGTCTCTTGCATTCCGTTCTCCTTGAGGATTGGTGCCGGTGGTTGGGAGACTTGCTCCTGCGTCTGCTTTTCTCTTTGTGTCCCCTTGATTTAGTCTTTCTATAACACATCGCCCAAAGTCCTCTGCTTAGAGTTCTCATCACCAAGCACTGTCGAGGCTTGTGGCTTGTATCACAGTTCCCACACTTCATGTTCTGGCTAATGCTATATATTCTTTCTGCTTTCGGCATTCCGAACTGATTCAGCTGGTCATTTCCGGTGATAAGGGCTTCATACTTCCGTCCTTCAGTCAGGACGTTGAATATTTACTGTAGCCTTTTAGTTTACTATAAAGCTTGTTCCGGAAAGCATCATATGGTGTTGAAAATATGATGAGCTCTACAAGTCTCTCACTCAGTTCCTGATCTATGAAGTCACATGATTCATTTGATTACTGACGATATTGCATAAAATTGATATTCGCTCTAAGCTACCTTTCGAAGAAATTTCATTGGTGTTTGGGTAACTTCTTTTGTTGATCAATTAACATCTTACGCCTTGGTTCCTTATACCACGGCATATTTTCCTAGCTTGTTTTGTTCTGTAGTTATTTCTTCATCTTTTACGTATAGAGTCATCTTTTGTTAAACAAACGCCATGTCATCACTCAGATTTAGTTCAGACCAGTTCATCGTTTGCTGGAGATGTGCCATAATGTTTTCTTTTTATAATTTATATATATATATATATATATATATATATATATATATATATATCCGCGGCGTCAATTATTTCTTATCTTCTGACTAGAGTTTTACATTTGAACGATATGACGAAAACAATTTTTACTCACAGTTTGCAATATGGCGTCGTGTGTATTATTTAACCGCGTGGCATGTCGCGTGCTGTTTTATTTTGTGTTTCGTATAAAATTTACACATCCCACCTGTTTAGTTTTAGTTTACGGTAGGAACGAAGGGAACCGCCACCGCTGCCATCATGAAGTGATGATTGGAGGTATTTAGTTAAGAAACAAGAGCCGATCGATAGAGCAAACGTGATATCAACTTTATTAGGGAGAGCGCCTAGTGCGGTAAGAGTTACATCCAGTCTCAGGAAATCCGAGGCGAATAGTATCTGCGGTATTGTAACAATAGCATGTTGATTTTACGAGGCGATTTGACGAGTTTGATATTGTGTTGGAGACAATGTGTTGAAAAATCGAATTTTTGTTGTGGATATCGTGTTTTTAGGTGCCTGCTTTGTTTTGTTCTTTTTTTTTTTTTTGCTTTTGTTTTTTTTTTGGGGGGGGGTCAGTGTAATTTTGAGTTCTAAAGACTAGTAGCCTGGAATGATTCAATTTCATTCTAGAGATGAAGTGTTTATTTAAAGCATTGAGGTATTCAATTATTTTTTTTTCATTTTTTATTTTTTTTTTGTTCTTGTTTTTCGAATTCTTTGTTTTTTTTCTTGATTGTTGCTTAACGCAACGTGCGCAGATGATTATGTTGAAACATGATTATGCTTCTGAGATTATCCTCTTTTGTAAAGTCTGTTTCAATCTTATTGTTGGGTTGAAATTTTTCACTCTATTTGTTCTGTTCAATATTGTTCCTTTGTTTTTTTGCTTGTTGATGTCGTCCACGTGTTCACAATAAAAGACGACTTATGTTGTTCCCTTATTCATTTTTCATCACGTGGGTTAAAGAAAATAGGTCAAAGTGACAGAATTTTCTTGTGTAATCCTTCTCACGTGAGTCCCAATCGTTAACGTTATTTATTCATTTATTTATTTATTATTGAACTGTACCTGACGATGTGTTGATTGAAAATTGAAATTGTTTTTGAGGTGTAGCTATTTACATCTCAAAACGGTGAAGTTATTTTCGTCTGAACAAGTTTCTTGTTCGAACGCCGAAGTGGAAATTCTGTAAAAGAGTGTGCATTTGGATTAAATGTGTGTAGTGGCACTCGGTAGCCGTGGTAGTGATCGCATGGAGAAATATTTTCTAATTGTTTTAAGTTATGTAGACTCAAGGTAAAGTGAATAGTTCTTACAGCTGTGATTTACCAATGTTGAAGTGTAAAAGCTAATCTGTCAGACTATCTCTTATAAGAATCTCCAACGAAAGGAAAACAAGGCTCTTCTATAAATAACAAATTACCTACGCCGTTAGATATAGGTAGCCAGAAGTTACGGAGGTCGTTCCAAAAGTAGTTTCCTATTTTTTTAACTAAAAAAGTTGAAGAGCTGCGAAGACGGAGTGGTACCATTGAAACGAGCAATTTTTGTGTTCAATAATTTATTTTTTTACATAATCACCACCATTCTCATTGCACTCAATGCTAGGAATTCAATGACGCATCTCTGCTTCTGACGCACGTCCATGACAGGGGTTGCTTTCTTAGAGTCTCACACTGTCAATATCTACAACAGAGAGATGAAACTTTCATAAACTGCCATAAATGCACAAATTCAGTCATCATAGTAATGCAATGTGCAATCCCTCTGATCCATTTGGTGGGAATAAAAATTAGAAGGCGTTACTTTTGGAATGCCCTTCATAAATCAAAGTGAAAGAATAGAAATAATAATGGTTAGTTATCGCAAGTATTTTCTTCAAGCAGTATACCTTCAAGTGAAGGCAGGGTTAGGCGTCTTTCTTCAGGGGTGCCTATAAGCTCTTTGCCTGCTCTGCAAATCCCTAAACATCTAGTTATAGTTGTTCAAAGGTCCGGCCAAAATTCTTACGCCCTGGAGTCTGAGTTGTTGTTAGATGACCAAACAACCTCGCAAAGGCCTCCTCAAGGGGGAGAAATGTCGATGTTTACGACTGTTACGGGAATAGTGTGGATCAGAATGCACAACGAAATCGGCAGCACCTAAATCGATCCGTAGAATTGTTGGATGGTTGTGTTGTAGATGACTAATGTTATGTCTCACAAATCTTGTCTTCAAAAAAATCCCCAATGTTGAAAAAAAAACGCGTTGTTTTGGTGGCGTGTATGAGCGTCTTAAAATGTCGATCCAATGTGTTGCATGAGGTTTTTGAAATAGACAAAATATATGAATTTAATATAAGCAACTTGTTAAAACAATGCAAAATAAAGTTAAGCAATAAATGCAAGTTCAAAGGGTCCAAAAATACATACTGGTGGAAGAAAGGTGTTTGTCTATAAGAAGAAGTTGATGTTCATTTCGGCTAGCGCAACGTATGTTACCGTGTGTTTAAATTGGATACGCATGAAAACATGTGTATTAGCGTGTATGCTTTGCTAGTGAGAGAGTATATGTATGGACTGTGTATATGCATTCTGTGAATGACGTGTGTGTGTGCTTCGTTAGACTACAGAACTTCGTTTGTTTTTCTCATTGATTTTATCAAGTTCCCTTCGATTAGGGGTCGAGGTTAACTTTCCAGGTTACCTTTTCAGAATGTACGTATATGCGTTGACTCTGTAAAAACAATACAGAATGGAGAGTTTTAATGGAGTTTTACACTACGCGAGAAATTTGGAAGTAAATATCTCTAGCGATTTGATTGGGTGAAAGAAACTATTAGTATGATCTTTTGTCTACAAGCGACAATGTTTAAAAACAAAATTCACTGCTGCTGCTAATTTAGATGTTAAATTTAATTACTATCGTATCAGTTTGTCGTTAAAATATCAATTAAATAAAATTATTATAAAATTTATAATTTTGTTAAGCTAATGTTGCTTTAATTACTACTTATAAAATGGTTGGATATTTCTAGAACTCGATATTTTAACTCAATGAGGATTTCTTAAGAATTTGAAAGCCAGTTTAAATGTTTTTCTATTGGGAAATTTAAATAATTCTAATTTCCTTTCAAAGTTACAAAATGATGTATTCTAGTTTGTCAATTCGTAATAAAAGATTAAACCGACTGGATATTTTTATGAAGAAACTAAAATGTATTCTGATAGAATTTCGTAATCAAAATTATTTTTTAAATCGTATTTTTGGAAAAAACAAATTTTTTTTCTAGTCTTTTGCAATTTCAATAAATAATTACTAATAAATAAAAATGCATAAAAAATAATAATTTGAAAGTCACATAGAGGTGCGAAACTCTCACGCTGACACTCAGCCACACGAGAAGTGATCCCACAATTATATTAATGTAGAAATTATTGCCAATGTCTTAGGTCTTTTTTCATGACACCAAATGGTAAATATCTAATTTGTAAGGTGAGATTGGCTCAGCTAATAGACTTCAAATTTAACGTGTGAATTTTATTTCTGAACAATATAAAAAAAATTATTTATTAAAAAAAAAATCGAACGCCAAAACTAAACAAGAATTCTACCAGAAATGTTAACAGAACGGATCTTCCGTCACATATAAGTTCCACAAATATCATTTATGTAACACAACCTTCTCACATCTTTTTTCTTCCGAAATAAAGTTTTTTATCTCAAGACTGGTGGTTTGTGTTCTGCTTTTTTTGTCACAACTGCATTATTTATCTGTGAGGCAGGATTGTCATTGCCCACCATCTATAATACCCTCACACGATTACATATCTAGCTTTATCAAATAATATTCATATAAAATGTCAGTTTTATTGTAACCTAATCATGTACTGTTGAAATGGACCAGATAATATCAAAAACCTATAAACACATGTCACAGAGCCGCTGACACTGGGTTAGCAGAAGCAGCAATACGCAAATGACCGAGCCAGTGTGTGAGTGACGTCACAGCAGATTAAAAAGGATACAGGTATGCTGAGAATGTGTGTTTGGCAAAGCAGGTGTTCAGAGAAACACGTATTCGAAACGTGTTGGTGACGTACATGGTTCGAGATGTGTTTGAGACACAAGTGAGCGGAAAAGGACGTGTTCGAGACACGAGTGTTCGGAAAAGTGGTGTTCGGAGAAGTGGTGTTCGAGACATGTTCGAGACACATGGAAGCAGGAAATGACGTGTTCGAGACGCGAGTGTTCGGAGATGTGGTATTCAAGACGCGTGGATGGCGTCAGAGCAAAGAAGAAAAGTCACACGTGGCCAGAAAGGGAGAAATGAATTGCGTAAATATTTATGTTGTGTCGTAACACAATAGTAAAAGAAGAAAATCAAGTCGAGGTTGGTTTAACAAACGAAGTGTATTAACATCACAGGTACAAAGGTAGGAATACGGGTATAACTGACTAGCGCTCAGCTAGGCAGTGGAGTGGAGTACTGTCGCTCCTTCACACCGGTGTATACATTACTGGCACAATATATATATAGTGAGAACCGGTGTAATTTCCCTTATGCATAGAAAGGCCGGTATTTAACAATTTATAAAAATACGTTGTTGAAAATACAAGATATAAAGGCTTTTGTTAAAAATGTGAGACGAGATTTTTCCTTTCTTCTGTTTCTTGCGACGGGATCTACAAACAGGGACGTTTAAACGGTAACGACATCGTTTAAAAAAGGTGTACTACGTTACACTTATAAATATACTGATTTTACGTACGACTTTTTAGAACAACCAAAAGTAAAGAGTTAATAGAAGTTCAAAGTGTCTAGACATAGACAGCGTGTGTTAAACTGTATGTATAAGCTATCACCATGTTTATTAGCATATAACTGTGCTGTTTGTGTTGTTTACCGAAAACCTATAGCCTAACGACCAAAGCTAGATTTAGTTTAGTTATGAGTCTATTATAACACCGTGCTGTGTGTCAGGCTGGATATACTTACGTTCTCACTTATGTATCCAGGTGGTCGACTGATTGGTTGAAGTCTTCTTTCGGTAACCAATCAGAATTAAATATGTAATCAATCAAAGTTGAGTATCTTACATAACTCGTTTTTCTCTTGCTGCTGTTGTTATTGGATATCATTCGTTCATTTCGTATGAATCAAATGATTATTGTGGGCATCCGTTTCCTCGATATCTTTCTAGTTAGAATTCGTTTTTTGAAAGACATCGGGTCCTTACGGGAAGGACCACGTAAAAGTTGCCAACATACCAAACAAAGTGAAAATATTTCTGTGGATCGAACTGAATTCGAACTTGGCGCACCCAGGTTGTCTGTTCGTATTGTTAACCACTTAACCACCGTTATTTCCTTGCTCCTGCTGTTAAACAAATCAGACTTCTGCATATAAGCTCAGAAAAAATGTACCTCAAAATACCAAGAGTTGCAATACTCAGCCGTAACATAGGATGTTAGAGGAGGTTTGGCACAGGACACACAAATGGATGGTGCATGAACAACGTTACCACTTGCAATCAACAGATTCACGAGTGCCAAGTTAGTCAGGCTACGGCCATCATACCGATATATCGATTAGTGCTAAACCTCTCAGCCATGAATGGCTCTGACAAGATTTAGAGTTCAAGATGACATAGCTGTGATATTATCATGTTATCATAACTCTTACTATGATGAGAAAGGGTTCTTGTTGCCGTTGTTGTTGCAATTGTTGTTGTTCTTGTTGTTGTTGCTGCTGCTGCTGCTGCTGCTGCTAAACAAAGTTCTACAATACGCCCCTTTTTGGTTCGATTTTCGTATGAAAAGCGTTGATTAAATAACAAGAAGCATAGTCTCTATATATCATTGTTTATATATATATAATATGTATATAATATATATAATATATATATATATATATATATATATATATATATATATATATATAATCCTCTTTTTGAATGATTTGTTTGAATAAATAAAAAAGAAAAGTCTATCATTATTTCTTTCGTTTTTAGATATAAATACACATTGATGGATGTGTTTTTTTTTTTAATTTGAAATTCTTTGTCGTCAACTGAATGGTGGAATTTAGTTCAGCGTATTTGAAATCAAACTTATTTTTCGCCGTTTGTCGTACAAATGATGTCTTGAGAAAAAAGTTCGTATTTTCGTCGAATAACCAACTTTTTTATGTTGTTCGTCTAATTGATGAGTTTTGAAATTCCATTTTTTTTTTTTTTTTTTCGTATTGTTAACACATTTGGAAATTCGAAGTGTTTGCTGATCGTTTGATTAACGAAAGTTTTGTTGTCTTGCTTATAATATATTGCAAATTCAAATTTTCTTCTGAATTAACTAATGGGGATTTAACCGCAAAGTATTTCGAATGAATGTTAAAAGGCAAATGGCTCTAATAACTTACCCTCTTTCTTTCTCTGCTTCGTTTGGATTCGCTTTCTTTGTTACTTCTAAAAACAAATAAGTTTTCACAGGAAAGTGTTAACTGCAAGTATTTTCAACCAATGAAAATCGTTTTAAACCCAAAAAGTAACAAGTCTATGCCAAAATAATAGGCCAACGTGAACTTATAAACTCCTAGAAAATAAACAGCCCAAAGACAGAGAGAGACATTGACTTCGCCGGCGGCACGAACAGAATCTCAAGAACGCATTCTCTATAACTGATTCCGTGCCTTTGGTTGGGGGGGGGGGCAGGCGAAAAGGACGCACATACCAACCTTCTTCATCTCGAAAACACATTCTTACACACGCGAGGATCACACGAACAGGAAAAATTACTACTCACAACTATACACGCACTAACAAGAACAAGGTAAACCAAGTACCACGCTGCCAAACACTCACACACATATATTACTTATATATTATACACGCGTATTTACACTATGAACATATTTATATACACATTTCTAAGTCTTGTAACAACCAACTCAACTGTTCTTACCCAAACATAAGTTTGCATAATATTTTTATGATTGAAAATGACTTTTATACTCTTGTCTCTTGTATTAAAATTTTTTTCTCATAAAATTTAATTTCTCCCAGTTTTTGCATTTATAAAACTCCATTTATGTTTTATTTGCCACTTGCTAACTGGTAACCTTTCTATGTTTTCAATGTTGTATTTATTTCCATATTATGCATGAATTTGTGCATATATGTATTCTTCATTTTCTTCCTTCGCCAGAACAAGAACTTTTATACACACATTATATTAAATGTCGGTGTGGTTCTTAGCAATATTCAAAGACGCTATCGTCGTTCAAAAATAGTCCTACCAGGGCCGGGAATCACGTCGCAAAACTGAGTTCTTTTTATTTTCTTGGATAGTCGCCAATGAATAAATAACATTTGATTCCACAGTTTAAATATTTGATTAAACATAGAGTGTAGTTTATTATTATTATTATTATTATTATTATTATTATTATTATTATTATTATTATTATTATTGTTGTTGTTGTTGTTGTTGTTGTTGTTGTTGTTTGTTTGTTTGTTTGTTTGTTTGTCTGCTTGTTTATTTACTTTAGATCGTATTAGTTCGCGCGCGTGCTTGGTGATGACGTCATGTTGACAATATTTTTGTTTTATTTTTCGTCATCTTACCTTGAGATACGAATGCACTAAGATACGATTTTTTTTAAATACGATACATTGTATCTATATTTACGATGATACATTGTATCTATATTTACGATGATACATTGTATCTATATTTACGTTCTAAGATACGAAGATTTTTAGATATGATTTCAAAAATCGCGTGATGCCAAAAAATTTTTTTTTTTAAATCCCGAAAAGTCCAAAAAATACAAAATGAAAATGCCAAAAATATAAAGAAAGAATATAAGTGTGTGTGCACGCGCGTGTACGTATCGTCTGCTAGGCTCTGCTATCTCTGGCCCCTCCTCCTCCTCCTCCTCCTAGCCCACCTTTCTTAGCTGATCATCCCTGTTTCCATGGTAAGTTGGTTACAATTTTATTCTTTCATTAGTAAGTTCATTCAACGTATTTAATTGTGTATAATCTTGCCCCTTTTTAGTTGCCATATCGCGTGCGTGCGTGTGTGTGTGTGTGTGTGTGTGTGTGTGTGTGTGTGTGTGTGTGTGTGTGTGTGTGTGTGTGTGTGTTTGCGTATTCGCCTTGTTAATCTCCCTCCCTCCTCGTTGCATGCATCCCCATACGTTAGCATTCGCCTAGGTGATGAGTACGTGATGAGTACGACTCTGTTTTAATTGTTTTTATTAACATTTATTAATTATTTATTAATGATTAACAATCGCAGATGGATCAATTACTCCATCGCCTTCGATGGATTAAATACCACAAGTTGTTCTCAAATAGAAATTTTTATTATAAAGCTTAGGATAAGCTACCATTTTAGAACACAAGAACTTTCTATTAGTTTTAATTTGTGAAACCGCTTGTAATAACCACTGGTTTAGTAAGTACCACTCGCAATCTCAGGTATAAGTTCGAGTAAGTTGCAACTCGGGAATTAAGAATATATATATAATCAAATAAATGATTTACAATTGTTAACTACATTTATTCTGTTTATGGTCTCGAATACTTATTGCAAAATTAATGCAACTATCTTGGTCTTAGAAATTTGTCACCTATTTTTGTCATGAAATCGTTGGCAATAGTCCTTTCAGTGTCCCATCTTCACTGCATTTGTTTTCGTTGGGTTTTGAATAAATGTTAGATTTCATTCCATTTAATTGAAAACAAATCCTAGTCAACACGAAAGATAACGTCATGGCGAAAACGTTATTAAAGTGTTTGAACGTCATCGCATGATTCTGATCTTTGACGACGATGTTTTTGTATCTCAAACCTTGCATCAATGTAATTTTTATGTAGACAAAGTCAGTTTTCTGTAGACAAAAGACAGAATCATAATTTTGAAGAAATCTGTGAGGGCATAGATCTCATTTAAACATATCTTGTTGCAATTTTCTATTAAAAAATAAGAGAATTTTGAACCGTAAGCGATCAATTCAATAAACCATATTCATATTCATGTGAAAAAAAACCCAACTAATTTCATCTCGCTCTAAGCATCCAAATGCTAGTTGCTGGTATCAAGACGATAGATGTGGCTATTGCTATTTTTTGTTTTTTATTGTTGTTTTTCCTTTGTTGTCATGGAGATATGATTGTGTATGTGCTGATTGATCTGCTTATAAGACATCAGAGGATAATTATTTTTTGTTCAAACAATTTTTCGACGAAATCAGATTTTCGAAGAATTTGAGTTAGTTTAATATGAGACATACCTTATTTTTTTTTTTTTTTTAATTTACTTCAGTATTTTAACTTCCTTTAGTTTTGAAGATTTGCGCAATCAGGTGTCAATCATGTCTATGACCATCAACTACTACTGCTTAAGTGTATCGTCAGAATAAATATTTGAATCTTTATTCAAAGTAGCGACTGCTATTGCTTTCAATACTTTCCTCACTTAATTCAATGTTACTCTTAACTAAATTGCACATGCAAATATGTCTTCTGTAATTTTTGTAAATATGTCTTCTGTAATTTTTGCATGGAGCGCTGTGAAGAATTGTCGCTTTCCATGTTCTATCGCGCAGTTACTGTTCTATTTCTTGAGGGTCTTTCACCGTTTTTTTCACAAACATATTCACTGCAATATTGTAAAAATTCTGCACTATATGCTTTATTTCCTCATCAGAATTATATGGAAATATTCTCCTAAAAATCTTGATTCCAAAGTTTTCTGTTTCCAGTCTATAATACCGCGTGTCATCATCAATATCCCCATTAGGTAAATATCAGTTTCGTTTCTATTTTTCGCTAATTTGCATTGTAAATGTGGTCAAACAGGGAAACATACCGATATATGCGGACATATATGAGTAAACTTACGCCTAAAAGTATCCTGTACCTCTACAAAGCCACCATTCACCCATGTATGGAGTACTGTTGTCACATTTGGACTGGTGCATCTGCTACTAGTCTCTCGCTCCTGGACAGGATTAAAAAGAGAATCGCCAACCTAATAGGTCCCGAACTGTCATCATTTTTTATTTTTATTTTTTTTTTTTTTTTTGTAAAACTATTTACCTTTTTTTATGAACTCCGTGAAGGTGCAGTTTCACGGTGGATTTGCCAAAATACTGAAACCATATCCTTCGCAAGTTTACAATTAATTCCGAGGCTGGCTTGTCAGATTGAATACAAAAAAATTCTTTACTAAAGTTTCGAGTAAGTCAAACAGCAAGATTTATGGATCATATTCTCTTTGAAATTTTACATTTTACGCTGAACTGCACTGGTATCTCGGAACTTTGAACGCTACAGAAAGAATTGTTAAGTATTTCCCTACAATTTTTTTGTGTCACCAAAAACAGACGGCACGTCAAATAAGCAAGGAAGACCAAGGAGGATGAAAAGACCGAGAGGAGGAAGCACTAGCCAGACCTCCGCTGGATGAGTGCAAAGAAGACTGGGCTCTTGGGGAGGTTATTGCAAATTCATCTGCAATGGTTATTGAAAGAGGTAGAGAGCACTGGAAATCTGAGGAGATTTGTTGTCACTCAGACTCCAGGGAATACCACAAGTTGTTCTCAAATAGAAATTTTTGATGATGGCCTGTGTGACTACTCCTAGTGAGTAAATAATAATAATAATAATAATAATAATAATAATAATAATAATTATGATAATAATAATAATAACAATAATAATAATAATAATAACAATAATAATAATAATAACAATGATAACAATAATAATAATAATAACAATAATAATAATAATAACAATAATAATAATAATAATAATAATAATAATAATAACAATAATAATAATAATAATAATAATAACAATAATAATAATAACAATAATAATAATAATAATAATAATAACAATAATAATAATAATAATAATAATAATAATAACAATAATAATAATAATAATAATAATAATAATAATACCAAATTGTTCGAAATCCAAATATTCACCACTAAATTGAAATGGTTAGTCATGTATGTTAACTAACCAATCAAATTGCTGCATTAATTTCGCTGAGGTGGGAAAGGTGCAAATATATATATATATATATATATATATATATATATATATATATATATATATATATATATATATATACTAGCAAAAGTACCCGTTTTACTGGGTTCAAAAACAGCCTACAGAAAATGAACTCTGATTTATGAAAGTATGATAGGTTATGAAAAGGAAGGGTTGTAAAGAGATGGCTTCGAATTTCGGGGTATCAAAACTAAAACAAAATATGATGAAAGTAAAAATAAAATAGATAAACCCCATAATTTATTATACCATACATGTTCACACTGAAACATTCTGTGAATCTATATTAAAAAAACTTGTTAAACTTTGTGACATATTTACATTCTATGGAGGTCAGGCGCGAACGAACACCCCATAATTTTATTATACCATATTTCTTAAAACTGAAACATAATTATCAAAGTATACTTACATAGATATGAAAAGTTTGTGCCTATTTCCATTCTATGGAAGCCAGGCGCGAACGCAGACCCCACAATTTTATTATACCATCCATATTTAAGTTAAAATCATTATATGTAATCAGTTTTTTAAAATAGTCAACCATATAGGAGCCTATTCGTGACCAGACACACACACAGACGTTCAGCTTTATATATATATATATATATATATATATATATATATATATATATATAAAGCTGAACGCCTGTGTGTGTGTGTGTGTGTGTGTGTGTGTGTGTGTGTGTGTGTGTGTGTGTGTGTGTGTGTGGTCACGAATAGGCTCCTATCTGGTTCGCTATTTTAAAAAACTGATTACATATAATGATAGAAGATGTATCGAGGATCAGAAATGGGTATGTTTGATCTGGCAGAACGGTGGTGCATAAAAATTGTGGGGTCTGCGTTCGCGCCTTACTCCAAAAGTATGGAAATAAAAAATGTAAAAATTAAAAAAAAAAACGTTTACAAGTGTTTTTGATATAGATAAGAATACTTTGATAAGTATGTTTCAACTTAAATATGGATGGTATAATAAAATTGTGGGTTCTGCGTTCACGCCTGTACTCCATGGAAATATGGCACAAGCTTTAACAAAGGCTTTTCATATCTATTTGCGTAAGTATACTTTGATAATTATGTTTCAGTTTGAAGAAATATGGTATAATAAAATTGATGGGTGTTCGTTCGCGCCTGACCTCCATAGAATGTAAATATGTCACAAAGTTTAACAAGGTTTTCTAAAAGGGATGAGGGTTCACAATAACAGCTTAACTTTAATTTTAATTCACGTTAGCTTTTATTTATTTTTTTGAGTTGAATCATATTGTGTCGAATAAATTCACCTCATAAATTCACGTTCTTATTAAAGTGAAACCCCCCCCCCCAAAAAAAAAAAGTCGGAACTTTAGATAATTCTCGACACAAATTTTGCATAACTCTGTTTTTTCCTTCTCCACTTGTACGTGGCACTCTTTCGAAAATAGATAAATAATAAAAAATAAGAACGTTTCTTGTTATCGTGTCAAAAGAAGGAAAAATGCTGCTCACGTGATTACGTGTCTTTTTAAAAACATTTGCATACCTTTTTATTTTTATTTATATATCTGTTTAAGCTTTTTTTTTGTCAGTGTACTAGAAGGAATTCAGTTGATTGCAACCCTTTCTGCGTGTTCTTTACATTATAATAGCACAACCCTGAAGCCGACGGCGCAATACTACACCGTTCAATACTGTAAAACTGAAACGAAGCTGTTCTGCTTGAAAATGGCACCATTTTCTTCTTATTCATATTTATATAGATTCTTTGCTTTAAAAACTAAAGTAATTACGTGTTTACTTTTTTAATATCCCATTTTGCTGTTTCGGATTATTTTACTAAAGTAAGTAAAGCTTCATTATTTTTCAAAACTGTTTTTGTTTCTTTGTTTTTCGATATTTCATCGATATTATTTAGTAAGAGTGTTTATCAGAAAAGCCAGCAAACGACTACCCGAAAAAATAAATATACAAGAAATAAATGTTACCATAGTCAATAAAAGTTCAGTTCATGTTTTTTTTTGTTTTGAAATAGTTTTTAATGCTCTTTACTTGAAATAATTTCAGCAAACCGAAATTAAAACGAAATGAGGCGATAACTACTTAAATGAATTTTTATATAAACTACACATGCCATAATCGAATATTCCTCAAGCACAAAATAACGGAAAGCATTAAAATATGTTTATAAATATTCCTTACGTTGACGGAACTCTCTTAAATTGTTAACACAGAATGCTCAGATTCAAATTGAAAACGGGGCTCTCCATTTCAAAATCGCTGCCATTTTGATTTTTTTTAAACCGGTTCGTGAATTAAAAAAAATGTTTTTTTTTTACAAACTACTTAAAAATACAAACCAATGAACATTTCTACCATAAAAGTAACTTTTATCGACTATGATAACATTTACTTTTTGTATATTTATATTATTATATATATAACATTTTTTCTTTGTAAGGAAACATCATTTTGTTGGTCACTCTTGGCTACGAATGGAAACAAAGTTGATATAAAAAAATATATTTTCGCGAAAATTATCTTTACTTTCATCATATTTTGCTTAGGGTGAAATTTTTGAGTATCACAACCTATCTCTTTACAACCCCCTCCTTTTCATAACCTATCATACTTTCATCAATCACAGTCCATTTTTTGTAGGCTATTTTTGAACCCAGTCAACGACGGGTACTTCTGCTGGTATATATATATATATATATATATATATATATATATATATATATATATATATATATATATATATATATATATATATATATAAGCTTTTTAAGATACTGTTTGTGTTTGCACGTCTTTATGAGTTTTACATTATATTTCAGTAATTCAGATGGGAAAAAATCTACATTTCGTAATTGTCTTATTTTCCATAGTGTATTAAGGCGAGTGATAATTTATCTTTATTTGATTCAGAAATTCGATGTATTTTTTGTGTTGGATTACATGAATCTGATGTCAGTTAACAATCTTTTACTTCCAGCTGGTATTCGAAAATGGTTAAACAGATGAAATGCTAAATGAAATAAAAGGTGCTTTTATATTGAACGAACAAATCGAAATATTGAATTTGGAGTAAAACAAACGCTACCTACGTAATTATCATGTCGTAAATAGTGACATATCAAAAAATTACGAAATTTCGTTCCTTCAATATAGAAGCATCAAATAAAATATATCAGACAGGCATCCACACAGCATCAGTGGAAATGTTACGTAATAACAACGTTAACCTCGTATATATTTCTGGCGCTTGTTTGCTTTGGTAATCTTTTAAATAATGCATTTCAAGATAAAAACATTATTACGTACTTACGTGTCAACTGGTTGGTAAACATTTCTTTAAAACAATTGTTTTTAGTCAAATATATTTTTATGGGGAAATAAATAAGGAAAAGTAGAATCGCAACGATAAAACCATGAAACATTTTCTTCTGGCTGTTAATGAAAATATTCGATGGAGAAAAAAGATAACCCCGTTAGAAATGATCACAGCATCAACGTGTCCATTAACTTGTAAACTAATGTGTTGTGTATAAAACTAGCAGTATCCCTTTCCCAGGCGTGTCCGGGATTTTATTAACTATAAAAAAAATGATTATCATATTATTATTATTATTATTATTATTATTATTATTATTATTTGTTGTTGTTGTTGTTGTTGTTAATAATAATAATAATGATAATAATAACAACAACAACAATAATAATAATAATAATAATAATAATAATAATAATAATAATAATAATAATAATAAAAATCAGAAATGCGCACTGTAAGTTAAAACAATTGTATTGATAACATGTACATTTGAGGTGGTAATATTTAAGAGAGTGTTATTTCGGAGAGGGGGTAAACTTTTAAAAGTTTAACATCCTAGTTGAATCACGTTAATTGTTGATTCCAAATCATAGTATATCACGATGAAAATATGTATCCATGTAAATGTTATTATTTCGGCACCAAATTTTGACAAACGTATTGATTTATAATGATTTGCGACTCCGGTTTGAGTAATGTTAGAATAAATTCTCAACGATAACGTTGCAAATGTGATTTTCGAATCGTTGCCACGAGTATTGGAGCAAAATAAGTCTCGAATTCCTCATCGCCAGTGTTGTAGCCTTGCAGGCCGTGAATAATCAAGACAAACACGGTGGTATAGTTAATAAAAGTGTATTAACAAAAATGTGTTATAGAAGTGCGTCTCATTATTCTGGCGACATAACTGCCACCAATAGCTTCCACAATTTTTAGATGTAACTGTATTGTGCCTGGGTAATTCCACTCATTCTTCAAATAGGTGAACCAGTTAACACAATAACAATTTACTATTATGATAGTAAGTAGTTTTAATCAATGAATAAATTAATTTTTATTTTTTTAAATAGAATTAATTATCTGAAATTGTTCACAGTGAACTGTAGAAATTTTTTACCAATTTCGTAAGCGCGTGGTGGTGTTTAGGTCATAAATGAAAAGTTCCCGTAGTCTCACAAACTTCCAAACCATAATAAGTATTTTCTAAAAGGAACCAAAGCAAATGCATTTTTTAGTATTAAAAACATGACCGACCGATGAAACGGCACTCACTTTGAGCGGCTTGAATTGGCTTCCTCCAAAGATTCATGGGAGTATCAAATTCGCAAGCGATCCCCAATATCATCATCATGACGACGCTAGTTTTTGCATTTCTTGTAGGGAAGTGCAAACGTCCTCCTACATACAGCGCCTGGTATTCCTAAATGGTCACCCATTTTAGTACTGACCAGGCTCAACGAAGCTTAACATCGGTAATCTACCAAGAAGTAATGTGTCAACGTGACTATGCTGTATATGTAAAGGACATGCTGCAACGATAAAAAAGAAGACATCACTCATCAGAATAAAATATCGATTTATCAGATGCAATACTATTTAAGTCTAACTTCAAAACTCTAACCGGCTTTTATATATTAATTTTATATATTAGGTTATTTCGTACTATGTCTATTCGTTTGAAGTAAAATAACTTACTTTTTACATATTTATCTAAAGTTTATTTTGCCTTTCTGCAAAAAACAATTTCTTACAACAGTTAAGCAATGTTCATTTTTATGTTCCAAATTTTATTATCTAGTTGAAGACAATTCTTTTTTTATGAATTGAAAAAAAATAAATAAATGGGATTTATTATGTTGACAAAAAAGTTTTTGCGGTTTTTAACTTTTAAATGCAGATAAAATATATCTCGGTTCCAACAAAAATTTAGTGGTCGAAATAAGCAGCATCAAAATCAACACACTTTTGCCAACGCAAAACAAGTGTATTTATGCTAGTCATGTAAAAATATTGTGTTCTGATAGCGATGAAGTCGCTGAAGGTTTTGTTTTTTGTTTTTTATCTCGGTTAGGTTTTTGAAGCATTTCTCACGCAGAAAGTTGTCAAAATATTTGTAAAAGTGTTAGTTGGTAGATCAAAGGTTTGGAGAGCATGGCGGATAAGGCAGAGTTTCGTAGCCCAATTCGTTCAATTTCTGCAGAGTCGGTTTAGCAACGTGCAGTCAGGCATTATCGTGGAGAAGAATTGGGCTTTTTCTGTTGACTAATGCTGGATGTTGTTGCCAAAGTTTCTGATGCATTTCATCCATTTGTTGACAATACTTCATCGCCGTAATGGTTTCGCCTGCATTCAAAATACTGTAATGCATGAGACCGATCACAGACCATCAAACAATCAGCATGACCTTCTTTTGGTGCAATTCAGTGTCATGGAACTTCGTCAGCGTCTAACCACTGAGTTGAGCGTCGCCGGTTTTCGCAAAGAACCCACTTTTCATCGCAAGTACCAATACAGCCGAAAAACGGGTCGTTCTTGTTGCGCAAATTAAGGAAACATGACACTTAATAACGGCGTTTCTTTTTGGTTATCATTCAATTCGTGAGGCACCCATCTGTCAAGTGTTTTTTTGTCTTTCCAATCTCTCTTAAGTGGTTGGAAATCGTCGTATACGTTACGTCTAATTTAGAAGTAAGTTCTCGAATAGTTGTGCGAGGATTGGTTTTGATTAAAGATCTTAATTGATCGTTGTCAACATTCAATGGCCGACCATTATGCTCATTATATACAAGACTATCGTCGCCGCCACGAAATTTTTTAAACCACCACTGTACTAATGCGTTCAGTAGTGGTCCCTTTGACAAAATGCTTCAATGATATCGAGTGCTGTTTCAGCAGCTTTTCAACCTAGCTTTAATTGAAATAAACAAAAAATTGTGCGAATTTGCTTGTTTTCCATCTTGTATTCAACGTTTTGAAAAGAAGACATAATTGTTTTCCAACGATTGTAATTTAAACGATTAGATAGAGCGAAAAACACTCTTTAAAATAATATATGAAGTAAAGGTATTGTGATTAAAAAGTGTTAAATTCGACATACTGCTGCCAAAAACTCGCTACTCCAAATCTCGATGCGCTGCTGTCAAAACTCAACTCCATATCTTGATACTATTCTGTCAAAACTCAACTCCATATCTTGATACTATTCTGTCAAAACTCAACTCCATATCTCAACGCTCTTCTATCAAAAACTAAACTCCAAATCTCAATAATCTACCGTCAAAACTCAACTCTAGAATACAACGCACTGCTGACAACACTTGCTACTTTGACATCGAACTCCAAAATTAACCCCGTCTCTGAAAAATCAGGCTTTTTATATCCAATCGGAAGCATCTCATTTGCATGTTGTGTAACAATTTCGTAAGCATATAAAGAGAAAAACGGCCATTTTCTTTCTTTTTTTCTTCATTCTTTTTGTCTACACGGAACTCTGCAAACTACACACAAACAGATTTATACTAATTTTTTTTAAGTTCTTAATTTAGACTTTGTAGTCTCGTAGGAGATGTCCTTTTCTCTTCCCTGCAACCTCTATCTCACAGAAGAGATGTCTCTGCTTTATCGTTATTTTCATGGAAAATGCTCGACTGAGCTTCAATCCATGGTCCCCCCCTCGCCAAACTTTCACAAGAAACACTCGTCTACCTGAAAATACTATTAATAATTCCCCCCCCCACTCTTTATCTGTGCCTAAACCTAAACGTAGATTCCATGAACAAAGCTTCTTTCTTAGAACTGCACGCCTGTGGAATTGTCTTCTGTTTTCCTGCTTTCCAGCTTAGTACAATATGGTTGTCTTCAAGTCCAACGTAAACAAGTTCTTGATGAGCCGTTCTACTTAAGTTAAAAAATTTACCGAATTTCCATTACTAACGATTACTATATTGTCCAATTGACTACTGTGCACTCTTAACCCTTATGTGGTCTCTGGGCCTTGATAAGTGGATATACCCATGTAAAAAAAATTACAAAAGAGCAACTTATTTTGCCTTTGGTAGCATCTTAGACCACAAGTATTATAATGAAAATGTATTTGAAAATACATCATTTGAAATTAAACTAAAAAAAATATACAAGAACTTTCTTCTCAACATAATAAATTTCTACATTTAAAATATCCGATTTTATTACAAAACTGATTTACATTATATTTCAGAATTATCACGGTTGTCAAAATATCAAGATTTTTTGTGTGAATGTTCTATCAAAATGTCAAGTTTTCTTCCTCTACATTGAGGTTGAATTATTTAGAGTCTGCAAATACTGAAAATAAAGCAACAGAAAGAGAATAAAAAAATGGACGCAAGAAATTCTGTGTGTAAATCAATCTTACTACGGGCTGTAATTACGGTACTGCACGGCTTTCATACATTCTTGTGTCTGCTTACAAAAATGGCTGAGTGTCGCAGAATAGTGCTATGTCTGTTTATAACCCTACGCTAATCTGGTATGATGGGGGTGAGACAGAGAACTGCTGCCAATTCTTGTGTTTTGGAAATTGGTAGTTTCAAAGAATTGATTAGTCTATCATGAAGTAGGACAGGAGCAGACTTGAACAAAGATAGATCGAGCCACTTTCAATGCATATCTATCTATCTATCTATCTATCTATCTATCTATCTATCTCTCTCTCTCTCTCTCTCTCTCTCTCTCTCTATATATATATATATATATATATATATATATATATATATATATATATATATATATAAGAACAAGTAAACATGTTAAAAAACACTTTGAAAAAGAATTAAAAACATATTTAATTTTAAAAAGGAAGCACAAAATAAGTGGATAGTCCTTAATCCGCGGAGTTTCGAAGAAATACTTTCCTTCTCATCAGAAGATAGGATTTAGCTAAATGCGGGAGCGGATTTTGCTTGCACTTAAGCTCACATGAACAGATCATGATGTTATAATCATAGGATACTCACACCGTCTAGATATTTATATAAATGTTAATTTCAACTTTATTTCGCGCGGTTAATGTTGGCCATGTGGTTTGTTCCTTGCTAATAAAGTCTGAGATGGCTTCGTGGCTGGGCTCGAATTTCCCAACCGGCTGTAATCATAACTCTCTGCACTGATGGTTCCCGAAAAGATTAAATACTAGCATTAAATTAAACAGCTAGTATTAAAAACAATAATAGTAATATACCTGTGTGCTGTTTGTGGGAAAGACCACCAGCAAAGTGTTGAATTATAAAGAAAAATTTTCAATATAGTAGCATATTATTTATTTATTTTAAAACTTTACAGAAGATCACAAAAACATCGGTATTGTCAGTTTTAAAACCAGATAGACGGCCCAGTTTATGGTTGAGAAATATTGGACTGTCTTCAACTTTTGTGATCAAACGAAGGACTTAAGATAAAAAGTTGTTTATTTTAGTCTTGAAGGTTGAAAAACGTCCATACTCTCTCTCTCTCTCTCTCTCTCTCTCTCTCTCTCTCTCTCTCTCTCTCTCTCTCTCTCTCTCTCTCTCTCTCTACATATATGTGTGTGTGTCTATATATGTGTGTGTATGCATATATATTTATGTATATATATGTATATATATATGTATATATATGTATGTTTATATATTATGTATATATATGTGTATGCATATATATATATATATATATATATATATATATATATATATATATATATAAAGTTTTAAATATAATGGGCGGAAGTCTCTCGAGAGCTCTTTCAGCTATCATCTCATCAGGAGAAAATCGATAGCGTAAAAGTAATACTATGTCGAAATTAAAGAGTTCTGATGGGGAACTATTGAATGTGCCAAAAATTACGGGGACACTAAAATAAAGTTTATTAACGTTTAAAAAACGATTAAAATAATGGCACAACGAGCGGGTAAAAACGGGAGAAAAGATTCACAGTTCCCCAAAGAGAAACAATGTGTTAGATGTTTCTTTCTGCCGGCACAAAGAAGGTTTCCGCACCGCAATAGAGACAGACTCAACAAATTTTAAATGGTTTTTGGAGTCCGCTCTATGTAGCACCTCGAACCATTCAATTTTATATCTATCGGCACAGCACGGGTTGTCAACCAAATGCTGGCCAATAGCAGAGTCCAAGGCTGCAGAAGGAGGGAGACTACAGTCCCCATCCTCCCTTGTCTGATCTTCGATGGAACATGCTGGTTTATACGAGTCAAAAGATGCAAGGATGTTCGCCCAACATAACCAGCATCGCACTGGCATTTGAACTGACTTTCGACATAGTATTATTTTTACGCTATCGATTTTCTCCTGATGAGATGATAGCTGAAAGAGCTCTCGAGAGATTCCGCCCATTATATTTAAAACTTTATTTAAATTCTGTACCTTTAAACATTTTTATATATATATATATATATATATATATATATATATATATATATATATATATATATATATATATATATATATATATAAATGTTTAAAGGTACAGAATTTAAATAAAGTTTTAAATATAATGGGCGGAAGTCTCTCGAGAGCTCTTTCAGCTATCATCTCATCAGGAGAAAATCGATAGCGTAAAAGTAATACTATGTCGAAATTAAAGAGTTCTGATGGGGAACTATTGAATGTGCCAAAAATTACGGGGACACTAAAATAAAGTTTATTAACGTTTAAAAAACGATTAAAATAATGGCACAACGAGCGGGTAAAAACGGGAGAAAAGATTCACAGTTCCCCAAAGAGAAACAATGTGTTAGATGTTTCTTTCTGCCGGCACAAAGAAGGTTTCCGCACCGCAATAGAGACAGACTCAACAAATTTTAAATGGTTTTTGGAGTCCGCTCTATGTAGCACCTCGAACCATTCAATTTTATATCTATCGGCACAGCACGGGTTGTCAACCAAATGCTGGCCAATAGCAGAGTCCAAGGCTGCAGAAGGAGGGAGACTACAGTCCCCATCCTCCCTTGTCTGATCTTCGATGGAACATGCTGGTTTATACGAGTCAAAAGATGCAAGGATGTTCGCCCAACATAACCAGCATCGCACTGGCATTTGAATTGACTTTCGACATAGTATTATTTTTACGCTATCGATTTTCTCCTGATGAGATGATAGCTGAAAGAGCTCTCGAGAGATTCCGCCCATTATATTTAAAACTTTATTTAAATTCTGTACCTTTAAACATTTATATATATATATATATATATATATATATATATATATATATATATATATATATATATATATATATAAATGTTTAAAGGTACAGAATTTAAATAAAGTTTTAAATATAATGGGCGGAAGTCTCTCGAGAGCTCTTTCAGCTATCATCTCATCAGGAGAAAATCGATAGCGTAAAAGTAATACTATGTCGAAATTAAAGAGTTCTGATGGGGAACTATTGAATGTGCCAAAAATTACGGGGACACTAAAATAAAGTTTATTAACGTTTAAAAAACGATTAAAATAATGGCACAACGAGCGGGTAAAAACGGGAGAAAAGATTCACAGTTCCCCAAAGAGAAACAATGTGTTAGATGTTTCTTTCTGCCGGCACAAAGAAGGTTTCCGCACCGCAATAGAGACAGACTCAACAAATTTTAAATGGTTTTTGGAGTCCGCTCTATGTAGCACCTCGAACCATTCAATTTTATATCTATCGGCACAGCACGGGTTGTCAACCAAATGCTGGCCAATAGCAGAGTCCAAGGCTGCAGAAGGAGGGAGACTACAGTCCCCATCCTCCCTTGTCTGATCTTCGATGGAACATGCTGGTTTATACGAGTCAAAAGATGCAAGGATGTTCGCCCAACATAACCAGCATCGCACTGGCATTTGAATTGACTTTCGACATAGTATTATTTTTACGCTATCGATTTTCTCCTGATGAGATGATAGCTGAAAGAGCTCTCGAGAGACTTCCGCCCATTATATTTAAAACTTTATTTAAATTCTGTACCTTTAAACATTTATATATATATATATATATATATATATATATATATATATATATATATATATATATATATATATATATATATATATATATATGAATTATAAAACGTATTAAATGGAATAACAAAAAAAAATTATTTCAAAAGTACATGGAAATGAATGAACAATCAACAATAAAGCAAGGGAAAGATGATCTTCTGTCAAGAAGTGACGATCACCATGTATACATGTATTTACATATATTTACAGAGAGAGAGAGAGAGAGAGAGAGAGAGAGAGAGACAGACAGACAGACAGACAGACAGACAGACAGACCGACAGAGTTATACACAGACAGAGAATTTTGATTTAACTGAGAAGGAAAAATTACACAATAGTAGATTTATCTATGTAATGGTCTGTTTTTAAGAGAGAAGCTGGTAAAGACGAAAAACAATGTCGAAACAAAGTACTGCTATTTTTCTTGAAAGACAAAAAGAAATTAAAGATTTATAATTTTAGTGATTAAAAAAAAACAATGGAAAATGCTGAATATGAAAAACAATTTTTACAAAATTAACTGATGTGCCGATTTATTGAAAACTATTTTTTTTATTAACATATGTGCCGATTATTTATTGAATTTTGACTTTGTTAGATTTTGTCGAAAGAAATTCACTTATTTGTAAAAGTTAATCAGTTTTACAATTAATAAGAGCAATAAATTCGATAGGCGATCTTCCAACATGTTCGATCTTAAATAATATCTATAGTGTAATGGTGATCGACCTTATTTCGGGACGATATTGATTTTTCCACACACTGTGTATAGTCTTGGAGCAGTCTTTCTGTAACATATCTTTCTGTACTAATGTAAATACCTTTTCTAAATATACCACCGTGTTTCTTGTTTATTATATACCTTTCAAGATCTCGACATTTTAATAAGTTTTAGTTTTAAGAAACTTCTTTCTGCCGTGACAACAGAAGCTGTAAAGGTTTTAAAAACAAAAACAGCTCAAGTGCAATAACATATATTTGGCACTGTTTCTTACACTTGCCATCGATAAATCCATTTCAGCCATTCAATAGCAGCCATGATGATTTAGTCATAATTGTTAGATTTATAACACTTTCCTTTTCGAAAGCTGCCGCTTAAAAGTCCCAAAAATAACATAGAAACATCCAATCCCAACATATTAGTTGCGGAGACTATTACATTTTTGATGCAACTTCTCTGTGTCTTCAAGGATTGTTGGTGGTGATAATCCAGAAAAGATAGTTCTCAGATGAAACAAGGAGTCACATTTTACTTCCAGTTCAGTACTAATCTGATACTGACGTTCGTATAGATCTCTTTCAGCTCAAGCATTTGATCAATATCATGTTCAGTTCTTCTCTAATTCGCTTTTTAACTGCCATTTCCATTTCTTTGCGCTTGGTTTGACTCAGAATAATTGGTTTACACATCAGAGCTTCTGTCAAATAAAATATTGCTTACAGGTGAGTTATGCAGATATCCAAACCCAATACCCTGTTCTTGGACCTGCTTTTGGACCAGATTTATTTCTTGCAGTATTTTTCGCAGAAATGCGAAACACAAAGGAGAATATTGCACGTTAAACAAATATCTAGGTTGAGTATTCTTTAAAAGATAATCTAAAAGAAATGTATATGTTAAAAAAACGACCCGACGTCATTTTCAATGCGATACAAATAATTCCGAAAATCAAAAGCATAGCTTGCAATTATTTCCTCAATCTCTAGATTCCATATTCAGTTGTGAGATCTCGAAATTGAGATTTCCAAAACTGGCAATTATTGGTCGATTATTGTCGACTTACTTTAACAGTTCATGCATTCCCTCCTTACGGAATGTATATATTCAGTATTATTGAATACATGTACATTTGTGCCCGGGAAAATATATTTAATCGAGAATTTTCAGGTCCCAACATTAAACTATGGGAGTGAAGTAAAGTACAAGCTCTGTTAATATTTACATATTAATTCTGGAATACTCTGTTCGATAACAAAAACAGCAAGATATTACGTCAAAGATACATCAAAACTAATTCCCCAGTATAAATTATAAAATAATTGTGTATATTTATGTGCTTTGTTTAGTATTTCTACAAAATTTGAACCAGATTGTTTGAAAAACTTGGGGGGGGGCGGAGCGAGAGTGAATCTGTGTTTTCTTAGTGATGTAGAATAATTGCGATTTATTTATTTATTTGTTTATTTAATCAAGAAACCCCAAGCACGAATATTTAACCACGGGAGTGAGTATAATTGAATTAAAGGAAACAGAAAAATAAATAAAATGATTGGAAAACAAAGTATGAGTACTGTTAATCCTGTATATAATATTTTAATTGTAGAAATTCCCCTCTGAACCAAATTACCTAACCCCCCTGAACCAAATTACCATAGGTTTACAATAAAAGATGCCATATACAAATTTATTATGTCTAAACTATTACCCACCATCTTATGTAACTTTTATACGCCGTTACATACACATTTAGTCGTGATATTTAAACGTTAAATTCAATCGGTGAAGAACTTATATCACAATCGCAACATTATAAGAGGAAGAAGTCCTTACTTTTCTCTATATATGTTTAGTCCTAGCATTGCTACCAGTTCTCACCGGGCACGATTCTGCATTTTTCTACTACAGTGGGATTGCACCCTTTGTAGCTGCAAGATTACATTCATAGACATAACATATGCCTTCCGAGTTCTGCATTAGAATTACTAACTTCTCCCCGACAATGTTCCGGCTTTTAC
Organism: Euprymna scolopes; assembly: GCF_053919585.1. Lineage (NCBI taxonomy): Eukaryota > Metazoa > Mollusca > Cephalopoda > Sepiida > Sepiolidae > Euprymna > Euprymna scolopes. The sequence goes on along the minus strand of NC_136483.1, from coordinate 14,481,723 downwards.
GCTTGACTGAAACCGGACATTCTCATATTTCCGAATGAAACGAATTTTTACATTAACGAACACTTCTAAAATTTGACAAACATGGCGTCGCCCTCCATCGGAGACATTAACATTAACCGATTATAAATCATTCAAAACAGACATTTACATATTGCTAACCTCATATAACGCCACAGACACTCACTGGTAAAAACTTGCATAAATACTGTCTGATTTTCCTACATCGATTATCTACTATTCTGTCGCTATTCGCAATACACAATAGCGAGCACTAAAAAAAAAGTATAAACCGCTCATATAATTTCATGGAACTAACTTGCGCAAGTAAAATAATTCATATACAAACACAGTTTTCTCCGTATATGCTTGCAACTATTAACAAAAAATTAAAATTGCTTTGTTTACACAAAAGAAACGAAATAAGTAAAGCCTTTAAACTGCCGAATAAAAATTCACGGTTTTAATATTCTTACCAAATTCTCATTTATTATCAGATTACAATGGTCAAATCACCGCTAAAAATAATCGTTCGCGTCCATAAAACTTAAACGTCGAATCGGAAATTCGAAAACAAAATGAAACGAACTTTATTTTTATTATGACAATTTGCTAACAATTTTAAAGCCGGGACTTTCTATTTAAATGCTTCTGAGAAGTCGCGAAGTAAATATGAACAAACGATTAAAATTGCATTGTTTACAAAAAATAGACGAAATAGGTAAAGCCTTCTATCGAATAACAATTCATGGTTTTAAAATTCTTAGCAATTTCTCAGTTAATTTAAACGATTGAAAGTTTTGGGAGCTTTTAATTCCTTGGCCTTCGAGCCAAGATCACATAATTCTTGTTTATTACTTATTTGATGTGTTATTTGGCCAATAGCGTAGTATTATTTATTGCTTACATTTTCAGTGAATTTTATTCAAGTACGCATGAAAAAAAGAAAAGAATTCATTATTTTTATTTCATTTTAGTAAGAAAAATAACGAATTTGTAATTCATTCTTACTAAAATAATAACAGGGGAAATACATCTTCTCTGTTAATAATGAAAATAAAGTTTGTTTCATTTTGTTTTCAAGTTTCTAATTCGATGTTTTAATTGGACGGACGCGGATGATTTCTTTCGCAATGATTTGGCCAGGGTATTTCGATATCGACAGTTACTAATATCGCCCCACCTCCCTAAAACAAAAACCTGCCATGAAACAAATACATGGGTTCTTGTGCTCTCCTGCCCCGTGCTGAAATAATAACGCTAGTATTTTGAAAGCCATTCTTAACATAGGGAGAACAGGGTGTTTAGTAACTATTCTGTGCTTCCACCTAAAAATTTAATAATAAAAAAAGATATCGTGAAGCTTTAATTTAATCTGAATAACTTATTTAAAAAAGCAAAGATAGCAAGGTGGCAAAGATGTACAATCGACCAAAACATGTTCACCTTTGCTGATTCTTGTTTTTTTGCTTTTGCCATTTATTAGTAAGGTTGACGATTACATTTCTTTACACGCGCACACGTTAACATTTTTTGGAAGAGGAGTAATTAACACATTACGACCAACTCTACATTTTTCATTACAATTACGGCTTTTGCCTTTTGCCACTTACTAGTACGGTAGACGGTTAGATTTCTTCTACACGAGCACACGTTAACATTTTTTGTGGGGGGGGGAGTAAATTTTTACATTACGTCCACCTCCACATTTTTCGTTACTGATTCGTCTATACTGATTACGAAAATCTCATTCGAATTTTATGCAGACAAGTGCTTCTAGAGATATAAACACATGTATTCTGCACTGTAATCCAATGCCTGCCAGATTTGTACACGCGCGTGCGATACAAAAGTATACTTCTCTCCTATCGAAACTGTCACCAACCATATCAATTACGAATGGGTATACTGCCTACGATTTTCACGGTTAAATTTGGGGAATTTATTTATCTACCACCCCAACTAAAAAGGGGATGGTCTGTTCCGATATACCATGAGGATGTTGGAGGTTGGTGGTGTCTATTCCGAAAGCCGTTCTTAACATGGGGAGTTTCTATCAATCTAAAAAGTTCATATACAGTGTAGTTTACTTTTTGCGAGGTGGGAAGGGGGAAAGATTTCCACCGGGCAACGCCGGTTAACGGGTCCTGCGAGTTTATATAATAAAGTGAAGTTTTTTTTTCCCCCTGGTGATTCAGAATCAATCCATAATTCTAGTTAAGATATATGACAACACTGTTATTTCTTAGTTTAGTCACTAAAATTATTATTGTTTACATTTCGTTATTATTGTTACCAAACGTTTGTGTGTGTGTGTGTGTGTGTGTGTGTGTGTGTGTGTGTGTGTGTGTGTGTGTGTGTGTGTGTGTGTGTGTGTGTGTGTGTGTGCGTGTGTGTGTGTGTGTGTGTGTGTGTGTGTGTGTGTGTTGATATATTTTTGGAATACTTAGTAAGGCAAGTATAAAAAACAGTTAAACTCAAAACAACATTAATAAAACAACTAATGTATGGTTTCTGTCAAAGAACAGAACGACAGCGCTTCTTTAATCAATAATTGAAATGTTCTCTTTTACCTGAAATAACTATATAAGTCAATCAAAAGCATGAGCTATAGATGAGATGTTTGAATTCCTTTCATCAATAAAAATTGAATTGTTAATAGTAAACAATTAAATTTCAATCTGTGAAATGCCATCTCAATGATGGTGGTACCCAATTAATGTTATTTTAAACTATCGTATGCTTTGTAGGCTTGGTCACGACTGAAGGGTATTTTGGTGTCTGTCCCCCTACCCTCCTTCAATTAGAAAGCTCATAAAAGATCAGTGGATTTTTCTTCGTTTTTTTCTTTTTGTAGATATTTTAAAGAAAAAGAAAAAACACAAATAAAAATTTATTAGAAAGCAAGGTATGGCTACTGTTAATCGATATAATAAGTAAAGTCGATTTTCCCCTGGTGATTCAGAATCAATCTGTGATTCAGCTTAAGATATATAATGAAACTCTTTATTGTTATTGTTACCTAACGTTTGGATGTGTGTATTTTGCAATCAGTAATAAAAAAAACACAGTTAAACTCAAAACAACATTAAGGAACAGTTCATTCATGTTTTCTACATATTGCCGAAGAACAGAACAGTAGCGCTTCTTTAGTCAATAATTAAAAGCTATATTTTGCCATAAACGAGGGTGTACTTCTTCTCACCAAACAATAGAAACACTTTGTAGGCTTATTCACGACTGGAGAGTACTTTGTCTCCCTCCTCCATCGTGATGCTTGGTGGCCAATCAAACCCCACCCACCCTTGATTCGCCACTTACGTTAAATCAATGTTCGATTCACACTTTTAAAACTCTTATTTAAACTATTCTGCAAACTACTCACAATTACTAAGTCACTTTAATTTTTATTAATCAACTATTGCGGGACTTTGCTTTACACTCAGGTACAAATTTCTACATTAATGTGAGCATTGAACTGCTGAAAGAGGACCCTTTTGTAGGGAACAATCTACTAGTTTGTGATTTCTTGATGAACATGCCAACCACTTTTCTTCATCTTTATTGTACCAATCTGACCTCCATCTTGTTTCCTTCACCTGTACTTGGGATAAGAGTCCTGGCCTTGCTCGGTACACTGAAGAAATTCTTTAGGATATTTTTTGGAGCATTTGTTGTCGATCATACATGGGCAACTTGAATTCAATGGTCAACAAAGTCTGTGCACCATATGTGCCATCACATTTTCGTGAAGGTCTGGGTCTTCCTCTTTGTCAGAGATCTCTGCATATCTTCAGATATGCAGAGATCAGGGTCTTCCTCTTTGCAGATATGCAGAGCTATTTGTACTGGTTGACCTTTGTCCTCTGGAGCCTGCCAGGTGAGGATGTGTGCATGCGGTAATCCTTTCTTTTGGGTATTCAATTCTATACAGGAAAGCCCTCAACCTGCCAAATCCTCCTTTTTTAATAAATTCCATTAGCTTTTTTAGCTTCTGTCTAAAGATCCTGGCAACAATATCTGAACGATCCTGAGGTTCTTGTCCTTGTAGAAAATTTTCTATAATTTTCACTTTTGATTTGTCATGAAAGTGATAAAGAAGTTGGCTTAGCCCATTCACCGAACATAAGCCATGACATCAATTAGACATTCAAAAATGTATCGAGGGTCTCTTGTGTAAGCTGCCAGAAGAACCACTCGTGAATCAATTCATTCTGGATTCCCATCCTCCTTAAGAATTGAATCCATCAAGTTAATTGTCAGCTCTTAAGGTCTGTTGCTATATATAAATGTTCTGTTTCAATCTTGTAGTACACATCCACCAACCATTCAGTCTGAAAAAATTAGCAATGATTATCATGTAAAACCATATGTTCAGTTAATACTTGAAGTAAGAAGAAATTGCTTCTTAAATACTTACGATGATAAATATATTTTGTAAGACCACATTTTAAGTTCAAGTGTCGAGGAAGAAATTAACTCTGTCTTTCTAGGAGAGTAGACACAAACTCAATGTTGGTTTTCGTGAAAGTCTTTCTGTGGAATGAACTGGATTCGAACTTGGCTCACGCAGGTTTTCAGTTTGTGCTATTAACCACCGCGACTCACAAATCTTTCTACAAAAATTTAGATGTGAAAGCTTTGGACAAAATGACAACTCCGTGTGAATTAAACTAACAAAAGTGAGACCTGTTATTTCCGATCTAAAAATTATTCCTTTCAATTTGTAAACATATAATAATAGCGAAAAAATATTGAATTTCAAGTGAAACAAATGGTACCTACGTAATTATCAGATCTCAAATAGTAACATATCCAAAAATTACGAAACATGATAAGATAGAAAAATAATTATTAATGAAAAAAGAAATTTGTGAAATGAAACTAAATCACTATGTTACGTTTACAACAAAGGAGATAAGTTGACAGGGGAGATAATTAAACAAAGGAGATAAGTTGACAGGGGAGATAATTAAATTCTGTTGCTTTCGTCATGTAATGAACGTAATTCAAAATGTCGGACAAATTTTATTCTTTGTCTAAACTTTATCGAAAACTATTTTTCATTAATAATTATTTTTCTACCTTATCGTTTTCCCTAATTTTGAATATGTTACTATTTGCGACATGATAATTACGTAGGTATTATTTCTTTTACTTGAAATTCAATATTTTTTCGTTATTATAATATAGAAGCACCACATATTCAATTGAAATATGTTATTTAAAAAAAAACTTGTTTTAGTTAATGATAATAACGTCGCAATATATATTCAACAATTTCACAGAAACTTCTATGCAAGCTTCTAACTTTTTATTTGGTTTTTATTTTACAAAAATGATAATAATAGTTAATATTTAGTTTAGTAAAGTTATATGAATAAATGTAAAGGATGAAATGTTGACAATTATAATTCTAATCTATTTGCAATTATTGACGAGTGCATCAGCTAATCTACACTATATTTTATCAGATTGAATCACTCCTAATTTTAAATAGGAAGTAGAATTATTCATAGTATCACCTTGATGCTAAGCAGAGTGCATAGATCTCTGATCCTGAGCAGAAGTACGAATCCATGTATAAATATTTTTTATTTTATTTTTTCACGAATAGTGTGTTTGTTTAATGCAATATGCCAGGTATTCATTGCATAGGAATGTTTATTGATTAATTTGCCAGGTAAAAAGATCGGCATTATTGGCTAGGACCATAATCAATATAGCAATAAAAATTGACCTGCTGATACATAAGAACTTTTTTTTTTTTATTGCACTACTGCTAATAGCAATATAATATCATGTAAAATATATAACATGCTTATAAAATATAAACACACACACACACACACACACAATACAATCACATTGACACACTGGTTCTCATCAGATCACCGAAGTTAAGCAATGATGAGCCTGGCCAGTATCAGATGGGTGACCGTTTGGAAAAGCTGGGCGCTGTATAAAAATTTCCAGATTGGTATCTGGGGGTGCATTAATTAACTGGGAGAGATGCGACCCCAGTCTTCATTAAGACATGCATTAGGAGAAGATAAACTCTTATGTAAAAACCTACGGTCTACTGTCTGTTGTCTGCTCTGTCTTGTGGCAATCATTTGTGCCAACAAAGATTAGCAGTAATACCAAAAAGTGTGGTTGTTTCTACACAAAGTCTTCACCACTATAAACAAATCATCTTTGGATTTCCAAACAACTTAATTGTTGTGGTGGAATCTCATACATCGAAATCGATGAGAGAGTAAATTTTAAAATATATATATAACAATTAAACTACACAGACTTTTATACATTTCATCCTCATAAAGGACTCGTTAAATTGAAATTTTGGCTTAATATGTTCCTATGGCGATAAAATACAGAAAATTCTGTGTAGCTTAACTGCTATATATATATATATATATATATGTATATATATATATATATATATATATATATATATATATATATATATATATATATATATATATACATATATAATCATTTTTTTCCAATCATTTTTTTTTCCCTACTCAATAAAATGCATCCCGTGTTAAAGTATACTTATGAAGGAGAGTGTAACTCGTCCATCGCTTTCCTTGATGTATTAGTAACAAAAACATCATCTAGTTACCTTACATCAATACACCACAAATCTACATATTTGTGACTGTATACGCGCTGGGATTCATTTTGCCCCCCAAAACGCAAGATCAATTTAATTTGGACCCTAACACATCGTGCACTTATGATTTGTTCAAAATCAAAATTGGATGAGGAATTTAAAATAATTATTGATACCCTATCCAAGAATGGATACCCTCTTGAAGTGATTAGATCAGTTATTAAAAGAAAAATAGTCGCATTTTCTGAAATTAAAATTCAAACAGTAAATAAATGTCCAATATATTTCCATTTACTATTGTTGGTGGACAGTAAGTGAGAAATTTGCCAAACAAATCACCTCAACGATGCAAAAAATGTTATTTTGCTTCAAATGTGCATGTTATGTTCTTTACGAAAACCTTGATGCTATTTTCTCGAAAAGAATGTTCACCCCCCCCCCCCCATCATAATAATAATATAATTTACAAGTTTGAATGTAGTTGCGGTGCCAGCTATGTGGGTCAAACAGCATTGAGATTGGATGGAAGATGCCAACAACCCGTGCCTAGCAAAATGAGACATACTGAGCAACAGATGTATTTGACAACACATACAGGTCTTCAATCGCTGACCATCTCATTAAAAGCCCATCATGTGCGGCAAACTTCAGCACGAACTCATTTTCAATCTTGAGTTGCGCTCACTCAACATTCCATTTCAAGATCTTGGAGATCATTCAGGTTCGGTTTGAACTGTAACCAGAGGGAATGATTAGTCTCTAGTATAGGATTATCAGACAATTATGGTGCATGTATACGTATTTGTTTATTAGTCATATGTGTACTTATCGCAATTTCTGTTTCTGTTATTTTCAGATCTTGATCATTGTTTAATCAACGAATAAAGATTGACAAATAGAGCAGACTCTTATTTATGATCAAGATCGGGCTCCGCAACGAAAAATAGTTTGTCTCCAAAACCAAATTGGGCCATTTCCCCACAAGTGGGACAAGACAGGGGTGGTTGCCAACGTTCATCAGTTTGACCAATATGTTGTGCGCATTGATGGTTCGAGACGGGTTACTCTGCGAAACAGGAAATTCTTACGCAAATATATTCCAATGCAGGTTAAACCAAAGAGACTCACCATAGACTCGGATGTAGGACTACGCCAACCATCAGCTTACATGCCACAACCTATAGTACCAACTGCTGTGGCTCCGGGCACAGCTCCAAGACCTAGCAAATCTACGCCTGTGTAACATGTCAGTAGGCTACCCAACAGGCCACCTCCGCCTGCAAATTCTCCAACCATGGCACCATCGTGTGAGACGCCTGCACATATTCCAGTGCGCCAGAGGAGCCACAATTCCCAGATGTCAGGCCACTAGACCTTCCTCTTGGACCCCCTCGGGTTGAAACGGATCATGTCCCGTCACCAGCAGTTGAGGATACACCTTCTCCGCCGAGATGCTCCAGCCGTGTGAAACATGCCCCAGAGTGACAAAAGGACTTTGTTATGTGAAAAAACACATAAATGACATTCATGCACTCTTAGTGCACATCAGTTGATTCCTAAGTACAGTGGAATCTACCCATTTACACTATACCGAACAGTTCATTATGTTTCTTTGTTTTCAAGTTTTATATAAGTCTTTTTCAATCAGTAAGTCCAGCATCTCACGCCAACATACATATGGCTTCCTTACTAAAAGACTTGGGGGGGGGGAGATATAGGATTATCAGACAATTATGGTGCATGTATACGTATTTGTTTATTAGTCACATGTGTACTCATCGCAGTTTCTGTTTCTGTTATTTTCAGATCTTGGTCATTGTTTAATCAACGAATAAAGATTGACAAATAGAGCAGACTCTTATTTATCTAGGATCTTCAAAAAATATCATAACGTTGCTTTATTTGAATCACTTCCCCCCCCCACACACACACACATAACGGAATGCAACGTAATTTTATTTTAAATATACATATTTTCCATTTCCCTTTTTAAAATCCCCCCTCCCGATACAGTTTTGAGAAAGAAAGGGTAAAACCAGTCAGCTGACCTCACCCCTTTATTTTTCTTTTCTCTTCTTCGCCCCTTTTTTCTTTATTTTAAAATGAATTTTACTTTTAATTATGAATTATAAAAGTCTTCCTTCTGGAGATTTTGCTTCTTAAAAAGAATTTCCTTTCGCCTTTCGGATTACCAATGAAGGAGTCATTAACCACACTAAAATGTTATTCCTGGTTTGTACACTTTTTCCACCTGTTTCATGTCTATATATTTTTTAACTGTTTTTTGCAATTTATGACTAAATATCATAAATTGTTGTTTCATCTAATGTATCAACCAGTAAAATTCTAGCTTTGCTAAAATTATAATTTGCTAATGAGTAGAATAGCAAGAGTGGCATTCTTTGAAACTCCACGGAATAAGGACTTTGAAAATTGTTTTTGGAGTATTCTGTTAAATAATAATTTAAGTGTAAATTTGAATTTACAGTTTTAAATTCCGTTATTTTCCCCTATAATAAGCTCTACTTTCTATTGTGTCTGTATTGAGCTTTTTTTATTTGGTTGGGATTAATTCATTAATATATAAATATTAATAGTTATATTAAATCAAAGTTTACCTTGGATTATATCAGCTAAACATTTATTTTCTGCTGTATTGATTGTTCCTATATATATATATATATATATATATATATATATATATATATATATATATATATATATATATATATATACCAAAAAAAAACAAAGAAATGGGCAGGTGAAATTAAAATTTTCCCTAAGGCCTTATCGTCTGACCCTCTAAGAGGAAACGTCAGAATGATAGATTAAAAACTAAGAAAACGAATGAGGGAAGAGGGGAATTTTGGTTACAGTTGGAAGAACAGTAGAGAAAAAAAAAAAAAAAAAAAAAAAAAAAAAAAATCTCACTGTTCAGGTGGTTTTAAATCAATGAATATCTCCAACTGATGTCTAAGAATCTTTTGTCTACACAGGCTAGGTCGAGAGTTGTTAATAACTAACGCCTCAATGATATTGAGATGATAGTTCGACCTAGCACTGTATAAAACAGAAAACCACCCATCGGAATATTGATCGGCACACCTATTTATACTCAACAGGTGATCGCCGATGGCAGACTCATGAGCCTGTGAGTGCCCGGATGCTCTCGAAACCTGGTGTAGTCGAATATCCCGAGGGATATGTTGGGATATTCTCATTTCTAATCTTTGGGACGTTTTGCCAACGTAGTCAGCTCCACACTGACAAACGAATTTATAAACAACAGAGTTCTTTTGAATGGTTGGCAAAACATCTTTACGAAAAGAAGAGAAAAAGGTTCGAGTTGTGTAAACTACTCTAAGCATAGTAGCTGGAAAACATCGTTGAGTAGCAGAAGAAATCCTTTTAACAATATGAAGGCCATCAGGACCCAACCATGGTAATTTTAGATAAATGGGACAACGTGATGGACCAATATGTTTACCGCTATTAAATGTAGTAATTTTACGTTCAATAGTAGATTTTATTATATTAATGGGATATCCATTATTAAGAAAAATAGTTGTAATTTCACTAAGTTCCGTATCAAGACGGTTTGGTGAACAAATCATAAGCGCACGATGCGTAAGAGCGCTAATGAGGTTTATTTTTCTAGACTGAGGGGCAAAAGAAAACCAATTAAGATAGAGCCCTGTAAATGTAGGTTTTCTATAAACAGAGGTCTCAAACGTAGTACCAACTTTAGAAACACGAACGTCGAGGAATGGGAGAGAGCTACAGTCTTCAACCTCCATAGTAAATTGTAAAGATGGATGCAGGTTGCAAAGAAGACGAAGAAACTGTTCAGCTTCGCTCCGAGAGGGAAAGCATGCAAAAGTATCATCGACGTAGCGTGTGTAGAATGCTGGCTTAATAATTTTGGAAAATAATTCGTTTTCCAAAAATCCAACGAAAATGTTGGCTAACGAAGGACCAAGAGGGCTACCCATTGATATCCCATCAATTTGACGGTACATAATGTTGTTGAAACTAAAGGAGACTGATTTAGTAGCAAGTTCCATTAGTTCAACAAAAATTCGTTCAGGAAATTGTGGAGATTTTAAGGGGCCACGGTATAGATAGTCAGCACAAATACCAATGGTTTCATCCAAAGGTATATTAGTATAAAGACTATTAATATCAAAGGAAGCCAAGAACTCGGTATTTTTAGATAAAGGTAATTTTTGTATCTGAGATACGAATTGAAAAGAATCAGAGATACAATGGACCGAATAAAAAGAAAGCACAGGTTTAAGAAGGTCAACTAGCCATTTACCAAGTTCGTGTTGTGCAGAACCCAACATAGATAAAATGGGTCGCAAAGGAATGTTGGGTTTATGGACCTTGGGTAAACCGTACATTCTAGGCCTTTGAGAACCGATTTGAGAACATAAATACTAAATCTAGTGATTTTATTTGGCAGAAAAATCATTTTGAAGCTGCAAAATTAATTAGGTCTAATCCCGACATTTACCTTTCTCGCCCGGATAAAGGATCGGGCGTTGTTATACTTAACAAAACGGATTATATCTCCAAAATGTTACAAATCTTGGACGATAAAAGTAAGTTTCTCCGTTTGGGTGATTTATGCCATGATGATACTTTTCGTATGGAAATAAAAATCCAGAAAAGATTTCTTCAACTTCATAAAAGCGGATTTATTTCTAAGGAGATCTATGATAGAATCCGACCCATCGGTTCTCAAAGGCCTAGAATGTACGGTTTACCCAAGGTCCATAAACCCAACATTCCTTTGCGACCCATTTTATCTATGTTGGGTTCTGCACAACACGAACTTGGTAAATGGCTAGTTGACCTTCTTAAACCTGTGCTTTCTTTTTATTCGGTCCATTGTATCTCTGATTCTTTTCAATTCGTATCTCAGATACAAAAATTACCTTTATCTAAAAATACCGAGTTCTTGGCTTCCTTTGATATTAATAGTCTTTATACTAATATACCTTTGGATGAAACCATTGGTATTTGTGCTGACTATCTATACCGTGGCCCCTTAAAATCTCCACAATTTCCTGAACGAATTTTTGTTGAACTAATGGAACTTGCTACTAAATCAGTCTCCTTTAGTTTCAACAACATTATGTACCGTCAAATTGATGGGATATCAATGGGTAGCCCTCTTGGTCCTTCGTTAGCCAACATTTTCGTTGGATTTTTGGAAAACGAATTATTTTCCAAAATTATTAAGCCAGCATTCTACACACACTACGTTGATGATACTTTTGCATGCTTTCCCTCTCGGAGCGAAGCTGAACAGTTTCTTCGTCTTCTTTGCAACCTGCATCCATCTTTACAATTTACTATGGAGGTTGAAGACTGTAGCTCTCTCCCATTCCTCGACGTTCGTGTTTCTAAAGTTGGTACTACGTTTGAGACCTCTGTTTATAGAAAACCTACATTTACAGGGCTCTATCTTAATTGGTTTTCTTTTGCCCCTCAGTCTAGAAAAATAAACCTCATTAGCGCTCTTACGCATCGTGCGCTTATGATTTGTTCACCAAACCGTCTTGATACGGAACTTAGTGAAATTACAACTATTTTTCTTAATAATGGATATCCCATTAATATAATAAAATCTACTATTGAACGTAAAATTACTACATTTAATAGCGGTAAACATATTGGTCCATCACGTTGTCCCATTTATCTAAAATTACCATGGTTGGGTCCTGATGGCTTTCATATTGTTAAAAGGATTTCTTCTGCTACTCAACGATGTTTTCCAGCTACTATGCTTAGAGTAGTTTACACAACTCGAACCTTTTTCTCTTCTTTTCGTAAAGATGTTTTGCCAACCATTCAAAAGAACTCTGTTGTTTATAAATTCGTTTGTCAGTGTGGAGCTGACTACGTTGGCAAAACGTCCCAAAGATTAGAAATGAGAATATCCCAACATATCCCTCGGGATATTCGACTACACCAGGTTTCGAGAGCATCCGGGCACTCACAGGCTCATGAGTCTGCCATCGGCGATCACCTGTTGAGTATAAATAGGTGTGCCGATCAATATTCCGATGGGTGGTTTTCTGTTTTATACAGTGCTAGGTCGAACTATCATCTCAATATCATTGAGGCGTTAGTTATTAACAACTCTCGACCTAGCCTGTGTAGACAAAAGATTCTTAGACATCAGTTGGAGATATTCATTGATTTAAAACCACCTGAACAGTGAGATTTTTTTTTTTTTTTTTTTTTTTTTTTCTCTACTGTTCTTCCAACTGTAACCAAAATTCCCCTCTTCCCTCATTCGTTTTCTTAGTTTTTAATCTATCATTCTGACGTTTCCTCTTAGAGGGTCAGACGATAAGGCCTTAGGGAAAATTTTAATTTCACCTGCCCATTTCTTTGTTTTTTTTTGGTATTTAAATTAATTATGTTTCCTCTGAAATTTCTCCTTCCATTCTGCTGTACCAAAAATTTACTTACATATTTTCGAGGTCGGTACAACTCACAATTTATCAAAACGTTAAACAAAGTTATACGTATTAAAAATAAGTTAATCGTTTTGAAGTGTAGGATGGAATTTCTTAAATCTTGCCGCCTAAATCATGTTGCTCCCGGTTATATTTGCAATCGTATTTCTAAAATTAAATGTAGAAATACATTGGCAGTTCAACGGGTTTTCCTACAAGATGAAATCCTGTTTAATTCTGATACATATAATTCGTTACGTAGTAAACACCTTTTTCTTTGGGCCATGGTTTGGAAAGAACTATCTTTCTTTGATAAACTCCGTTTTTCTAGGTTTTTATCCATCGGCGATAATTTTACCCGTATTAAATGTACTTCTTCTTATGATAAATATTTAAAAAATTTAATTACTAAGAAGTTTGGGATTATAACAAATTTGGATAAACATATATTTAATTATTCTTCTCATGTTTTGTCCACTACAGAAGAATTTGTTTTATCTGCTGGCTTACAATTTTGCATTCCTCCCCCTTCTGTTGATAAAATCTCAGTATTTAGTGAAATTGAATTATTGTATACTCAATTAAAACACCATTCGCCTATCTCTACTGATGAATTAACTAGTGTTAAAATTCAGTTGGGCGAATTAGGTCGGAGGTTTTCTGCCATAAATACTAAATCTAGTGATTTTATTTGGCAGAAAAATCATTTTGAAGCTGCAAAATTAATTAGGTCTAATCCCGACATTTACCTTTCTCGCCCGGATAAAGGATCGGGCGTTGTTATACTTAACAAAACGGATTATATCTCCAAAATGTTACAAATCTTGGACGATAAAAGTAAGTTTCTCCGTTTGGGTGATTTATGCCATGATGATACTTTTCGTATGGAAATAAAAATCCAGAAAAGATTTCTTCAACTTCATAAAAGCGGATTTATTTCTAAGGAGATCTATGATAGAATCCGACCCATCGGTTCTCAAAGGCCTAGAATGTACGGTTTACCCAAGGTCCATAAACCCAACATTCCTTTGCGACCCATTTTATCTATGTTGGGTTCTGCACAACACGAACTTGGTAAATGGCTAGTTGACCTTCTTAAACCTGTGCTTTCTTTTTATTCGGTCCATTGTATCTCTGATTCTTTTCAATTCGTATCTCAGATACAAAAATTACCTTTATCTAAAAATACCGAGTTCTTGGCTTCCTTTGATATTAATAGTCTTTATACTAATATACCTTTGGATGAAACCATTGGTATTTGTGCTGACTATCTATACCGTGGCCCCTTAAAATCTCCACAATTTCCTGAACGAATTTTTGTTGAACTAATGGAACTTGCTACTAAATCAGTCTCCTTTAGTTTCAACAACATTATGTACCGTCAAATTGATGGGATATCAATGGGTAGCCCTCTTGGTCCTTCGTTAGCCAACATTTTCGTTGGATTTTTGGAAAACGAATTATTTTCCAAAATTATTAAGCCAGCATTCTACACACGCTACGTTGATGATACTTTTGCATGCTTTCCCTCTCGGAGCGAAGCTGAACAGTTTCTTCGTCTTCTTTGCAACCTGCATCCATCTTTACAATTTACTATGGAGGTTGAAGACTGTAGCTCTCTCCCATTCCTCGACGTTCGTGTTTCTAAAGTTGGTACTACGTTTGAGACCTCTGTTTATAGAAAACCTACATTTACAGGGCTCTATCTTAATTGGTTTTCTTTTGCCCCTCAGTCTAGAAAAATAAACCTCATTAGCGCTCTTACGCATCGTGCGCTTATGATTTGTTCACCAAACCGTCTTGATACGGAACTTAGTGAAATTACAACTATTTTTCTTAATAATGGATATCCCATTAATATAATAAAATCTACTATTGAACGTAAAATTACTACATTTAATAGCGGTAAACATATTGGTCCATCACGTTGTCCCATTTATCTAAAATTACCATGGTTGGGTCCTGATGGCCTTCATATTGTTAAAAGGATTTCTTCTGCTACTCAACGATGTTTTCCAGCTACTATGCTTAGAGTAGTTTACACAACTCGAACCTTTTTCTCTTCTTTTCGTAAAGATGTTTTGCCAACCATTCAAAAGAACTCTGTTGTTTATAAATTCGTTTGTCAGTGTGGAGCTGACTACGTTGGCAAAACGTCCCAAAGATTAGAAATGAGAATATCCCAACATATCCCTCGGGATATTCGACTACACCAGGTTTCGAGAGCATCCGGGCACTCACAGGCTCATGAGTCTGCCATCGGCGATCACCTGTTGAGTATAAATAGGTGTGCCGATCAATATTCCGATGGGTGGTTTTCTGTTTTATACAGTGCTAGGTCGAACTATCATCTCAATATCATTGAGGCGTTAGTTATTAACAACTCTCGACCTAGCCTGTGTAGACAAAAGATTCTTAGACATCAGTTGGAGATATTCATTGATTTAAAACCACCTGAACAGTGAGATTTTTTTTTTTTTTTTTTTTTTTTTTTTTTTTCTCTACTGTTCTTCCAACTGTAACCAAAATTCCCCTCTTCCCTCATTCGTTTTCTTAGTTTTTAATCTATCATTCTGACGTTTCCTCTTAGAGGGTCAGACGATAAGGCCTTAGGGAAAATTTTAATTTCACCTGCCCATTTCTTTGTTTTTTTTTTGGTATTTAAATTAATTATGTTTCCTCTGAAATTTCTCCTTCCATTCTGCTGTACCAAAAATTTACTTACATATTTTCGAGGTCGGTACAACTCACAATTTATCAAAACGTTAAACAAAGTTATACGTATTAAAAATAAGTTAATCGTTTTGAAGTGTAGGATGGAATTTCTTAAATCTTGCCGCCTAAATCATGTTGCTCCCGGTTATATTTGCAATCGTATTTCTAAAATTAAATGTAGAAATACATTGGCAGTTCAACGTGTTTTCCTACAAGATGAAATCCTGTTTAATTCTGATACATATAATTCGTTACGTAGTAAACACCTTTTTCTTTGGGCCATGGTTTGGAAAGAACTATCTTTCTTTGATAAACTCCGTTTTTCTAGGTTTTTATCCATCGGCGATAATTTTACCCGTATTAAATGTACTTCTTCTTATGATAAATATTTAAAAAATTTAATTACTAAGAAGTTTGGGATTATAACAAATTTGGATAAACATATATTTAATTATTCTTCTCATGTTTTGTCCACTACAGAAGAATTTGTTTTATCTGCTGGCTTACAATTTTGCATTCCTCCCCCTTCTGTTGATAAAATCTCAGTATTTAGTGAAATTGAATTATTGTATACTCAATTAAAACACCATTCGCCTATCTCTACTGATGAATTAACTAGTGTTAAAATTCAGTTGGGCGAATTAGGTCGGAGGTTTTCTGCCATAAATACTAAATCTAGTGATTTTATTTGGCAGAAAAATCATTTTGAAGCTGCAAAATTAATTAGGTCTAATCCCGACATTTACCTTTCTCGCCCGGATAAAGGATCGGGCGTTGTTATACTTAACAAAACGGATTATATCTCCAAAATGTTACAAATCTTGGACGATAAAAGTAAGTTTCTCCGTTTGGGTGATTTATGCCATGATGATACTTTTCGTATGGAAATAAAAATCCAGAAAAGATTTCTTCAACTTCATAAAAGCGGATTTATTTCTAAGGAGATCTATGATAGAATCCGACCCATCGGTTCTCAAAGGCCTAGAATGTACGGTTTACCCAAGGTCCATAAACCCAACATTCCTTTGCGACCCATTTTATCTATGTTGGGTTCTGCACAACACGAACTTGGTAAATGGCTAGTTGACCTTCTTAAACCTGTGCTTTCTTTTTATTCGGTCCATTGTATCTCTGATTCTTTTCAATTCGTATCTCAGATACAAAAATTACCTTTATCTAAAAATACCGAGTTCTTGGCTTCCTTTGATATTAATAGTCTTTATACTAATATACCTTTGGATGAAACCATTGGTATTTGTGCTGACTATCTATACCGTGGCCCCTTAAAATCTCCACAATTTCCTGAACGAATTTTTGTTGAACTAATGGAACTTGCTACTAAATCAGTCTCCTTTAGTTTCAACAACATTATGTACCGTCAAATTGATGGGATATCAATGGGTAGCCCTCTTGGTCCTTCGTTAGCCAACATTTTCGTTGGATTTTTGGAAAACGAATTATTTTCCAAAATTATTAAGCCAGCATTCTACACACGCTACGTTGATGATACTTTTGCATGCTTTCCCTCTCGGAGCGAAGCTGAACAGTTTCTTCGTCTTCTTTGCAACCTGCATCCATCTTTACAATTTACTATGGAGGTTGAAGACTGTAGCTCTCTCCCATTCCTCGACGTTCGTGTTTCTAAAGTTGGTACTACGTTTGAGACCTCTGTTTATAGAAAACCTACATTTACAGGGCTCTATCTTAATTGGTTTTCTTTTGCCCCTCAGTCTAGAAAAATAAACCTCATTAGCGCTCTTACGCATCGTGCGCTTATGATTTGTTCACCAAACCGTCTTGATACGGAACTTAGTGAAATTACAACTATTTTTCTTAATAATGGATATCCCATTAATATAATAAAATCTACTATTGAACGTAAAATTACTACATTTAATAGCGGTAAACATATTGGTCCATCACGTTGTCCCATTTATCTAAAATTACCATGGTTGGGTCCTGATGGCCTTCATATTGTTAAAAGGATTTCTTCTGCTACTCAACGATGTTTTCCAGCTACTATGCTTAGAGTAGTTTACACAACTCGAACCTTTTTCTCTTCTTTTCGTAAAGATGTTTTGCCAACCATTCAAAAGAACTCTGTTGTTTATAAATTCGTTTGTCAGTGTGGAGCTGACTACGTTGGCAAAACGTCCCAAAGATTAGAAATGAGAATATCCCAACATATCCCTCGGGATATTCGACTACACCAGGTTTCGAGAGCATCCGGGCACTCACAGGCTCATGAGTCTGCCATCGGCGATCACCTGTTGAGTATAAATAGGTGTGCCGATCAATATTCCGATGGGTGGTTTTCTGTTTTATACAGTGCTAGGTCGAACTATCATCTCAATATCATTGAGGCGTTAGTTATTAACAACTCTCGACCTAGCCTGTGTAGACAAAAGATTCTTAGACATCAGTTGGAGATATTCATTGATTTAAAACCACCTGAACAGTGAGATTTTTTTTTTTTTTTTTTTTTTTTTTTTTTTTCTCTACTGTTCTTCCAACTGTAACCAAAATTCCCCTCTTCCCTCATTCGTTTTCTTAGTTTTTAATCTATCATTCTGACGTTTCCTCTTAGAGGGTCAGACGATAAGGCCTTAGGGAAAATTTTAATTTCACCTGCCCATTTCTTTGTTTTTTTTTTGGTATTTAAATTAATTATGTTTCCTCTGAAATTTCTCCTTCCATTCTGCTGTACCAAAAATTTACTTATATATATATATATATATATATATATATGTATATATATCTATATATATATATGTATATATATGTATATATATATATATGTATATATATATATATATATATATATATATATATATATATATATATATATATATATATATATATATAGATGTTGTTTTGTTTTGGTTTTAGCGATATGTTTTGAATGAATTCAATTATTTACGAAAGTGCATTTTTACCTAAATGCGAGTTGGGGATAATTTTCCCTTTTAACCAATTTGGTACCCCCACATGGGAAGCGGTAAAATGTATACACACACACACACACACACACACACACACACACACACACACACATACACACTCACGCACACACATACACACTCACGCACACATGTAAACACTCTCTTTTCTCTCTCGTATGCGTTCAGATATACATGCACATACACACACTGTTTTTTATTAATGTATATCCTTACACACATACAGCTATATGTGTGTGTGTGTGTGCGTGCGTGTGTGTGTGTGTGTGTGTGTGTGTGTGTGTGTGTGTGTGTGTGTGTGTGTGTGTGTGTGTGTGTGTGTGTGGCAGTGGCACATAAATCGAAAACTAAAGTTTGTATGAAAATTTATAAAAGGCCAAAATTAAAAGGATATTCCAAAATGAAGTCCAGGCTCAATGGAGAAAAGTAAAAAAACATGATGGTATAACAATAATAAAAAGTACTCACCCTTTTCTCATGTATAAACAAAACTGCTCTCTCACACACATTAATATATGATATCTCTCTCTCTCTCTCTCTCTCTCTCTCTCTCTCTCTCTCTCTCTCTCTCTCTCTCTCTCTTTCATACTGAACTCCTGTATCTCTCGACATATTTTGTGGCCTTTATCTTTTAATGATAAAATATTTGTAATAATTGCCGTTTTTTATTTTCTTTGTTGTTTGGTTATTTTTATATCCGTGATAAATTAAAAAGAAAAATAGAAGAAATAATTGCCATATTTTATTTTTTGCCTTTTAAAAACCTACAAGCTAATGCGACGTATGTTATGCGGTTACAAATAAAAATAAGAGAAAGAACAAAAGTCAGAAAATATTTCTTTCATTATCAAAAAATTCCGATCTCGTTCAACAGACGAAGACAAAAATAGGTTAAACGAAGATAAACAAATCTAAGGGAGATAACTCTGTAATTACTCAAATATTTTTCATATTTATTTGAAAAGAATTTTTTTTCTTGATCTTTTCATAATTTCCAGTTGTCTAATGGCCAATAAATTGCAGTGGCAGAACTGAATGTTGTCTGTTCACTCCTGAACGACTAGAAATAAAAACAAAAATTTCATTTATTTATTTGTTTAATGTACAGATAATTACAAACTCACACAATATTAATAAGAATATACAAATCAAAGAATTTTAGATGTTTCATAGACCACAAAAATGTCATTTGAAACAGAAGTGAGAAATTTTATTCGTACTTTTGTTAAAAAATAAATCTAAAAACTCAATTCGAACTTCTGACTCCAAGTTCTGCAAAAAAATCCACACTAACGCCTTTCTAACAAGCCTACTCACATAGTTGCTTCCACTGCATGAGTTTTTTTTTTTTGTTTGTTTTTTTCCTTAGTAACAATGAAATAGCAATGTCCCTAAATCACTTTGAGGAGTGTAACTATTCATTAGATATATAACCTCTACAAACTAACCCTGTAACATTAACTAACCACGCGGGGTCGCAGAAATACCTGGATTAGGACCCAGGCGCAGAGCAAACACTCTCAGGGCTGATGGACCCAGTAGATCTTCCCAGATCATCCGTCTAGGAGAAGGAAAACTCTGAAACTAAACTTAAGGAGAGGGAGGCTTCTCCAGTCTTGGATGACAACCTTCCTAGAGCTGGTGACTCAAACAAATTACCGGTCTGCAAACCTAAACTTCTTAAGGAGTAGATAGGCTCTGTCTATCGCCCGGCTTCCATACTCCTTCTTTGCCTATTAGTCAGGCACAGAGACGCTATCACAGTGATTCGGCAAAAAACTCAGTGGTAGATCTTGTTTCTTGTCTAGGGCAATGAATGCCGTTTTCCCCACTCCTGACACATCCTACCCCTCAAAGCTGGGCACTTGGGAGTGCTTGAGTATGCCTGTGCAATTAGATTGGGTTGACCTTCTTCTGATGGGTTGAGGGTACCGGATTGACAGTTCCTGGCTGCTGTTTCTGACTGGTAGTACAGGGGCCCTAACTCTTTGGTAGCGCTTAGAGCGGCTGCTCCATCAACAGTTGTATAATATCGGGATGTTTGTAGTGTCATGTTGCGCACGGAAAGGGACCCTGCACTCATTCCCGATGGGCTTTCCTAAGGCCACAGTCCTAGTTGAAGAAAGGTCAGCTGATGGTCTACTTGTGTTGTATGTCTGATACCCTGCATAAGCTCTTGTTCAGCTCCCCCTTACCTAACTAACTGAAACTCTATAAAAACAATCCAAAAATAAGCTTAAACAAGGCTTAGAGACAAAAAAATCCAAGTTGCCTCCTCCCTTGAGGCTTGCATTCACGAACATCCGTGGGCTTAGAACTAATTTAGCTGATGTTGAAGCATTTCTCCTAACAAATACCCCGGATATCTTAGCACTAAGTGAGACTAACCTACCCTCCTCCATCCCCTCTAACTACTTTAATATGCCTGGTTATCTCCCACTCTGCCGTAAGGACTCTGATAGACATATGCACGGACTTGGAGTCTACATTCGTAACACCCTCCCCCTGACTAGAAAAACAAACCTAGAATCGGACGATCAAGCCTTTATGTGCTTTAGACTAAACATACAACATAACATTAGCTACTTTTATTTTCTCTACTGCTCTCCCTCGACCTAGGACTGCACCATAATAAACAAAGTCTCTGACAGCATAGACACAGCACTCTCCCTTGACACTAGCGCACAAGTACATGTATTCAGTGACTTTAATGTCCACCACAAAAACTGGTTTGGATTCTCTACTTACACAGATGCAGTCGGCAGCACAACACATAGTTTTGCTATATCTCACTCCCTATCACAAATGGTTACGTTTCCAACCCGTTTCCCTGACCAGCAAGAACAACATGCATCACTTCTAAATCTGTTTCTGACCACAGTTCCCAATGATTGTATAACAAATGCTAACACCCCACTCGGGAACGCTGATCATGCAGTGATAATGGTCGAAATCGCCCAAAACTCTAGACCCAAAACTGAAGAGCCAGTGCTCAAAACAATGAGACATTATAAAAAGGCTGACTGGGAAGCCATCAGAGATCTTATCAGAGATGTCCCATGGGGAAATATTTTTTCTCTTCCTGCTGAACAGTGCGCAAATGAGACCACTGAATGGTTCAAAACGGCAATTGAAGCACATGTTCCCATGCGGAAATTTTATAGCAAGCCCCACTCTCCCCAATGGTTTACTTTTACTTGCGCAGCTGCCATTGCTCAAAGGCAGCATGCATACCGCAGATTTAACAGACATAAGTCCAGTTCAAACAAACAGAATTATATAGAAACTAGAAGTAACGTTAAGAAAGAAATAGCGACAGCTAAGAGAGAATTTATTGAAACCACTAAAAAACGCATTGAAGCACAAAAATTAAGAACTCGTGACTTCTGGAAAATCTACAACAGTGTAGTAAATAATGGGCAATCAACAATTCCCCCACTAACCAACAATCACGGGGTTGTTTGCTTAGCAACCGACAAGGCTAATATGCTTGCCAGTCGGTTTGCCTCAAACTCCACACTGGACCCTTCCAACCACCACCTGCTTGACTTTCCTTTGCAGACAGACACCATGCTAGATGATCTGAAAATCACCCCTGCTCAGGTGCATGCTATCATAAAAAACCTTGACACTTAAAAAGCATGTGGACCTGATCTCATCCCAGCTGTGCTATTAAAAAAGTGCTCAGCCGAAGTAGCTCCAGTTCTCTCCAAACTCTACAACAAATGCCTTAATGAATCTTGCTTTTCGGGCTGTTAGAAAACTGCTTCTGTGGTACCAGTATTCAAGAATTCTGGCGAAAGAACTGACCCATCAAATTATTAGCCATTAGCCTCTTCCCACTTTTCGACAAAATATTTGAGACCATGATTAACCATGCTCTAGTCCGTCACCTTACAGATGCTAAACTTCTGACTGACCAACAATATGGATTTAGACAAGCCCATTCCACAGCAGATATCCTCACTGTAATCTCTAAACGTATATACCATTCACTGGACAAAGTGGGGGAGGGCAGAGCGGTAGCTCTAGATATATCCAAGGCTCTTGACAGGGTATAGCATCAGGGTCTCCTCAGGAAAATTAGATCATATGGTATCACTGGTAGAATACTTAAAATAATTAAATCCTTCTTAGATAAAAGAAAAATCCAGGTTTTCCTCGACGGTCGTACATCTAATCAGTGTGATATAAATGCGGGAGTGCCTCAGGGGTCTATGCTTGGACCTCTATTGTTCCTAATATTCATTAATGACCTCCCCAACAAAATTGCCTCTGAGATGGGTATATATGCTGATGACACCACACTCTATAACAGGCATGACAGAAAAACAAATGAACACATATCTAAAGAAATGGCAAAAACACTAGAGGATGACCTCCAATCTGTAGTGGAGTGGGGACAAAAATGGATGGTCACATTCAATGCTGCCAAGACTAAACTGGTTTCCTTTAATAACTACAAGAAACCTTCTCTGCCACCAATAGCAATGGCCAGTGACTCTTTATCTGAGAGTACATCTTTCAAACTGCTTGGCCTAACGTTCACAGGAAACATGAGTTGGAATAATTACAGTGAAAGCATTGCCAGGGCTGCTGCGAAGAAGGTAGGCTCTCTCTACCATGCTAGAAGACTGCTAACACCCAAAAGTATCCTGTACCTCTATAAGGCCACCATTCGCCCATGTATGGAGTATTGCTGTCACATTTGGGCTGGTGCATCTGCTACTAGTCTCTCACTCCTAGACAAGGTTCAAAAGAGAATTGCCCATCTGATAGGCCCTGAACTGGCATCTAAGCTTCAGCCTCTGTCCCATCGACGAAATGTTGCATCCCTCTGCCTGTTCTACAAGTATTTTAATGGTGAATGCTCTGGCGAACTGCAATCACTTGTGCCGCCACGACGTAGACACCATCGACAAATCCGACAGGCAGCTAAATCCCACCCACACAGTAGAGATCCCTAGATGTAAAAGATCTTTCTACTCCAGTAGCTTCTTCCCCAGAACCGCTAGACTCTGGAATTCCATTCCAGGTCCCTGCTTCCCCAACTGTACTGACATGCAGAAGTTCAAGTGTAACGTGAATTGACATCTTGCTGCCCAAATCCTAACATAGTACCCCAGTAGTTGTTGCCCCTGATAGTAGCCCGCTACACCAAAGTGGCAATGTGCCTTGTTTGGGGTGAAAATATAATAAAAAAAAAAATTTTTTAAACTCCCCTTTTTCAAAGTTAAGGAGTCAACTGAATAGACTCTGACTTCTGATTTTGAATCCTGATTCCAATAAAAAAATTGTTGATTCTAATTTTTTGCTTGTGGATTCATTTTTTTTCTTTTTTTTTTTTTTTTTGATTATTTCTGAATTCATCCAATTTTTTTCTTACCCTTTTCTACACAAATTCTGTTTCGACTTTGATGATGTCATTTGTTCTTAAAATATATTCTTCTATTAGTAAAGAAAATCTAATTGTGTAGTAGACTTATTTGAAAAAAAGTTTTGAATATATTTTTTCTCATGATCATATTCAGTTTCACATCAGTTTATATGATGAGTTGCGATGGGCAGATTTAAAAAATTGATTTTCAAATTAACATATCTCTGTCCAGGTCTTTACATATCCCTCTCTCTCTTAAATGTATCCTTATCACATCCTTCCATGTTTTTCTTGGTCTTCCCCTACCAACTAACCTTTTTACCTCAACTGTTCTACATCTATTCACTTAAGAACTCTCATCTATTCTTCCAACATGGCTATACCATTGGTATTCGGTTTTGCACACATCACTCTATACTGTTCAAATTTAACCTTCCTCTGAGGTCATCAAATTAAGCCTGTCGTTAAGACTCACATTAGACATCTATCATATCATTATATCATTTCTCTTCATTTCAATGACTAGGTTTCATTTCCATACATAATCACACTTGCACGCAAATACCTTATAGACTCTTTCCTTGGTTGTCAGTGGTAATACTTTGTTGGTTAGTAATGACAGAAGTTTCCTGAACTTACTCCATCCACTCCTAATGCTCCGATGGTATCACCAAGGTAACAAAACTTCTGAACAACCTCAATATGACAACAAAAAAACACTGTAACAAATAAAAGGTTAAGGTAGTTTGCTTGAAGCATTGTCTTGTGTATATTAAGGAAATTCATAGAAGGCAATAAAATGTAGAGGTGTAACAGATGCATGTTTGAACTAAAGTCAAACACATATCTGACAAAGGGAAATTTTCTCGAAATATTATGCAATATGGAACCTCCATCTGGCCATGCTGATATAAGTAAGAATACAATGCTCATATAAAATATTAAAAAAAACATTAATTATATGTATTAATAAAATGGGAATCTGCATAGTTTATTCGACCTCTATATGTCTTAATTTGTTTCAGGTTTGTTCTAATCATTACATCTTTGCATTATATTGCTTTCTTTAAATTTCCTTTATGTAGTCTATAACAAAATTTTGAGAATACGTGGAATTCTCAGTGAAATATTTACAGTGTCCGACAAAGGTTTTATTACATTCTAAGCTTTTCAAGTGATTTAAATTGTATATGACATAAAGGATGTTTACAGTTGAAGGAACATAAATGCTTGTAATCTATATATATATATATATATAAGTGAAAATGTGTGTATGTGAGGACGCTTCTCAACCTATATACTCAATAAATTTTTGATCTACAGACGAAACTTTTTAATCGGTTTTCATCCAGCAAAAAAGGGTTGCTAAGGGGTCAAAATTGAAAAATTGGTACTTGCAAGTCATTGGAGTTTTATCTATTTGTCAACTGTTTCACAACTGTGCCTGCACAAATTATTCACATTATGTTAAAAATAAGTAGGTTTGAAAACACTTTTTAGAAATTGTGTCAAGCTGGCCTAATGGTTATTGTACTTGACTCACTGCCTTCAGATTTTTGTTTCGATCTCAGTTCAAGTATTTACAAAAATTTGTTTTAAGTACTTGCCAGTACAAGAAGTGAACTGTTTCGAAAAAGATGATACTCGCATGCATTATGTCTCAGTTTCTTACCGTTTTTTTACTTCATGCTTTCTTTAAAGAAATTTAACATTATGTTTAATGCCAGCCAACGTGGGGGTACATCTTCTAGTTAATATAATATTGTAATGCAATTTCACAAAATTTCACATGAAAAAAGTAAAATAATAAATTAATCTTACGAAAAAAGATAACGAATTACAATCATGTTACAATCATGTTACATGTACAGCAGAATCATGTTGATACACCAGTTCTCATTAAATCACCAAAGTTAAGTGACATTCAGCCTCGTTAGTACTAGATGGGTGACAATTTGAGAATACTAGGCTTTGTATGTATTTAGGTATGCAGGTATGTATAATACCTTAGGGAGCTGACGCAACTGCCTTGAACACTTCCAGATCACCCCTGGGCAAGGTGTAGCACCTGTTAGCCTTAATATTTTAGAGGGTTCCATACAAGGAGTAGATGGAGTTCCTTAGCCGTGGTGAAGACAGTCTGGAAGGAAACTGAAGAAAACTAAAGGAGTTTAATAGCCCTGTAAGTTTTCTAGCAACTTCATGTGTGACTTCATTTTCCGTTTTCTAATCTTTACCCTGCGATCTGCTGGGATAGCAAAAGCTACAATTTAACATTTTTTCTTGTTAACTATTATGCTATCCAATCTCTTTGCTTGAATGAGTTTGCCTCTTCGTACCTTAACGTCCCATTTTGTGATTTTCATGTTATTGTTGTTATTATTATTATTATTCACTCGGCAATCCTTACACAAGTCTTTATCAATGATTGTTCGTTGACAATAACAAGTGCCATTACTTGGAATCTGAGTAACAATAAGTCTCCTCAGATCTCCAGTTTTCTTCATCTCTTTCGATCATGGTCAAAAATTATTTTGCATTATCACAACAGTCTTTTATCATTGATTTCTCACTCGCGGCAACTGTTGACCTCTGGAATTAAAGGGGCAATAAGCCTTTCGAAGGTTCTAGTACTTTCTGCACTCTTCCAGTGAAGATCAGTTTAGTGCTCTCTCTCCTCGATCTCCCCATTATTTTTGGCCCTTCATAACGTTCTTGTGTGTGATGATAGGTTTATTATTATTTGTACTCACTAGGAATTTTCACACAAGTCATCATTAGAGATACTCACTGACAAAAATCCGTAGTATTCCTTGGAGTCTGAATAATAACAAGTCTTCCCAGATTTCCAGTACTCTCTACTTCTTTTGATAACCTTTGTAAATGAATTTGCATTATCGCAACAACCACTTACCATTGATTTCTTGCTGGTAACAACCATTAGTCTTCACTGGAATTTGGGTAGCAACAAACCTCCTCAAGGTCCTAGTTCTCTTTGTACTTATTAACTGGAGGGTTTGGTTAGTACTTTTTCTCCACGGCTTTTCATCTTGTTTGCTTCTTCACAACTATTTGGTGTAGCGTCAGTTGATTCCAACGTTACAATTTTTGGAAATGGTAATGGTGGTGGACCGTAGAATTTTATGGTTTCAACTTTCTTGGTCCAATGTGGAGTGTCACTATCTTTGTGTTTTACTTCTATTGTAGTTTTCATATAGTGTTTGTAGCACATGCTTGTCATCGTCATCATCATCGTCGTCATCATCATCATTAAATTGCTGATTTTAGGATACAATGAATTTGGTTGGTTGTTCTGTATACCGGCAAATCAACTAAATACTGAAGGGCAATACTTATTCTAAACGATTCTTTGTATCCAAAGATGCTATTTTACCCACAGCAGTGGTCGATGAACATGGAATTATTCCTATAGCAGTCACATAATTTTATGTACTATTTCCCTTTGCTGTAAATAGACAGGTGTACCACTGAGTAATTGACCCACCGGCCAATCAGTGGCCCTGGTGTAGAAACGCAAGAATCATTGGACTACTTTTTACAGCATCCATACAATTTGGGTTTCTCACCTAGCCAATTGGAGTGAATTAATCACCTGGGCAAGATGCATTTTGTTCAGTTCGCCAAAGTTCAATGATTCACTAAAAATCGATCAACTCATTTGATGCTTTTTATAAATCATTGACAGTTTTAATTTGTGGTATGGTCCCTGGCTTTGTTAGGGATATTTTGGATGATGATGGCGTCTTTGTGCAAAAAAAAATTAAATGGTCACAAATTTAATAACTAATACTTGGTTGACATTCTCTTTGCTGTTTTTAGGCATGGCATTCATCAGTTGACGAATATCATCTTGAGGAATTTTTTGCTATGTCTGACGCAATAATACTAAAAGTTCAGGCTTAGAAGATGGCTTCATTTTCTTTTTGTGAAGGTTCTGGTCTAATATGCCCCAAAGGTTTTTAATTGGGTTCATATCCGGGGACTAACTTACCCATGGAAGTTTATTAATTCAACATTGTTTGATACAATTTTAATGAGATGCTCTAAGTTATTTCAGCACTATTCTTATTTGTAAGTATAAATAAGCATATATTAATCTTAGAAAAATATTCTTTTCTGTCATGCCATATAAGAGGGAATCAAAGAAGAATTAGAAGATTCTGTAAATGGAGACTTCCTTCCACCTGTATACTATTTACCCTCTATCCTAGATACCCCAATATTTCATTCCTAATGAACAAAATGCATCTTGCCCAGGTAATTAATTCACTCCAATTGGCTAGGTGAGAAACCTTTCGCTAGACATCGCATTTATCATTTGCTACCTAGCATCCCCTCTCCTCTTCTAATGAGAAGCATTAGACTTTGAAATACCTAGGTATAAAGAGCATTTATATCTCTTATCCTTATATATTACTTATATTGAATTGATGATTAAATATTTATGTACTAATGTATATGTTTTAATTGTCGACCTTTTCCTTTTTTTTTTGTGTGTGTGTGTGTGTATGTGCATAAAAATGAAAAAAAGAACATGAAACATTAAGAGAATATAAGGGTCACCAGGTAACAAGTGCAACCTAAAATATAAGTATAGTTTTGTAAATGGAAAATTGACCAAAAAGCAAAATTTTAGAACAAAACATTTTTATGCAAGAGATAAGAAAATAAAAGTTACTTTCAATAATGAAAATGTTCATTTATACAAATTTGTGTTTGGTAAAGAAAGTTCAGTAAATAGTCACAAGATTTAGGAATGTGCATCTCAAAATGTTCATTGTGTGAATAATATGTTTATATGAGTATTTGGCAGCGTGATATTGTGTATATGTATTGGTTTGCCTTGTTCTGATTAGTGTCTTTATAGATATGATTAGTAATTCATCTCTGTTCGCTTAACTGTCATTAGTGTGTAGGAATGTGTGTACGAGATGAATAAAGCTGGTATGTGAGTCATTGAGTTCTTTTGACCGCCTTGCCGGCTGAAAGAGGCATGGAGGGTAAACGTTTTTTTTTTGGGGGGGGGGTCTTTCATGCAGATGTGCCCATCTTGAGAATTCTGGATAAAACTGATTTTGTTGGCCAGGTTTTATAGGATTTTTTTAAGTTACACTGGCTTATTTTTTTTATTTTTATTTTTTTTTTTTTTACACAGTGATCACCACTTATCAAGGCCCGGAAGCCACTCAGGGATAAGGGTTATTGCAAGTACATCACGTTAGTGAGGAGATTTTATGAAGTGTTTAATTAGGGGGGCGGTTCATTAGGAATTTGTTAACATTAGACTTGAAGACATCCAAGTTGTAGTCCGGAGGGAAGCAGGCAGACGGAACAGAGTTCCACAGGCGTGCAGTTCTAAGAAAGAAGCTTTGCTCATGAAATCCGCGTTTTGATTTAGGCACAGATATAGAGTGGGGGAAATTTTTCACAGTGGATTCAGCTAGACGGGTGATTTTCGTGAAAGTTTACTGTTATATAGATGTATTATTTGTGGGAAGAGGTAAACGCTTTTCATTGGTTGAAAATACTTTGAGTTCACACGATCCTGTGAAAACTTTCCTGCATTGGGGAGTGAGGAGGAAAGTGTATTTCAACAAAGTGGAGAAATAGTGTCGCAATTAGAGTCATTTGATTCAAATTACTTTTCAACAGCCTAAATAAAAGGTACTTCAATGTAAAACTTCAATGTCGTTTGCTGTCGTCTCTTAATTCGTCTCTGGGGTCAAGCTTTCTATTATAGATCACTAGAATTATAATGGAGAATACCGATAACATTCTTCTCGACATTATTATGCATCAATTTCATTGTTTGATTTCGGAAAGCCTATTCTTCCTTGCAGATTTTGTGATTGTCTCAACCCAATCACTTTGAAGTGTGTTATGCAATCTCAACATTTTCAAGATGGCAGATTTTTTGTTTTATTGGCTGAATCTCAACAATGCGACACAAACAAAAGTAAAGGGAATTCTTTCCATTGAGAAAGAAAAAAAAAGAACATCAATTCCTTTGTTCTTGTATCTCTCGCTGGCTATTTTTGTTTTGCTTTACAAACCAGGAAGAACATCAGAAGAGAAGAAAAAGTAAAAAAAACAACAAATCATTCAAAGCATCTTGGGCTTCATGTAACGATGAGTACCTTCCTTATTATATCGGTGTGATAAAAAAGAATGAGGATCCTTATTGTGGATGGGTTAGTTGATTGGTTGCTAAATAGAACAAAGAAAAAATATTTTTCATCGCAGAATTATGATAATTCTACGTTTGTTTTCTATCTAATGCTATGTTATATGTATATATATATATATATATATATATATATATATATATATATATATATATAAACAAAACACACACACACGCGCGCCGCGCGCGCGCACACACACACACACACACACACACACACACACACACACACACACACACACACACACACACACACACAAGATTGCGGCTTAAGAACCTTCCAAAACAATGTTACAATTCTTTTATTGTGTGGGGTGGTGGGTGGGGAGGGAATTGTCATCCGTGTTTGTTGACTAACTATTAATCTTATTTGTCTTTTTCCATTTTATTTTTAATTTTAACACTGTTTCTGTTTTTTTGTTTTTTTGTTTTTCTTTTATTAATTTTTGAATATCTCTGAAGAACAGCTAAATAAACAAAAGACGATGATTTTTCATTATTGACTGTGAAACACGTGTGAGGCATAAAGGATAAAAATTATAAGTGTGGACTGATATTTTCCTTTTTTTTTTTGTCAATAGAATGCAACTTATCAGTATATATATATATATATATATATATATATATATATATATATATATATATATATATATATATATATATATATATATATATATATATATATATAGCCTGAAGAAGCTTTAAGCATTTTACAAAAAGATAATACAATACTAAAAATTAAAAAATGCAGTTTAAATTACGGGAAAAACTAACTAAATTGAAAAACAAACTTAGCACTTACATAAAAAAAAATAAAAAGCAAAAAACAACAACATCAATGACCATATACTGACCTCAATAAATAAAGAAAAAGGAAGTTTGCACTCATAAAAATATTTAGAAATATTCCCACCTCGTGGAAGCATCTAGTATCAAAATAACAATTTTCAATAATTTACATTTTCAATAATTTACAAACTTTTTGAAGAGGAAGCTTTAAAACATGAACTATTTCAAAAAATTATTTCAATGACCCAAATAATTAAAAAAACTAAAAATGAAAACATGAAATAATAAAATAAGTATAAAAAACATAACAATTGTTGGTGACCTCACTCATTTAAATATACATTTTTCTCTCGTTGGCATCTCTTAACTCATTCTCTCTCTCTCTCTCTCTCTCTCTCTCTCTCTCTCTCTATATATATATATATATATATATATATATATATATATATATATATATAGAGAGAGAGAGAGAGAGAGAGAGAGAGAGATATGTGTGTGTGTGTGTGTGTGTGTGTGTGTGTGTGTTTCAGTATAACTGGAAACAATTCCGAGCAAAGAGAACATACAGCGCCTAGAATTCACAAATGATCACCCAGTTGGTACTAACCAGGCTCAACGTTGCTTAACTTCGGTGATCTGACAATTCCAATATTTTTCCCGATTTTGATAGAAGTACCGATTCTGATTCTTTATAAACTTCTAAATATTTAAGTATAAAGTTGTTATTTTCCCCCATTACCATGAATGCATGGTTAATGTCCAGCTATTTTCTCACGCATAAAAATACACTTGTAGTGGGATTGTCTGTAGATTTTAGTTTTACTATTAGTTTAAAATCAATAAATATTTATTATTTTACCATTACTATCAGCAGTGGAAGATTTTGCTTTAAAGAAAATCAAATAAAAAACAACAATTAAAGAATATTTTTTGGTTTCAGAAAATGGGCACATATTTTTTTGATTCAGATACTGATTGCGATAACCCCAAAAGTTCCAATTTTTCGATTCCCAATTCCGATTCTGATTAATCGTCCCAACACTACTATTTATATTAACATGTGAATAAAATAATATACAATAATATATATAAAAAAAGATGATGATGATGATGATGATGATGATGATGATGATGATGATGATGATGATGAAGTATAATATATGTATATGTATATTAGCAAAGTCCCGACCTTAATATTTGACCTTGCACAATAGTGTGCAATGGAGACTATCGTCATGTCAAGATCGGTCCAGTGGTGTGGGCTGTAGGAGAGTATATATACATTGGCTATGACTTTGACCTTTACCTTGGAAAATGGTGTGCGCCATCCCTAGGTGGGGGACCATCATCATGCTAGGTTTGGTCATGATCGGTCCAATGTTGTGGGCTCTAGACGAGTTGTACACACACACGAATGCTATTACTTTATATATATATATATATATATATATATATATATATATATATATATATATATATAAGAACAAGTAGTTAATAAAACATGTTAAAAAACGCTTTGAAAAAGAGTTAAAAACATTTAATTTTAGGAAGGAAACACTAAATACAATAAGTGTGCAATAAGTAATACCCCTGACCTACTTCCAGTTGTCTGATCTAGCTGAAATTTTGCATGTGCAATGATTTATATCTCTACGGGTTATGTGGCAAATTACAGATCTGAACTAATTGTGTTTCTGTTTTACAGGTGTTTGAACAGAGTCAGGTGTGAAATGGAGCCTGCTGAATGTCAAGCAATGATCCGGTTTTTGTATTTGAAAGGACGCACACCACAGGAGACTTTTGATGAAATGAAAGAAACTTATGGTGATAATGCCCCATCATATGACCTTGTAAAACGCTGACATCGTGAATTCAAACATGGCTGGAATTCTGTGGAAACACCTCCAAGACCTGGTCGCCCCCCTTCTGCCATTGGTGAGGTATCTGTCCGTCAAGTTGAGGCTGCCATTTTGGAAGATCGGTGCATTACTATTCGCCAAATAGCCCAAGATGTCAAAATTAGTACAGGGTCTGTGGAAACTATCATTCATGACCATTTGCATATGCATAAGGTGTCTGCCAGATGGATTCCCAGGTTGCTCACACCATTCCAGAAGCGAGAATGCGTTGAGTGCTCGAGGATGAATTTGGAGATGCGGCAAGAAGATGAGTCAAAATTTTTCAAAAGACTGATTACACAGGATGAAACCTGGTTCCATCACTATGATCCAGAGAATAAAGCCCAGTCAATGCAGTGAAAGCAATTGGACTCACCACCTCCAAAGAAGGCAAGGGGGCAGCCCTTTGCTGGCAAGGTCATGCTCACAGTCTTCTGGGACCAGGACAGAGTAGTGATGACAGATTTCTTGGCAAAGGGTACCACAATTACAGGAGCCTATTATGCTTCACTTTTGAGGAAATTAAGGGAAGCTATCAAAATCAAGAGGCGGGGCAAGATCAGCAAAGGTACCCTCCTTCTGCAGGACAACGCTCCAGTCCACAACTCGCATGTCACCAGATCAGAAGCATGGGCATGTGGTTATGAAATCCTTCCTCATCCTTCCTACTCTACTGACCTTGCACCCTCTGATTTTCACCTCTTCCAGCCATGAAGTTGTTTTTGAAAGGAAAGCGTTTCCCAGATGATGCAGCCTTGACTTCGGAAGTCACGTCGCGGTTGGAGGACCAACCTGGGGTGTTCTTCAAAAACAGTCTCCAGAGCTGCATCAAACGATGGGAGAAATGCATAACTCTGGGTGGTTCCTATGTAGAGAAAGACTAATAACTGTGCCAAGTTTTGTTGCTCTACTGGAAGTCTTCTATAGGAAGTAGGTCAGGGGCATTACTTATTGCATGCCCCTTGTAAGTGGATAGTCCTTAATCTGTGGAGTTTCGAAGAAATACTTTCCTTCTCATCAGAGGGTAGGATTTAGCAAAATGCGGTATCGGATTTTGCTTGCAAAAGTATTTAATGAAACTACAAGTAAGTCATAGATCTTATTTGATAACAAAAAGTGAAGCAGAGGGAATAGGGTGAATAAAAAGGTGATTTCATGTGAATGGATAGTCTGGTGAAGGGTAAAATATCCAATGACGGTAAAATCCAAAAATGCAGAATCCAAGAAATATATATAGTCATCCACGTACAGCTTATCAGTACGGCTAGGCTAGCAACTATCTCAATCCAGGATTGAAACTCGACCGCCTATGCGACAGTTAGTGCTTCTCACTGTTATGCTATTTGGCTGCTACTGAGATGCGAAATTACAATGTTTAAACGTTGTCTAAACACCTAAGCTCTATTTGTATTTGTTTACATAAAAAGCATTGCTTTGTACGCTAGTGATAGCTTGTTATTTTGCTCCCCAATATACACAAAACAAAATAGGGAATATTTATAGTCATCCGCATATATATATATATATATATATATAGTAAGTTATAAAATATATATGGCGATTAAGCTACACTGAATATTCCACGTTTCATCCACTCTAGGACTCTTTAGGCTTTGGATGAAACGCGGAATATTCAGTGTAGCTTAATCGCCATATATATTTTATAACTTACTAACTAGCTCTACCTACATATTGAGCACTTTTGAAGTAAATACTGAAAGTTTACGCATAAATTTAAACTTTCGTATATTAATTTTATGTGAGTAAATGAAGTATATATATACATATATATATATATTAGAAATTTTCATTACAGTTACCACAAAAATTATCAATCCACAATCACGATAATATATAGACGAATATTTATACTTAATTTTTTTATAAGTATTTTACACGTTTCATTTTGCATATAGCTAATGCTACCAGCACACAAATCATCAGAGACGGGAAAATATTATAGATAGGCATATAGCAAATAGTTAATAAAACATGTTAAAAAACACTTTGAAAAAGAGTTAAAAATATATTTAATCTGAAAAGGAAACACTTAATAAGTGGATAGTCCTTAATCCACAGAGTTTTGAAGAAATACTTTCCTTCTCATCAGAGGGTAGGAATTAGCAAAATGCGGGATCGGATTTTGCATACAAAAGTATTTGATGAAACTGCAAGTAAGTCAAAGATCTTACTTGATAACAAAAAGTGAAGCAGAGGAAACATGGTGAAGAAAAAGGTGATTCCACTTGAATGGACAGCCAGGTGAAAGGAAAAACATCCAATGACAGTAAAATCCAAAAATGTAAGTCTAAGAAAGTTAATTTAATTTTATATATATATATATATATATATATATATATATATATATATATATATATGAGCAAAATTTGCAAGATAAGAAACGATTATTAAAAAACTTTTTAAATTTAAAAGTACAAAAATATAAATATAAATATATTTATAAAACAACAACTTTATCCAGATTTAAAAGGGTAAAACAAAACAACATCTAATTAAATCGTGATATATCCAGACAGTTGGCAAGATGGTCCAGGGGTAAGGGTTTAGGCTCATTACCGTTGGGTCCCGATTTCGAATCTCGCTAGATACAGCCACTCTAATGAGTCGTAGACGACAAAACACGTGTCAGTGGATAATTACATTTTAAAAATAATGTATATACCGCTCCCCATGTGGGTGTACCAAATTGGTTAAAAAGGGAAAATTATTCCCAACTCGCATTTAGGTAAAAATGCACTTTTGTAAATAATTGAATTCATTCAAAACATATTGCTAAAACCAAAAACAAAACATCTATATATATATATATATATATATATATATATGTGGCATCCGTCAGTCGAAACGACTATGGATCAGCGCCGTATTAAGATGTTGCCTGTATGCATCCTTTTGTGTGACTGTAGAGACCAATTCTTGATTTGCATAGTCTGCCACAGCCTTGACATACGAAGGTTGTTATGCAATTTGCCGCTTCATCCGGCTGTTCCGCCTGTACACTCGCTCTTCTCCTAGCTCTCTTTGCAGCGTTTTCAACATGGAGGGTCCTCTCGCTGATGATAATCCCCTGGCATATCATTTTCCTCCAGGCAGTTCTGTCAGCTGCAGAGGCCTCCCATGTATTCCTGTCCACCGAGAAAGCCTTCATGTCACGCTTGCAGACATCCCTGTAGCGAAGATGGGGTCACCCCCTCTTTCTTGAGCCTGAGGCAAGCTCGCCATAGAGAAGGTCTTTAGGGATGCGCCCATCATCCATCCTGCGCACATGGCCCAGCCAGCGAAGAGTAAATGGATGGGATGCCCGCTCTCTGCAGAACATCAATATTACTCACTCTGTCCTGCCATGTGATACCAAGTATCCTACGTATACACCTCATATGGAAGACCTGGAGTTTCCTCTCTTGTGTTGAGTATGTAGTCCAGGATTCACTCCCATACAGTAGAACACTAAGGATGCATGCTCTGTAGACGGTCATCTTGGTGGAAGTGGTAAGTTGCCTGTTTTCCCAGACTCTTTTAGTTAGTTTAGAGAGGGTTGTGGATGCCTTTCCAATCCTTTTGTTTAGCTCCACGTCCAATGAGAGGGTGTCTGAAGCAGTGGAGCCTAGATATTGAAACTGGCGTACAACCTCTAGTGGTGTGCCTTGGATTGTGATCCTAGGTGGGGAGGCGGTTGCTTGTCCCATGACTTGGGTTTTCTTCTGGCTGATGGTGAGACCGAACAGGCTGCAAGCATTAGCAAACCTGTCCATCAGTCTTTGAAGACCATCTTCCTGATGCATCATTGGCAAACAGCATGTCTCTTATCCGAACTGTCCTGGTCTTTGTCCTGGAGCGGAGTCTGGCGATGTTGAAGAGACCACAATCTGACCTGGAGTGCAAGCAGATACCATCCGTTGTGTTCTTGAAAGCATGCTTCAGGAGTAGGGAGAAGAAGATGCCGAAGAGTGTTGGGGCCAACACACAACCCTGTTTGACACCACTCCTCACCCCGAACTCAGCAGACATGCCACCAAAAGTGGAAAGGCTAGCCTGCTTGAGTCCCTCCATAGTCTTCTGATAGTGTTGGAGAGAAGGCTCAGTGCCTCAGGGCATGAGAGACGCAAATATCATCACTCTCTACAAACACAAAGGGGACCGCGGTGACTGCAACAACTACCGCGGTATCTCATTGTTGAGCTTCGTTGGCAAGCTATTCGCACGTATAGTATTACTGCGACTACACGTTCTTGCCGACCGAATCTACCTAGAATCTCAATGCGACTTCCGTTCAGAGAGATCAACAATCGATATGATCTTCTCCCTACGTCAACTGCAAGAGAAGTGCAGAGAGCAAAACCAGCCTCTGTATGTTGCCTTCATAGACCTGACCAAGGCATTCGATCTCGTGAGCAGAGATGGACTATTCAAAATTCTCCCACTAATTGGATGCCCACCAAAACTCCTCAGCATCATAAGATCCTTCATGATGGCATGAGGAGCACTGTGCAATTTAACGGTGGCATGTCATATATATATATATATATATATATATATATATATATATATATATATACATACACATATATATATATATATATATATATATATGCGTATACCTATTTATTTAAAAAAGTTTGCCTAATAAACACCCCTGTCAGTTTCTGGTCTGAAACTTAATATATAGGGTATTCGAACCCATGCAAAACTTTATATTTGGATTTTAGCGAGGGAAAATCGGTGCAAAGGTGTGAAAATTTAAAAAATGCCAGGTGAAGGTCGAATTACGAATATGCATGCATAACGTAATACCTATTGGTTCATGTTTTAATTTTTAGCCTTGCAGAAAACATGTCTTTATAGCTCAGACATTAACATCAAAGGAAAAAGTAAATCGTAAGCTAAACGATTTGGTTTCGATTCTCGGTGGTTGCACATGAATCATTGTTTTTTGTTTTACTTTTTAAATCAGTACTCTGTATTGGGTCCAATATAATATCATTATATTATTACGCTTATCGCTCCGTCCGTTATCATGCTGTGCATCCCTAAAAAAAGGAAAGTGGAATATTCCAAAAAGTGGAATATTCCAAATAAGCATATACATATAAACATATATATATATATAAAAAATTAAAAAAATAAATAAAAAAATTGGTGTCGCTGTTGAGGCAAAGCTAATAAAAACGATTTGTCTTTCTTGGCCTTTTGGCTAAGATCAAAGTGTATTATCTGTTCTTCAGGTGCTACATTTCAATTTCTTCTCTCTCAGTGGAAGAGAAATCCTTTACAACTAAGACAATTTTTTCTCCACGTTAAAAAACGACTCTGGTGTCTAAATCTGTCCCGTTAGGAGGCATTGTGAATAGGTACTATGTTTAATGTAACAAAGTTTTAATATTAAAAAAGTAACTGGAAAAAGTTATTTCTGATTTAATTACAAAATACCTTGGAAATGTCACTTCTGGTTAATTATAAAATGCCCTGGAAAATGTCCGTTCTGATTTTCTTTTTTGTTTACTTGCCCTCCCACAAGGGCGGAATTGGACATGAGGTCGGTTAAAAATTTAGGGGAAAACCAGCTCCCCAAAAGGGGCACTCTGGTCAATAACAAAAATAAGAATTGTATCAGTAATGAAGGATTTCTCCTCCATTAACCAAAACCAAAAAAGGGGGGATTTAAGTCACTGGAATGCTGAAACTGATACTACACTCAGACATTCATGTTGAAGCAATGGTTGCCTAATCCCTAACCGTGTTAATGTTTTTATGTATTACTTTCGAAAAGCTGCTGAAACAGTTTATGATTTAAACATTACTTTATTTCAAGTATATTTTAAGCAGTGGGTTACGGGATATGAAGTCAGTCCCGGTAATTACTCAAACCGTTTACGATTTAAACATTACTTTATTTCATGTATATTTTTAACTGTGCCGAAAATGGGTGAAATCGTTTACGCATTACACATTACTTTATTTAATGCATATTTTTAACATTGGGGTGGGAAATATGAAGTCGGTTCCGGAAATGGCTGCAACCATTTATGTTTTCGACATTACTTTATTTAATGTATATTTTTAACAGTAAGATGGGAGATAAGAAGTCGGTCCCGGAAATGGCTGAAAAAGTTTATGATTTATACATTACTTTATTTCATGTATATTTTCAACAGTGGGTTGGGGATTATAAGTCAGTTCCAGAAATGGCTGAAACAGTTTACTATTTAGACATTACATTATTTCATGTATATTTTTAGCAGTGGGTTTGGGATATAAAGTCAGTCCCGGAAATGGCTGAAACAGTTTACTATTAAGACATTACATTATTTCATGTATATTTTTAGCCGTCGGTTGGGGAAAGAAAGTCAGTTCCGGAAATGGCTGAAACAGTTTACGATTAAAACATTACTTTATTTAATTTTCAACAGGTGACAGATTTGAAGTCAATCCCAGGATTGAATGAGATGTGCAAATATAGACTTTCAGAAAGCGTCGCCCAGTATTGAATGAGATAGATGGAAAGCATATAGTAGCAAAATACCCAGCGTCGCCCGGGATCGAATGAGATAGGTGAACGATATATATTAGCAGAATATGCAGCATCACCTGGGATTGGATAAGATAGGTGAAACATATATACTATGAGAATACCCAGAATTGATTGATTTGTTTGTAATGAAATATATCAAAGTTATTATTTAAGTAAGAGGGAGCGACATAGTGGGTTAAAGTTATGAAAATTATTGTCGAAATTAGTAATATATCTAAGAATTATGACAAATGATGAAATGTGAGTTATTTGATTGGTGTATTTGTAATGGTATAATAAGCCCAGACAATATATCAAATATATTATATAAGTAGGAGGGAGAGGCATAATGTGGGTCTTTAATTATAAAAATTATTGTTGAAATTAGTAACATATCCAGGATTATGAACAAAGATTAAATGTGAGTTAATCGATTATGTGTTTATAATAAAATAATCAGCCCAGGAAATATATCAAAGTGATTATGTTAGTAAGAGAGGGCGATAAGGATGGTTTAAATTATGAAAAATAATTGTCGAAATTAGTAACATATCCAAGAATTATGAAAAATGTAATATGCTATTTAATGCATTAGTGTTTGCAATGAAATAATCAGACCAGACAATATATCAAAGTTATTATTTTAATAAGTGGGGCGATGGTGTGGTTTAAAATGATGACAAATGATTGTCGACATTAGTAACATATCCAAGAATTATGAAAAATGACTCACATTTCATCATTTTTCATAAATGTGAGTTAATTGATTGGTGTGTTTGAAATGAAATAATCATCCCAGATAATATATCAAAGTTATTATTTTAGTAAGTGGGGGGGGTTGATAATGTGGGTTAAAAATATTAAAAATAATTGTCGAAATGAGTAACATATCTAAGAATTAAGAAAAATGATGAATTGTGAGTTAATTGATGGTTGTGTTTTTTTATGAAATACAATATAGACAATATATCAAAGTAATTTTTTAGTAAGAGAGGGCGATGAGGATGGTTTAAATTATAAAAAATTATTGTCGAAATTAGTAACATATCCAAGAATTACGAAAAATGATGAAATGTGATTTAATTGATTGGTGTTTATAATGAAATAATCAGCCTAGACAATATATCAAAGTTATTATATAAGTAAAGAGGAAGGAGATAAGGAGGGCTTAAATTATGAAAAATATTGTCGAAATTAGTAACATATCCAAGAATTACGAAAAAATGATGAAATATTAGTTAACTGATTGGTGTGTTTGTAAGGAAACAATCAGCCTACATAATATATCAAAGTTATTAGTAAAGAGGGAAGGGCGAGAATGTGGGTTAAAATTATGAAAAATGATTGTCGAAATAAGTAACATATCCAAGAATTATGAAAAATGATTAAATGTGATTTCATGCATTAGTGTGTTTGTAATAAAATAATAAGCCAATACAATATTTCAAAGTTATTATTTTATTAAGGAGGGGGCGATAAAGTGGGTATAAATTATGAAAAATTATTGTCAAAATTAGTATGTGACAAGAATTATGAAAAATGATGACCTGGAGGTTAATTGATTAGTGTGTTTGTAATGAAATAATCAGCCCAGCAAATGTATCAAAGTTATTATTTTAGTAAGGTTGGACGACAACGTTGGTTTAAATTATAAAAAAATATTGTCGAAATTAGTAACATATCTAACGATTACGAAATATGATGAAATGTGAGTTGATTGATATGTGTTTGTAATGAAATAATCAGCCTAGACACTATATCAAAGTTATTATTTTAGTAAGGTGTACGATATGGTGAGTTTAAACGATGACAAATTATTGTCAAAGTTAGTACCATATCCAAGAATTATTAAAAATGATGAAATGTGAGTTAATTGATAGTTGTGTTTCTTTATGAAATAATCAGCCGATACAATATATCACATTTAATATTTTAGTAAAGTGAGGGGCAATAATGTGGGTTGAAATTATGAAAAATTATTGTCCAACATAGTAACATATTCAATAATCTATGTGATCGGTTTTCGGCCAGAAATTTGGCGGTTAAGAGGTCAAAGTTCAACGATTTGTCCTTTGAGAACTCTACTAATCTCCTCCGGGAATTTTGGGTCTACACACTTGCAATTTTAGATATAGATTCCTTGGACATGGATCTAACTTAATAACTTAATTTGAGTTCAAAACAATAAGTTTTAAGGAGTCATAATAGGGGTCAAATTTAAAAAGATTGACCCTTTTTTTGTTTTCTTGTTTTTTGTTTTTTTGCTCAGCATATACTTCCAAACACCCGGGCAACGCCAGCACCCATGCTAGTACGCATATATTTCTGTTGCATCTATAAAAGTGAACGCGTGGGTGTGTCTGTCTGTGTGCATTTCCCTACGCAATAACTCTGTCAATTTTTTGCCTACAGACTCGAAATTTGATATACAGAATACTGAGATTTGGGAAAATTGAATGATCGGTTTTCGGCCATAAATTTTGCTATTAATGGGTCAAAGTTCAACGA
Organism: Euprymna scolopes; assembly: GCF_053919585.1. Taxonomy (NCBI): domain Eukaryota; kingdom Metazoa; phylum Mollusca; class Cephalopoda; order Sepiida; family Sepiolidae; genus Euprymna; species Euprymna scolopes. The sequence goes on along the minus strand of NC_136483.1, from coordinate 14,439,650 downwards.
TTTAACCTTTGAGAACTCTACCAAACTCCTCCGACAATTTTGGGTCTAAATACTTGAAATTTTAGATATAGGTTCCTTGGACATGGATCTAACTTAATAACTTGATTTGACCCCAAGACAATAAATGTTAAGGGGTCATAATAGGGGTCAAAGTTAAAAAATTGACCGTTTTTATTTTTTTGTTTCTTTTTTTTTTTTTTGCTCAGCATACACCTCCAGACACCCGGGAACCCCGGGCCGAAATGTTAGTATATCTATAAAAGTGAACGTGTGTGTGTGTGTGTGTGTGTGTGTGTGTGTGTGTGTGTGTGTGTGTGTGTACATTTCCCTACGCAATAACTCTGTCAATTTTTTGTCTACAGACTCGAAATTTGATATATAGGGTACTGAGATTTGGGAAAATCTATGTGATCGGTTTTCGCCCAGAAATGTGGCTGTTAAGGGGTCAAAGTTCAACGAGTTGACCTTTGAGAACTTTACCAAACTCCTCCGACAATTTTGGGTCTAAACACTTGAAATTTTAGATATAGGTTCCTTGGACATGGATATAACTTAATAACTTGATTTGACCCCAAAACAATAAATTTTAAGAGGTCATAATAGGGGTCAAAGTTAAAAAAGTTGAGTTTTTTTTTTATTTTTTTGCTCAGCATTCACCCTCAAACACCCGGGCAACGCCGGGCACCCATGCTCGTATATATATAAAAGTGAACGTGTGTGTGTGTGTGTGTGTGTGTGTGTGTGTGTGTGTGTGTGTGTGTGTGTGTGTCTGTCTGTCTGTCTGTCTATGTGTCTGTGTACATTTCCCTACGCAATAACTCTGTCAATTTTTAGTCTACAGATTCGAAATTTGATACATAGGATACTGAGATTTGGGAAAATCTATGTGATCGGTTTTCAGCCAGAAATTTAGCTGTTAAGGGATCAAAGTTCAACGATGTGACATTTGAGAATTCTACCAAACTCCTCCGACAATTTGGGGCCTAAACACTTGAAATTTTAGATATAGGTTCCTTGAACATGGATCTAAATTAATAACTTGATTTGAGCCCAAAACAATAAATGTTAAAATTGACTGTTCTTTTTTTTTTTTTTTTTTTGCTCAGCATACACCTCCAAACACCCGGGCAATTCTGGGCACCCATGCTAGTATATATATATATATATATATATATATATATATATATATATATATATATATAACCAGTAACGGTTCTAGGCCAAAACCAAGACTTCTGTGCAGACTGTTCTTGACCTCCTTTATGCTGATGACTATGCTCTTGTCACCCATAGTGTTGATGACATGCAGAATATCCTCAAGCTTTTCTGGTGCATGTAAGATCTTCGGTCTTACAATTAGTATAAAAAAAAGACTGAAATTATTCACCAGCCAAAACCAAATGCTACGTCCTCTTCACAACCAGTGGTATATGTTGATGGTGAAGCTTTGAAAACAGTATCTTTTTCTACATACCTCGGATCTGTTGTGTCTGATGATGTTAAATTTAAAAAGGACATCCAAAGTAGAATTAATAAAGCTAGTGAGGCATTTGGTAGGTTGCAACACAGACTCTGGAACAGCCACGATGTGTCTCTAAAAGTAAAGGTGGCAGTCTACAAATCTGTTGTTCTGTATTGTGCCAAAACGTGGACCTTGTACTGCAAGCATATAAATCAGCTTAACTCCTTCCATATGAGATGCCTGCATTTTATTTGCAATGTTGGATGGCAGGATTATGTTCCGAATAGTGAATTACTGGAGAGATGTGAAATCACTGATATTGAATCATTTCTGATCAGAATACAAATGCGGTGGTCGGGTCATCTTGTAAGAATGGATGACTCAAGAGTTCCTAAGCAACTTTTTTATGGGTGACTGACAAATTCTTGCCATCCAATAGGGCTTCCCCTGCTTCGTTACAAAGATAAACTAAAAGACAACCTGAAGCATTGTGTAATTTCTCTGAGTTCCTGGGAGAGTGCAGCAGGGGATCGCAGAGAATGGAGGAAGATGTGTTTCCTGGGGACCAAAGAATTTGAACATAACCGCCTTTGTCATAAGGACACCCTTCGTGCAAATATGAAAGCAAAACACAAGAAAAATCCACCTAAAAATGAATATGTGTGCCACTGCGGTTTCAGAGCACGCAGCAAAGCAGGGTTATCTGTTCACTCGAGAAGGCATCTTTGACCGACGAGCATATGAAAGTTCACCATCTGCGGAGGAGTGTGCCGGACGTCTGCAGGATTGCAATTATGCATGTGGTGTCACAGAGCTTAAGAGCCGCTGAAGATCGCATACTGAACCCTCATTCATTGTCTTCGATGAGAGAATCCACCATATATATGTGTGTGTGTGTGTGTGTGTGTGAGAGAGAGAGAGAGAGAGACAGAGAGAGAAATAAAATAAAAATAAGTAAATAAATAATAAAAAAATAATTTTATATATTAAGAGTGGCTAATTCTCTGATTAACGTAGTCAATAAATATGTTTCTCGCTAGGAGAAAGAATTGATATCAGTAAAATTCAAGATTTTAATAATTATCCAGATTTTCTTGATTTCGAATGTGGATTAATTTCTCATTGAATTATGTTGTAATTTTAGGTTTGATTGGATGGTTTCGGTAAAAATAATTTGTATTTTTAAAACCAGTTATTTGAATTATTTGGTGCATTAAAATTCAAATTACATACACAGTCTTAAAATGTAATAACTCAATATCAACTGGCATTCCTAAACACTATTGATTAGTCAAAATGCACATTACATAATAGTAAAAGTATTTATATTTAAACAATTTAAAATTCCCAATTGTTAGTCTCAGTTTCTACCATGAAACTCTAAATTCACCCCCATCCTTCGTGGCATGTAACGAGAAATTGTCAGAAAAAAATTATTTATTTTGTATACATAGACTTTGTCATTCTTCCTTTCTTTTGAAAAGGTCCTATCATCCTCAATGTTATTGGACAATGGAGATAATGTTTTAAGTGTGAATGCAGGTATCAATCATTTCAACTTTTAGCTTTGAAATATAGGTGAGCAGAAAGACTAGTTTGAATACGAGTCAGATAGTTTTCAGCACATACGTCTATGAAGTGTACTTGTGTGTTTGTTGAAAGACGTTTGTTGGTTGTATATGCCCCACTGGACACTGTATCTAGAAGTCCATAAAAGTCTTATTCATCTGTCCAGTCCTTTTTCACTAGGGATCAGAATTAGCTTTTAAAAAGATACTCACATGCATTGACTAGGGATAAAAAATAACAGAATAAAGAGAGTTTGGTTAGATGAGTTGAATATTTCAGGTTCCAAAACAATGCTGACTGGATTGCAACACAAACATACGTGTTCTCTTGGAAAGATGCAGAAAGGTGTTGTGTTAAGCTTTTTATGCTATATGCTGGTTTTCTCTAATTAGCTGAAACTATTAAATAGAGATTTTGTTCAATGGACTGTTGTTATGCCAATATCACAGTTACTGTGCTATCTCTCTCAATAATTTAGAAATACTTAATTATAACATTTTCTTTAATAGTTACTACGAAATATGATTTTATATAAAATGCGTTTTTAAAAAGTTAAAACTTAAAAAAGACAATAACATTTATTTGTGACGTTTTCATTAATAATTGCTCTCAAATAGATATATTTGCAACATAGTCAAGAAAAAGCCAAACTACAAAGAAAAACTTACATAATATTTGAAGACCAAACTGCTTTTAAAAAATAATTACAGCTTTTTCTTTATCATTGAATGATGTTGTAATTTTAGCTTATTATCAAATAAATATTTGAGTAAAATAATAATAATAAAAAAGTCAAATTTACAAAAAGATAAAATACGATTTTTTAAGGCCAAACGTTTTTTTTTTAAAGTCAAATTCACAAATTTTTCCTTAAAAAGCTAATCTGTCAACCCTGTTTCTCATTGATGTGAAAAACTTGGGGTTCACATCTTGGGCAAAACTAGGGGAGACGACTCTTTGTAAACCAAACAGTGTTCTTATTCTTTTAATCAATAATTCATATAATTATTCAATTTTAATGGCAATTTCAGTATTTATTCAATATATTATACATTTTATGAGAAATAAATATTTTCAAATTTCACACCATAAGAATGGAAGTTTAACCAAATTTTAGTTTGGGCCATCGCCTATATATTTTTTCAAACAATATTTTAAGTAATGGAAAAAATGATAAGGAGGCCTTCAAGGCATTTTTGAAGCAATCTCGTAAGCCTCCTCCTCCCCCCCCCCTCCTCAGAAACTAGATAGGGGTTCAGACGTAGATACGCCAGTATTGATTGTTCGTACACTCACATTTCTTGGATTTAAAACAATATTTACAAGAGTTGCCTCCCTTGCATTTTGAAATTTCATTGGTTTGCGTTCATCGTTTTACGGTTACGTTTCGTTTAGAAAAGGAAAAAAAATCAAAGAATGTAAGTAAATCGCATTTTCTCTTTCAATTAATTTATTCATATTGACAAATATCTATAAAAGTTATAACTTTCACTTAATATTTTTTTTAATGTCTACAAAGTGTCTGTTTATTTGTTCAGCTGTCAACTTATAACCTACTGATTATATTTCAGTGTCAAAATATACCGAAACGCTTGGACAAATATCCTCACCTTGATTATTATGGTCATTCAGTTTACACCTCTTTATGAATTGATAAGTTTATTAGTCGTTGATGGGCAGAAATACACAGTATTAACGCTTGCATGCCTCAAGGATACATACTAGGTACGACTCTCTTCCTAATCTTCACCAACGATCTCCCAAAACATATTTTACAATCATTCATCAACATTAATGCAGACGATACTACCATCTATAGTAATACTTCAGAGAGAGGGAGCCAAACTTTTAAAGAAAACCTTTTGAAGGTTTCGTTTGTTTTGAAAAAAAAAAAGGACAGAGGAAAAGAAAGGAAAAAACTTTAAAAGAACTTTGCAACTCAGCCTTGCTGAAAACATAAAAAAAAAAAAAAAAAAAAAACTTTTTGTTGAAAGACTGAATTTAAAGACTTGAAAGAACTATTTTTTGTTTTGGCTTTTTTTTTTTTTTTGTATGTTCTTTTCTTTTCAGTCTTTTTTTCAAGTAAGAATTGTTGTTTTCTTGTATTTGTTTTTTATTTCATATGTTACCTTAAGGTTTTTTTGGGGGTTTTTTTTTAAACCCGAGCTTTGGAAAATAAAAGTAATAAAATTTTATTTTCTCTTAATAAAATTCGGATCATTTTAATCACATTTCAGTTCTGTACTTTATTCGCTCATTTCTTTAGTTTTCCATTTCCGGAAAATTTGCTTTACATCTTTATTTTTTCTCCCCCCCCCCCTTCAATTCGCTACCTTAAAAAATGAATTTTGGTGACGACCCCAAAATTCCGTCAGTGCAAAACTAAACGTCAATTTTTTTCATCTCCCCTTGATTCTAACTGAAATGGATGACTCTCATCTTGAGGAAGCACCCTGCTTTGACAAACTTCTGGGGCTGACCTTCACCCCCCTGACCTAAAATGGAGGACTTACATCAGATCTACTGTGAAAATCATTGGAAAAATTTGGTTGGATCATTCTACCACTCTAGAAAGTACATTACTCCTGACACAATCCTTAACTTGTACGAGAGCCTAATATGTCCTAAGATAGACTCCTGTTGTCATATCTGGGGAGGAGCTGCTAAGATTACCCTTCTTGCCTTGACAGAGTACAAAATCGTCTTCGAAATCTAGTGAGGAAGGACCTTTTCGCCCCACCCCCCAACTTCTTCTTTCTCACTGAAAAGACATTGTGAGTCTAGCTCTATCATTACTTTTATGATAGATGCTCAACTGAGCTTCAAACTGTGATCCCTCTCCTGTAAAACATTTACAACAAATGTCCGTCAAGTTACAACAATCGTCAACAATTTTACTCACTCTCTATCTGTGTCTAAAAGTAAATGAAAATTCCATGATCAGAGTTTCTTTCCTAAAACTGTCCGTTTGTGGAACAAAATACTGGGAGGCTGCTTCCCGGCTGACTATAACATGGTTGTTTTCAATTCTAATGTAAATGAGTGCTTGTAGAACCATCCTCTTTATTAAGTCTAACTCAAGTTCCATCATTACTGATCATCATTGCATTGTCTCACCATCTACCTAACATTTTACTAACTCTTATCTTAGAGTGGCCTCTTTGCCTTGATAAGTGGTGATTTACAAGAAAAAGAAAAAATGAAAAAAACTCAATTTTTCTTTTTGGTATCAGTTAAACATAACCCAAGAAATATATGCTCAATTATTGTGTTATGAAATTGATTTATTTTTATTTTTTAGGCTAGCAACCTTGACTAAAATTGAACTGATTATTGTTGACTACAAAAACATGTCAAAATACATAGTTTATATTTAAATGTAGTGGTTGATTTTATTTTTTTCAAGTTGGCAACTGTGATTGAAAATCCAATGACAGCGTTTAAGTGGCTAACAACACAGACTGTCATTCGATTGTAGTGGTTGGTGTAGTTGTGTTTGTTATGTGCAAGTTGATCCATTTTGAATGTGCACCCATGATAACAAACAAGGTTTAATCATTATAATCCACTGTACTGATTTAATCGCAAAACACTTCAAATGAACATTAAAAAGCAAATGGCTCTAATTGTTCCTCTCTTTCTTTTACCATTTTGTTGGATTCGCTTTTCTCTTCACTTCTAAACGTAAGCTAGTTTTCACAAGAATGCGTTAACTCAAAGTATTTTCAACCAATGAAAATCCTTTCAAACCCCAAAAGTAACAAGTCTATAAGTCGATATCCAAGTAATAAGCTGACGTGAACTTAGAAACTCCTGTTTGTTATGTGCATATCGATCCATTTTGAATGTGTATCCATGATAACAAACAAGCTTTGGTCATTATAATCTGCATAGTCAATGTATTGTTCTCGATGATAAGGAGTCCAGTGTTATCTTTTGGAACTGGAGGCTGATGAGAGGTTTATGATCCATGATGATGTGGAATGCACAGCTAAAAAGGTACTGGTGGAATTTTTTCACTTCAACAAAGGCATTTAAAACTTTTTTGTCTGGGATATTTTTCTGTGGGTGTCAGTATTCTGGAAGAAAAAATAACAGATTTCTGTGACGTATCAGTTAACACATGTAACAAAACAGCTGCGACACCATATTGACTGGTATCACAGGTTAATATCAATCCTTTTTCAAAGTCATAATCAAACAAAACATTTGCACTCTGTAACAAATCTTTAGTTTACTAAAAAATGTTGATTTGGATGCACTTCTGCACCATCTTCAAGAAACACCTTTCTGCAGGAGGCAATACAGATGTCCTAGCTTATCTACAACATTGAGAACATCTTTGGCATAAAACTAAAAGAGAGACAAAAAAAGCCTTGAGTTTTGTTACATTCTGGAGAACTGGTTTGGCATCGATCATTTCTTCTGTGGGATAAAGACATTCCAAGTTGATCCAATGAACGAAGTAAGTGACAGACAATGCAATGAATTTGCATTTGTGCAAATGAATATAGAGGCTGGACTCTGACAGTTTTTTTAACATCCTGTCAAGCTTGTTCCATGAGTCCCTAGCTTTGGTAGAAGCCATTTTGGAGCATCTTTGTATATAGTCAAGAATCACACCGACAAATAAAGAATTTCATGGATAAGGACCGTCATGTGTCTATAGAGACAATAAGTGCACAGTTTGCTATAACTGCACACACTATTATTCGTGAGGAGCTGAAGATGTGAACGATTTGCACAAAGTTTGTCCGAAGGATGCTCAGAGAAGATCAGAAAGAAATACATTGCCATGAGGTAGATTAGCATCAAGACAGTTCCTCACCCCCCCCCCCTATAGTCCAGACCTTGCTCTTCGTGACTTTTGGTTATTCCCTAAGCTCAAGGAAAACCTTAAAGGCTGTCATTATGAGACAATTGAGGAGATGAAAGAGGTTGTGAAGAGGGTCATTGACACGCTCACACAAGAGGACTTCCATGGGGCCTTCTAGAAGTTGTTGGAAGGTACAACAAGTGCATTGCAACTGGAAGAGATTACTTCTGAGGAGGCTAGAGTTTGATGTCTTTACTATCTAAGGCACCTCGTACCTGATGTCTTTCTAGAAAGATTTCTAACTAGAAAGATATCAGAGAAACAAATGCCAACAATAATCATCTGATTCATACGAAATGAATGAATGATGCTTAACAACAACAACAACAACAACAACAGCAGCAGGGGATAAAAAGAAAAGCAAAAATCTCTGAGGAGGATAGGACCAACAAGGAAGAAACTTCACTTTTAATTTTTTGTCCTTAGCCGTCTCCAAATGAATTAATCCTGGGAGAACCCCACCTCCTCTCAAAACTCCGTCATCCATTTTCTTTTTTCTACTTATATCCCACTCTCATTTAGAGATTATTGCAGTTTTTTGAGATTTTCTGGAGTTTTTGTTTCTGAACAAATCGGAAAATAGTTTTCTATCACTAAGGAAGAGTTAGCAAATCTTTTTGTTTTTCATTGAAGTTGTTTACACAGCAAACAAGAAGGCTAATCTGCTTGCCTATAGGTTTGCCTCCACGTCTACTTTGACATCAACAAACCACTCCCTCCCAGATTTTCCTCTGTGGACAGAAACCAAACTAAATGATCTGAAAATCACCCTCTCTCAAGTACATGATATCATAAAAATCTAGTTGGTGTGCTTCAGGGGTCTATCCTTAGACCTTTATGATTCCTGATATTCATAAATGACCTTCCTGATAAAATTGTCTCTGAGATGGGTATATTTGCTGATGACTTCACGCTCTATAGCAGACATGAGGGGAAAACAAATGAACATGTATTCAAGGCAATGGCAGAAACACTAGAGGATGATCTCCAGTCTGTAATGAAATGGGGACAAAAATGGATGATCACATTCAATGCTGCTAAAACTAAGCTTCTTTCCTTTAATAACTACAAGAAACCTTCTCTACCACTAATAGCCATGGATAATGATAAATTACCTGAAAGTACTTCGTTTAAACTCCTTGATTTAACATTCACGGGGAACATGAGTTGGAAAAGATACATTGAAGGCATTGCTAAGGCTGCTGCAAAGAAGGTAGGCTCTCTCTACTGTGCTAGAAAGTTACTTATGCCTGCAAGTATCCTGTACCTTTATAAGGCCACCATTCACCCATGTGTGGAGTATTGTTGCCATATTTGGGCTGGTGCATCTGCTACTAGTCTCTCCCTCTTAGACAGAGTTCAAAAGAGAGTCGCCAACCTAATAGGTCCCGCACTATCAGCTAAGCTTCAGCCACTGTCCCATCAATGAAGTGTTGCATCCCTCTATCTGTTTTACAAGGATTTTAATGGTGGATGCTCTGATGAACTACAAGCCCTTATGCCTCTTCAACGGAAATACACCTGACAAACCAGACAAGCAGCAAAATCTCACCCCTTAAGTAGAAAAGCCCTTAGTGTAAATGTGGTATTGTGGTGAATCAGATGATTCTAGTTAAGAGTAAAATAAATATTTGTTAGTATTTGTGACCAAAGATGACTAACAATACCCATTACCCCCCACACGTTTGATGGCTTTGTGCCTAATTTGTTGTTAATGTAAAACTTTTATATTTTTTGCAAATAAATATTTCAAACTGTAGTATCTGTTCTTTGTATCGTAAACAAGTTTAATGGTCCCAAAATTCTTACCTTAATTCTCTATTGTTGGGGTTGATAATAACTAAAAATTATATAAAATTAATACTTCTACCTGAACATGGCTGATAGAATGAGAACAATATACTTATGCAGATTAAATAAAAATTCAGTTCTAAATTCTGTATAGGATCCCGAGTTTAGCATAAACATTCCCACGTTTGAAAAGATACACCTGAAAAAATTTGGAGATTACACTGGCCAAAACATTGTTAAAATTACAACCAAGATAAAAAAAATACTTTAATAGAATGTACTCTGATGAACTCATCACACTTGTGCCCCTCAATGTACATGCTCCTGACTAGCCACACAAGCAACAAAAATCCCACCCCTACAATGTTAAGGTCCCTAGATGCCGAAAGCTTTCTAATCTAATTGTTTCTTCCCTCAAACTGCTACTTTGTAATTTCTTCTCTGTTTTCTGCCTCCCTGACTATACTGATATGCAGAAGTGTGAATGTAATGTGCAGAGACATCTCGCAACTCAACTCCCCACAGTTCCCTGTTAGACATGATTCAAATATTAGCCCTTACATCCAAGTGTAATACACCTTCTTTTGGGTGAAAATGAGTTTTAAAAAATAATTAATTCAGTTCAAATAATTTAAGTAATATAGCATTTCTAATTTTAACAATTAGATAATTTGTTATCCATTTCTGGTATTAAATTTGTTATCCATTTCTGGTATCATGTTTTTATATAATACACTGACAAAACCAAGTAGCCTTGCTAGCATTTAATTATTTAAATATGAAAAGATTGAAATATTATAGAGCATTCATGTAAAGTGACTTAAGAAAAAAAGTCTTATCTTTTGGTTTGTCTTTTTGATTCTAAATCTTCAAAATTCTGTCTTTTCTTGCAATGGCTCCATTAAGCTATTGCCTTTTTCATGTCAAGATCCCACTCCGTAGAGAAATCAATGGATGAGAAGAACACTCACACTTTACTGGACTGATGCCGACACCCACGAGGAAATCAATATATACGAAACTGATAAAAGAAAACCCACCTACACTAAATATAGTTAAAAAATCAATAATCAATACCAGCAAAAGACAATACCTAAAATTAGCAGAAATCAATATTGGATGCTGGCAATATTCAATATTTGAAATGTACACAAATCAATACTTAAAAGAAAAATGAATAATCATTTTCATTGCTAATAAATTCTGAACCAATATTATAATAGGCTATGGGCATGTGTACATAGATACACGAGCATGTGTACATATATATATATATATATATATATATATATATATATATATATATATATATATATATAAGTAATGTGATTTATAATTTAAAAGTTTTAAATTTTTTTTTTAAAATTTAACAATCAAAATTTAATTAAATTAAAAATCAGTTTCATAAGAAGGAACAACAACAAAGTCAATTATCTGTACGATCGTTTCGGAAATCCGTGCTTTTTATTTGTGGTATACATGAAGTCACGTAGAATAATTATACATAGTTTTTTTGGTAAGCACGGTCTCCTCATCAGCAAATTTAGGAGGATTTCTATTGAATTGAAAAGACACCAATACAATAAACACAATAGACCTAACGGAAAATAATCATAATAATCAAGAGGTAATATATATTGGTTCCACATCTGGCCCAATAAAACATAGAGTTTCAACGCACAAACATTCTTTTAAAAATAACTCTCTATCAAACCAAACTACTCTATCCAACTATATTTGGCAACTAAAAAATAGCAATATTTCTTTCAACTTAAAATGGCAAATAATTGAGACTTGCAAATCATATAAACCAGGAGATAAATTTTGTACATTATGTACAAAAGAAACCCTAAAAATTTTAAAACATGAAGATATAAAAAGCACAACCAAACTAGTAAATTCAAGACACGAGCTTCTATCGTGTAATCATAAACGTTGGTTTAAATTTAATAAATATAAACCACCTTAAATTATTAAAAATTACTCATTAGTAAAAATAGATTTTTTTTTTTTTTTTTTTTTTTTTTTTTATTAATAAATTAAGTTAAACCAATTACCGCCCTTAGACTCGTAAATCAAATAATAAATAAAGCCATGACAATTATCTCCCCTTAAAAACTTGCAAAAAAAAAAAAAAAAAAAAAAAAAAAAAAAAAAAAAAAAACTCTCTCTCTATAGATATTAACTGTAGCGTCTCTAAATCAAAATACGCTAACGGAAACAATTTACTGCACGAGCGTCGCCCTTTTAAAATTCATCATTCAATAAAATAAAAAGCTATAGCAAACATCTAAATGACTACTTTAAATACAGTTCCTGATTTCAAAAAAAGAAAAACCAAAAGGTAATTATATATCTATATATTTTTAAATCAAATTTATTATGTAAATTCAAAAATATATATATATTTTCTACTCATTTCTATCTCTAACCTATACAAATTTTCTTATTAATTTTCTTATAAATTTTATATCCAAACCTTTTACTTCAATTTTTCAGATTCATCTGCCTTACTTTTAATGCTAGGTTTATTTTTGGTGTCTTTTCAATTCAATAGAAATCCTCCTAAATTTGCTGATGAGGAGACCGTGCTTACCAAAAAAACTATGTATAATTATTCTACGTGACTTCATGTATACCACAAATAAAAAGCACGGATTTCCGAAACGATCGTACAGATAATTGACTTTGTTGTTGTTCCTTCTTATGAAACTGATTTTTAATTTAATTAAATTTTGATTGTTAAATTTAAAAAAAAAAAAAAAAAAATTTTAAACTTTTAAATTATAAATCACATTACTTAATATTGAATTAGCTCTAGGACATTTAACTATCGAGCTTATTATATATCTAAATTACAACGAGCATTTCCTGTATTTTAATTAAACTAGTAATTTCACTATTACATTAAAATACACTTAGCTCTTTAGACTATTATTCTAATCTCCTTTAAATTATATATATATATATATATATATATACACACACACACACACAAGCGACCCAAAAAAAGTTCTGTCCATTTTTAAAGGAAACACCAGAAAGCGTTTTACAGTATGTGTATCTTATATTTAGTTTTTGAAGTAATCACAATTGGCTTCATCACCTGCTAACATGTCTCCAGCTGTTCAATTCCCTTTGCGGTAGAATATAAGGGAGAGGGTGAATGCAAAGAAGTTTGTGAGAATTTGCTGCAAGTTTGCTTCATTGCTAAAGGATTTCCCACAAAGACGATTATCCAGGAAATGGACAAAGTGGTAATCAGATGGTGCAAAATCATGTGAATAAGGTGGATGACACAGTCTCCCATCCAAGTTGCTGTATGCTGTCTCTGACCACTTGTGTAACATGTGGTCTGGCGTTGTCATGGAGGAAAAGCACACCTTTGCAATTCACCAGTGCTGGCTTTTTCTGGCACAATACCTTTTGTACACATTTCAATCGCTATGAGTATAGATCTCCAGTGACCGTTTGGCCTCTTGGTAGCATTTCATAATAAACCACTTGATGACCACCAGATACAAAGCATAATCTTGCCTGGTAGCCTAGATGCATAAATATATGTACTCCCATCCAACTACACAAAAGTGATCGAATCAAACGTGTGCCTATTTTATCAGCTGGATGAAACCTCATCAGGACGGTGATGATAAAAAGCTGATTGGACCAATGGAAGGCAAAGAGAAGACGATTCAGAGAAAAAAAAAAGATGAACTATGCATTAGAATCATGGTTTCATGAGAAAGTCAGGGAAAAGGAAGCAGTGAAAAGAGACAGTTACACTATTAGTCAACCTTCCGAATAGTTTGGGGGTTCATGGATACAATTACAGACTAAGGAATCGGCTATGTTGAATTCAATTAAACCATCTTAAAAATTATTACTTTTGTTATATATTTGATGACCTTGGATATATCTGAGATAGGTAATAACTGCCAAGTTTACAAAATGGTGGAATTTTGACAATGGTGAAAATAGTTTTCAGTTTAGGCAACGAGAGTTGGGGAATAAAAAAAATTCCCCCATTCTCTATATTTTTTCTTTTCGTTTTTCTTCCAATTTATCAAAAAAATCGTCTGCTATGTAGCTTCTCATTGGGTGATCGTGTTTGTTGTCGCTTTCTGATTTTTTAAAAATTTGCTCGGCATATTCTAGCGATTTACATCAGGTGCCGGGCAAACCTGAGTGTACGTTGACAGACATTCGATTCACAAAATGCACTATTATCAGAAAATATCTACAGAACCTCAGAACCTTGTCCACAAACTTCAAAATGATGGTGAAATCAGTTGTGTTTTATGGAGAAGAAGTTCTGAGAATAACTGCCCTTTCTCTGAGAAAGGTTAACACATTTATCAATATTTGCCTTTGGAGAATCTCCATATATATATGTGTGTGTTCCTTTTTATTTCTCTCTCTCTCTCTCTCTCTCTCTCTCTCTATATATATATATATATATATATATATATATATATATATATATATATATATATTATAGAATTTTGAACAAAAATTTTATATAATTAACAATGTTTGAAGTTTTAAGTGACAGTTCTTATTTACTTGCATCCCCACGAAGTCAGGATTCGACTAAAGTTTGTCACTTTTTTGCTTGGATAAGATCCAGCTTTCAAAATAATAGATCATTCTAGATGATAGCAAAATAATAATTTACTCTCCTCTTACTCTGACCTGGAGGAGGAAGTGTGATATCTGTTCAATTGTCATCTTGTGAACAAAATCAAAACAAACGAAAGATATTTTTTTTTTTCTTGTGTAACTTTTTAAATGTCAAATGAAATAGTAAAGAGTTTTAAAAAAGTTATTTGAAATAATGTTCTTACTTGCATTGCTATCAGCAACAGAAAACCGTGGAAAAGAATAGAGTAGTAACTTGGACATGTAGAAATTCTACAGAAACCTTGGACATGGATTAGTCAAACTCTTTACAAGATTTCAACCTTTTTTTTTGAAAGCCACAGGGAAAAACAAAGAATGGCAGAACATGAAATACTTGGCGTCATGAGATGGCGACAAACATGAAGAGAATCGGGGATGGTTGGAGATGCTTACCTACGACCGATATTCTTGAAAAAGCTTGGTTTTCAGTCTTTGCTCCAAATTTAGTGACAAGGTTGTGCTGCTGGGGTTGTTGTTGTTGAGCATCATTCATTCATTTTGTATGAATCAGTTGATTCTGGTGTTGCCATTGATTGCCCTGATATCTTTCTAGTCAGAATTATTTCTAGAAAGACATTGCATACTTATAGGAGGAACAACGTGAAGATTGCCAACATCCCTAAGTGAAAGTGTTTCTGTGGAACAAACCGTATTTGAACTTGGCACACTCAAGTTGTCAGTCTGTGTTGTCAACCACTTAGCTATCATCACCTCCCTGATGCTGATATAATAATATATGCATACGGATGTGTAAAAATAAGGTTAGAATGGTAAATTTATATGTAAGGTTAAAATTAAGAGGAATGGAATTTTTTAATTAGAAAATGAGAGCAACATGTCCAGGCAGTGATGTCACAAGGACAGGAAGTTGCTAAAGTGACATGATGAATGAGAAGAGAATCTCTCTCTTTGACAGAGACAACAAAGAACAAAGCCATAGGAGAGTGATGTGCATATTTTTATGTTTATACATGTATACTATAAAAGAGATATCAAACTCAAAAGAGAGTTTTAAAACCCAAGTAAATTTGTGATGTTTTGTTATTAATAATATTTATGAAGAAGAAAAGGAAAAAGAAGAAGAACTCAACAAAGCTGGAGAAGAAAAGATGGAAATTCTGGCTGCCACATCACCAGAGCAGCTACAGAATATGACCAGCAGGTTTCATCTGGGCAGGAGCTGCTAGAAAAGACTTGTCCTGCCTTGATAGAGTTCAAAATAGACTTTGTAGCCTCGTAGGAGATATCCTTTTGTTGTCCCTGCAATCTCTATCTCACAGAAGAGATGTTGCAAGTTTGTCTCTACTGTATCGTTATTTTCATGGCAAGTGCTCGACTGAGCTTCAGTCTATGGTCCCCCCTCACCAAACTTTCACAAGAAACACTTGTCTAGCTGAAAACACTATCAATAATTCTCCCCACTCTTTATCTGTGCTTAAACTTAAACGTAGATTCCATGAATTGTCTTCCGTTTTCCTGCTTTCCGGCTGACTACAATATGGTTGTCTTTAAGTCTAACGTAAACAAGTTCCTCATAAGCCGTTCCATATAAGTTAACAAATTTACCGAATTTCCATTACTAATGATTACTATATTGTCCAATTTCTACTGTATACTCTTTAACTCTTATCCTCGAGTGGCCGCTTGGCCTTGATAAGTGGTGATGCCTATGTAAAAATAATAAATAAAGTAGGCACACCATGGAGATTACGTCACATTTATGACATTTGATTGTAGTTCATCGTCCGATAAAACATTCGCAACAAAACCTCGTCTAGCTACAACCACTTCTTTTTCTATGTACCTGGAACTAAACAGATCTTCCATAAGCAGAGTTTCTTTCCAAAAGCTACCCATCTGTGAAACATAATACAACAGGACTGCTTTCTAGCTGACTACAACATAGTTGTTTTCAAGTCCAATGTTAGCAAATTCTTGTGAACTGTCCTCTCAAATAATCAAATTCTTACCAAATTTTAATCATCTTTTCTAATCTTCAAGGTATTTGTCTCACCATCTACCTGATGATGGTGACAAGTGTCTCTGTATTGACTGCTGCTGCTGCTGCTGCTGTTGTTGTTGGGAAAATCAAACTTCTGAACAGAGCTCATAAAGTTTATGCCTCATGATTATTTGGTTTATATGAAGTCTTCCTCATTGATTGTAGCTTTTCATTCTACCTGCAAGATTGCAGGTTTTTGCTCTCACTAACCAAAGCAGCATGGCCTAATGGCTACATATGAAGTCAGGAATAGTTTGACCCAAAATATACATAAGAATAGAATATATACATATGCACAGAAACAACAGTGTTGTTCTCTCTCCATGGACTTTTAGTTTCATGCCTGACTCTTCCTTGCTTGCCACACATAGAGGCAGGGACAACCAGAGGAGAACGGATCCTGATGTTGAAATCTCTTGGATTTTCACCAGAACCCTCTTGCTTTGACGCTATCACATTGTCACCACTCCTCCCATGATGAGGAAGAGTTGGATTGTGGGAGGATGGGGCTTCTAATACGACTTGAGTCTTTGTCAAAATGGCTGCTTATTGTGAAATTATCTTGGTAAGGCTATCGCTACTGACCGTTTGGATATTCACATAGATTCTTATGCTGCTTGCTTCCCTTTTCTTCTCTTCATTAAAACTCACTAGTGATATACGGTTACACTCTACTTGGAGTCGTTTCCATCATTGCTATATCAAATATTAGTGTTAACCTTTTGAATTGTACCAATCTTGCCATTTAAAGTGAAGCAACTGAAAACATCATGATCAAAGGAAATAACTCCAGATAGCTTATTGTTATTCAAGTCTTATATTTTTAATTTTGAAGTCTTTGAAATATGTTTTACAAAATAGCTTTTTATTCTACTTTATTGTTTTTGTGATTTAAATATCTGATTAATATTAAGAAAGAATTATAGAATCATTAAATATGCACAACACACATATGAATTTTTCATGTATATTCATAGTTCTTAATTTTTTCTCTCTAAGATGTAAGAATCAAAATACTAATATATATTTATATTAAAATGTTTGAAAGAAGAATTTCATAAAAGCAGACTTTTTTTTTAAATACAGTGAATTCTCCAAAAATATTGTTTATTTTTACACTAAGTACAAGAATGACTCATATTACTAAACTTTAGTTTATATATGCAATAATATTGAAAGTTACATGAATCTACATTTTGAAGGCTTAAGGTATCACATGTCTTTTTGCAATTTTGTCCGCTTACAGCATTACAAGTAACCAGCTTTGTAAATAATCGTTTTAAATGAAAAATATTTACCTACTTGTACAACATTCAAATAATGTTAAAAAAACAAATGTGCTGACATTTATATTAAAAAGAAATGTAATTGTTTCTCTGATAGCAAAAATAGATTAGAAAATGATGAATTACATTAACTGATTTTTCTTTTGATGCCATTAATGAAGAATGTACCCATTTTATAAATTTTCTGGACTGGAATAATTAATTTTGTAAAGAATCCGAAACAAAATATCTTTCTCTCTTTTTTTTTTTTTTTTTTTTTTTAAGGTCAAATAGCATAGTACAAAATAAAAACAATTTTTGACTAGTCAGAAGCAAATATCGATTTCTCAGATGTATTGCTATATGGGTGTAAGGTGAAAATCTTTATGTTAGATTAGAAGATTAGACAGAAGATAGATTAGTTTTGTGATAATTGTATCAATCATAGTAAAAAGACTAGAAGAAAAGCGTTTTATGATTTCACTATAGTTAATAGTTATAGAAACTAATTCATTAGAAAAGGTGGGGGCAAAAGACAAGAAAAAAATGTAGCCACTTTATACCAAGTCCAGATGTTACAACATCTCGTCGGTATAATGTGGGAATTTTTCAAAGCAGAAAATGGAGAAATAATCTGCTAAGTACAGTCAGTGACTAATTTTATTGCAATGCATTTTTTTTTTTTTTCAGCAAAAGAAAAAAGATTATTTAAAATTTTCAGATTTGAACTATCTTAATGATTGGTTGGAAATTATTTATAGTGAAATGGATTTTGACAGTTTCATTGCTCTCGAGATAACTTAAAAAACTTCTTTCTTAAAATTAAAACCGTGTTTTATTAGAAAATAAAAACGTTTTTCAAAAGTTAGGTATAACAAATCTATTTGTCTATGCGAAACTCAGACAAAGCAAGACAATCAACAAATCGATAAATGAAAAAGGGAGATAACTCAAACTTTTACTATTGATTATTTATTTATTTTTAATGTTACTCTTTCTTCTTCTTCTTCTTCTTCTTCTTCTTCTTCTTCTTCTGTGGTGATGATGGTGGTGGGATAACAGTTTCTAGTAATGCAGAAGGTTGCAGTTGCCATAATCGGTAAAGAAAAACATTATTTCGCAATGTTTTCTTTGTTTTGTTTTATTTTTCGTGGTTATATTAGGAGTTATCCCCCTTGTTGATTTATATTCCTACACGTCAACAATTTACATACACACACACACACACACACACACACACACACACACACACACGCACACACACACACACACATATATATATATATATATATATATATATATATATATACATAAATATGTATGAATAATGAATGTATGAATAAAAAATCAATACGAAAAATATATAAATGTTTATATCTTTTCTGTATTTATTTCCTGTGTGTTGACGTGTAGGAATATATATATATATATATATATATATATATATATATATATATATATATATATATAGGTACGTGCAAAATGTATAAACATTTTCACCCCTCCCTTTACTTAAAAAGTTACCAAAAATCAGGAAATTAACCAATGTTAATGAAAATTTCAGTACTTCAAATAATGATCACAGAATATAATGAATGCATTATTTTTATTTAAATCTTAAAGGAAGTGTATTCTTTTGTTTAAACAAAAAAATACCTTTGCTAAAGTTATGGTTTTCAGTAGTAAAAACAAAAAAAAAATGAATTAATTTATGTTTTGCCTTTTTTTATGAAAATAAAGCATCGTAAACTGAAAAAAGTCTGTATTAATTAATTCGATATAACCCGAAGAAAAATTGATTTCTACCAATATTATCATTGAATTAAGCATTGTTTATTTAATACTTTCACACAAAAAAATTATAATTGCAAAAAATATTTCTACTATTTTTTTTTTTAATTTACAGGTTTTGTATAATTTTTATATGTAAGATTTTAATATTTTCCTTGCTTGCATGAATGTGAAACTTTTGGCGTAACATAATTTTTATATAATCTTGAAAAATAATTGAAAAAAAATTGAATTTAAAAACACGAAGATAGAAAAATAATTAAATTAAAAAATTGTAAAAATGATACAAACGTTTAGGATTGGTATGCACGGATACACACCAGGGGGGGGGGGAAAGAAAACTAGCACCCACTCTCTCCTTTGAATTATATGACGTCATTTTCAGGAAGCGTTTCGATTGGCTGAAATTTTGAGCTTCTGTATATCCGTGTTTAAAAACTCCCGTTTGCTGCAATTTTGCGAGAGGCAAAATCCCCTGCTTTTTGAGTTTATTAAGCTATATTTTGTACAAACAAGTTTTTTTTTTTTAATTAATCTTAGGACCTTGCTTTACTAATTATCTTTTAAATAGACCCAGAAAACTAATATTTATCCTTTAAAGGATTTTTAAAATGAATTTATTTAACTACAAAATTTAGCTGAATTGGTCAGCTGGCTATGAAAACATTTTTCATAACATTTATTTTTCATGTGCACAAATATTTTTTTTTGTTTCGGAAATTAACTGTAGTCTTTAATCTTTCAACTACAATCAAAAAGTAATCAGAAACCCACAAAAAATTATGATATATCGGTTTTCAAAACTAGATCCCCCTATCTTTATTTGTCCATTTTTGCCTGTACCTATAAATCATGTTTTTTTTCCCGATCGACTTGTTTAGTTCACGTTTCATGAAGTCAATAAAAGTTACGGTGTTTATTTTTCTCCCACACTGAAAAATATGACACAAGGGACAAGTTCTCATTAAAAAAATTTCACTTAATTTGATCAAGTAGATGATCAAATTTTTATGAATGAAATGAGTGCTATAGGGGAGTATAGAATTCCTAAACATGTAACAGAGGAAAATACTCTGCAGATTTTGATGGAAAACATGAAAAAAATGGACATCGAAGAAAAGGAAATGAAAACTTCTAATATAAGTTCTTTATTAAAATTAATTTTATCATTTTTGCTATTAGTGCAAGATGAACCGTTTAAATATTTTAATGCCATTAAATTCATATATGAACAAATTAACATAATGATAATGAATAAGGTTAATTATTCGAGTGAAATGATGGTATTTTCTTCCTTATTATATAACTGTTCCCCTAGAGGGTACAGACTGTTAAGAGACACTAAAAATGTAATTTTACCATGCTATTCAACCATTTGAAGATTAACCTTATCAACTTCTATGAATCCTGTCATTGAAGAACACGATAGCAATTTTCTCATGTATATTAAAAGTAAGTTCAAGTTACTAATGCAGCATGACATCGCAGTATATTTACTTGTTAATGAAATACATCTCAAACCTTATCTTGATTATAAAGGTGGTAATATTGTTGGTTTAGCTAACAACAACAATGAACCTGCCACAAATGCATTTGCTTTTATGCTTAGCAGTGTATTCTCACAATATAAGGATGTTGTGCATGTTATACCAACTAAATGTCTTCTAGTTGAGAACTTATTTGACATAATTAAACGTGTAATAATTGGCTTAGAAGATATAGGGTTTAAGGTATTATCTGTTATAACAGATAATAATGCAACAAATAAAAAAGCTATGTCTTTCTTTTGTAGCCCATCAAAGCTTTCAATTGTCTATCCCCATCCAGTTAGAACGTCTAGCCCTCTTTTCTTCTTATTCGACTCAGTGTATATATTAAAATGCATTAGAAACAATTGGCTTGGCCAAAAAGATGAACATAAATGCATGATGTTCCCAAAGTTTTGTTATAATGGAAATCATGAATTAGATAACATCCAAAGTGCTCCATTTTCTAGTTTACATAAACTTTATGCCCTAGAATCTCAATCACTTGTGAAATATTGCTATAAGTTGACTTCAAAAGCTCTTTCTCCGACTACTTTTGAAATTTTTTGCAAATTTTCAACGACTATACTATTCAAGGTTTGCTAACTTTAGGAAAACAGGAATGCTTGCCAAATTATGCAGAAATCGCAGAATACATTCAAATATTTTATATTTGGTGGACAATACTGAATGTGAAAACACCATATAAAGGTTGTCGACTTCGTAATAAATATGCTAATCCACTTTCATTAAATAGTGATAATTATAGTTTCCTAAATGTATTCTGTGACTGGTTAGAAACTTGGAATAGCATTCCTGGAAGAACTGGTAAGTTAACAAAGGAAACATATACTGCTTTGCACCATACTACTTACGCAATTTTAGAATTGACTAAATATTGTATAAATGTACTGAATATGGTGTATATATTACCAGGAAAGTTTCAGACAGATAACCTTGAGGCAAGGTTTGACCAGCATCGACACCTTAGTAGAGATCAGTATAATATATTGATACGTCAGGTGTATGAATGTGAAAAAAAAACTCAGAATGTTGTCAGTTTTAAAATTGAGCTTACCAATTAATAATCGAACTATTGAATTGAAAAATTTAAAAGAAACTAACTGGGATGAAATGACAAGAGAGCAAGAGTTACATGTTTATACATTTAACATAGATGTAATAGACGATGATGTTAATTAATGCAAGGAAGTATTTCCTGTTATATTATACTTAGCAGGTTACTGCTGTCATGCAGTTTTCAAAAAACTGAAATGCAATAGCTGCAAAAATTTAATATCCGGGAGAGAAGCTGTTGAAGAAATAGCTGAATTAAACGTCTACTTTCAGAGTATTAACAGAGGTTCTCTGCTATACCCAAATGATATAACTAATAATTTTGTCTTATATAATTATATAGTTATAAACAAACATACAAAATGCGATTCTTTTTTACATTCGATTCATCAGAGAAAATTAGTCATGTACATAACTTTAAATATTTTGGCTGATCAAAATCGATTATTTCATGTTGACTCTTGTGATGAGGGGCCACACTATTCAGCAAATTAAAAAAATGCTGATATGGAGTTCATCGAACTCCCTTATAAACAATTTTTGTCGCAAAGAGAATGACAATATTAGTAAAAAAAAAAAATATCAGAAAAAGAAAAATTTAAACTTTTAATTAAATTCTACAACAGATTTTTGAAAAGTTTTAATATTCAATGTTTGAAATATTTCTGCCTTAGTAATTTTGTTTATACTAACATTTGTTTGAATTTAATTTTTAACTTATTGTTTGTTATTCAGTTAAACTAATTGTTCATTATTCAGTTAAACTAATTTATTGTTTGTTTTTCAGCTAAATTAATTTATTATTCGTTTTTCAGTTAAACTAATTTATTGTTCGTATTTCAGTTAAACTAATTTATCGTTTGTTTTTCAGTTTTGATTTTTAAAATATTGTTTTTGTTTGATTTAAAAAATACTTATTGTTCATTTTTATTTATTTCTATTGAATAAATTTCAGTTTCATACAAATCAAATCGTATTCCTTTTCTTTTTAAACTTTTTAACAACTTTTCTCCCTTTCAATTCGTTTTTTATTATTAATATTTTTATTATTAATATTGGATGCGTTTCAGTACAAAGTATCATGTTTATCTTTTTTTAATCCACTTTTGAAGTTTTCTAACGCTTTCTGTGAAAAATGTCTGCTCATTATCGACAGTCTGTGTTCCACTTATCTTGCTTGCTAGGACCAATGGCGATGACGTCATTTTTCAGCTGACAGGCCATCTATGATGATGGGCACGAATACCCCCCCCCCATTTTTTTTGGGGGGGGGGGGGGCGAAGATGAAAATGTTTGGTCCAAATTTAACTGTGATATTCGTTGTCAGCATACCCACATGCAAATACTATTTAAAAAATGGATGGGGCAGTGTCAGTCGCAGAGAAGTAGGTTTGTTTATTGCACGTGCATACAAACATGTAGGCCAGTGAATTACAGTGCATACGGGTCTTTAAATTTCGAAAACTATTTTTAGATGAGAATTTAGATGAGATAGTCGACTTCAAAACCGTTAAAAGTCGTCGTTTTAAAGAAAATCGTGAAGGTGGAGGTGGACCTAATGTAAAACTTTACCATTTTTTTCTTATTATTGTTTATTTTTAGGGTTCTTATGTTTTAATTATAATCAACTTATCTGCCCTTGTTTTTTTTATTATACAAGATGACAATGTGAGGCAGTCCCATTTTGCTTACTCGTAAAATTTTATTTTTTTACTTAAAAATAAAACTACTTGATCAGTTTATGTGATTTTTGGAATATGACATTTTTGTTCCGTGACAGGATTTTTCTTTACCTAATCAGATTGTATTCTAAAATAAGAACCATTTTTAGATTTTAAAGTTAAATCAAAGGGGAAAAAAACCCAACGAAAACGGCACTTAATGAATAAATAATTAAATCTTTTGATACGAAAAGGATAAAATACATGAAAGTATTTACAGATAAAATAGAATTGTATAAGTTGTAGACGAGACGAGAGGGTAAAGAAGTTACGCTTCAGTTTGTTGATAACTCGTGTTTTTGATTTGTTTTTGTTTTTTACGACATACGACGAAATGTTTTACGACAGTGAATAAGTTCAGTTTGTGGCAAGCTGTCATGACGTAAGAAGGAACTCGTCAGTTTTAGTTTCATTGATTGGAGACTTACATTAAACTCATGTTTCTAGAAATATGGCAGATTTTTTAAAATCAGCTTTTGGCTATTTTAGCGGGGGAACCCCAGGACGAGAGGACAATGATTTCGTGGGTCAAACTGTCGAGCTTGGTTCCCAAAAACTGCGTGTCAAGAGCGTCATCGCCGAAGGTAAGTCATCCTTATTTGTAGGTGGTCATTTATATCATAAATTGTCTAATAAGAACTGGGGGATCAGTTTTTAATACCCTTATTATGTATAATGACCACCCACTTTGTGCCCATATGAAGAAAAGGTGGAGGAGACATTCTAAATCAGACCCGTTTAATTAGCTACCTTCTTGTTTTAATGTTTGTAAATATATAAAAATACATTTGATTGTTATTTCATAACATTCTAATTAGTTAAAATAATCTTTTTTTTATTTTAATAAATGAGCACTTCTACATAATTTGAATCGAACTGTATTTTTTTTTAAATCCTGAACTTTACTATTTTTATTTATTTTACCAAGTTTTTAATTTGGGTCTGCTCGCTTTTCCTTTTTTTTTTTTTTTTCTCTCGCATTTTATTTAACAAAAATCTGTATTTAATGAAATCTTTATAAATATTTTAAACTTTTTTTTTCTTTTAAATTGCAATATAATTTTGAAACTACGAATTGAAATTTCGGACGCTGAAACGTCATATACTTCACAGAAATCTGGTTTTTAGACGATGAGTCCCTATTTAACTTGCCTCCCCACGAAGGCAAAGTTCGATTCTTAATGTTGGGAAAATTCAGCTCCTTGAAAAGGGGGCACTCTGGATTAGGGCAAAAATAAAAAAGGATTTTTTTTTTCGCTGACCAAAGACAGAAAAGATGAAGAGTGGCATTAGAAGAGATGAGTCATGTCCGGCCAAGTTTCTTGGTTTTTGTCACTTTTTTTCTTTGATCAGAATACGCAAAAATAAAATAAAAAAATATTAAAAATACATTTTTAATCGTATTCCATTACAACCAACTAATTTAAAAATAATCAATGTAAATTTATATAGAGGGAGTGGGACATTAACAAAACTGTTGGCAATTACAACTCGAGTTATTTAATTGCTGTAACAATACATCTATTTCATAGGTAAATTTTTACTTGGTTTCCACCTTAACATTTTCCTTTAAAATTACAACTTTTATAGATTTTCAGGTATGCTGAAAACGAATATCGCATTGAAATTTTCCGCAAATGCGAAGTTTTCCGAATATCAAGCAATGTAATTCTTTGTTATAAGTGGTGGCCATTGTTGTACCCGCGAGCGCGTGCATTTTTTTTTTTTTTTTTTTAACAACAATGGCCACCACACCACTGGTGTGGTGGCCATTGTAATTCTTTGTTATAAGTGGGGTGGCACACACCACTTATTATAACAAAGAATTACATTGCTTAATATCCGGGAAACTACGCATTTGCAGAAAATTTCAATGCGATATTCGTTTTCAGCATACCTGAAAATCTATAAGTCATCATTTTAATGGAAAATGTTAAGGTGCAAACCAAGTAAAAATTTACCCAAACGGTGTCTACTGTGGGCGTTATCGTAATCCTTTATTTTTGTTTTGCTTATTTTTTTTTTTTTTGCACCAGTTTAGTGCAGTTTAACATACACCAGCAAATTGTTTTCATTTTAGCAAAGTTCTGTCCGCGCAACGTAATAGTTAATGAATGACGCCCCCCTCCTCATGTAAAGAATGATTTTCAAAATCTGCCTAACAATGTTAAACTGCATAAATGCGAAATGCCATTAATTTTTTTTTTTTTTTTTTTTGTAAATAATCTCTAAATATTTTAATTAAATAGGTATTCGCTAAGTTTTGAAGCTAGTTTAAATGACTTACGAAGGGTCACGAAATAACAACCCCCCCCCTTTTTTTTTTTTTTAAATATTAACAAAAACTTGAAATTAAATAAAAAAGAAACATATAAAACTTTAATTAAACGTGGAAATACGATTTAAAAAAAAATAGCGCGGATACTGTCTGCCTTAGCACCAAAATGGGTAAGTCACATCGAGCCGAGAAACACAGTCACAAGTAAATATTTTTATTGTATTTAGAAATAAGACACGTTTGCATATATATATATATATATATATATATATATATATATATATATATATATATATATCTTGTGTTATATATTAAAAAAAAAGCATAAAAATACATTACTCCTAAGATTAGATTAACTTTTTCGTCTTTATCTTTCGAACAATAGTTTTTTTTTTTTTTTTTTTTTTTTTTTATGTAACAAAACTGAACCAACTCCCATGTTTGTATTGTGTGAGACGTTTGGCTGATCGGATTTTTTTTTTTTTTTTTTTTTAATTCAAAGGCTTTCTTTTTTCATCTTTAGTTATCGTATATCACGTAAAATTGGCAAAAAATATTTTTGAAACTAAATCTACATGATTAGATTTAGTTCTAATTTGGTATTGGCGAAAATTATTTATGAAAACAAATACACCTGACCTTTTTATGAGAAATTCAAGTATTTACATTTTATTCAGCATCAATTCAAGAGAAAAAAATCCTAAACATTTACGAAAAAAAAAAATTATATATATATATATATATATATATATATATATATATATGTCATCTTGGTAATATTATTTCATACTAGGATCGAATGTTTTGAAAATAGAACAAGGTGAACGAACAAAAAACGAGTGGGCTGTGTCGATGGTCGTGGCTGTGTCGCATATCAATAATTATTGTTTGTGTTTATGAAAATATTAAGGAGATTTACAATTTGCGAAATTATTATTAACCATTACTATTTCTTTCGTTTATATATTATTTATTTAAAAGCCTGCGAAATATTGTTGCTAAGTCAAACCGGGTCGTATCATCCGATTCTGTCAACCCACGCATACAATTTCAGGAACGGATCTTTTTCCGTAAAAAAACCCTCCTACGCAAAATTATTTAATTTCAACCTTCATGTTTTGTTTTATAAAAATAGAATAATTTCCTTTTTTTTTAATTTAAAATTTTTTTATTTATTATTTTTTTGCTTAATAATAATTAATATTTTTCTTCAAGTCTATCTAAAATATTTAACTTTTTAAATGTTAGTCTATTATTTATTTATCGTATTTAGTATTCTGTTGTCAGCGTTTTCGTTTGATTTCGAAACCCGGGCATCGTAAATTAGGATGGCCCCGTGACCCGATCTCCCCACCACCACCACCACCACCACCACCACCACAAAACCCTTCCACCCCACTCCCTTTTTATTCGACGATTAACTAAACTTGGCCAAAAAGTATTTGTTACTTTCTTAAAACAACAGCAAAAACAAAAACACACTCTTACCAATTTAGAGATAATATTACAATCTCTTAATTAATAAAATTGTGTAACTACGTCTCGCTTCTACGTGACATTATTCACTTCTAGCAGGAATCGTACTCCGGCGTTGCCCTGGAAAATCCAAGAATCCAAATAAAACCTCTGCTCCGACTCTTAACTCTATTTTTAATCATTTTTTTTTTTTTATCTATTTATAAATATTGTGTTCTTTGATTATTAAATGTATAGATAAAAATGAATATTTGAAAATTGTATGTTTTATCACTAAGAATGAATATTCTCGCATCGACTCCGGATTTGAATCCATAGCCTTGAGCCCCTGGCGGGGTATAGGCCATCCACACGCCATCCACAACTTTCTAGATGCTTTTGTAGCGAGGAGTTCTTTTTTGGGGATAACGGTGCTTGCTCCACGCCCAACCTTCCCATAAGGTACATATAGCGCCTAGTCTTCCCAAATGGTCACCCATTTGGTACTGGCGAGGCTCAACGTTGCTTAACTTTGGTGATCTGATGAGAACCGGTGTGTCAACATGATTGTACCGTATCCAGATTTGAATCGGTAAAAATGTATCGGACATCCTGAAAAAATCTACACGACCCCTCCTTTAAGATAGAATACATATATGCATAAATGTTGTTCGAAAAATCAGCCAAGCCAAAATATTGTTTAAGTAATGAACCAGTAAAGAATACTTTCAAGGTCTCGCCCCACCCCTAAAAATGAAGAGAAAAAAAGGGGGGGGGGTTGCTAAGCGAGAGTTTAAAATTTGTTTTATATTTAGAAAAAATATCTCTGGATAGGAATTGCTATGCAATTTTTTTTAGGTGGGGAAACCCTAAATGTTTTTTGTGTTAGTGTATGTTAAAAACAAAATTATGCACACGTTTTTTTTCAACAAAACTTAACCCACTGCTATTACTAACATATTGTGAACAAATAACTGATTTTTATTTGATTTGGAGGGGAGATTACCAAAGTTTAAGCTTTTATGATCGGAAAAAAAATTTACAATACAGCCGATAGGTAGGATTGAAATTGTGACCACTTATTTACTGACACAGTCTGTTAATTACTTTAGTTATGTATTCAAGGAAAAATGGTGTGTGTATGTATATGTGTGTGTGTGTGCTCGTCCGAGCTCCAATCTATGGTTCCCCTTTTCCAAACCTTCACAATAATCACTTCTCTAACTACAACCACTATCAACAATACCCCACTCACTAACTTTAAGCATGGATTCTGTGAACAAAACTTCTTTCCTAGAACTGCCCGCCTGTGGAATTGTTCTGCTAGTCAGTTTTCCAGCTGACTACAATATGGTCGTCTTCAAGTTTAATGTAAACAAATTCTTGCTGAGCTGTCCCCTTAAATAATCAAATTATACCAAATTTCCACTACTAACGATTAATACACATGTTGTCACATGACTACCGTACATCCATTAACCCTTATCCTTTAATGGCCTTCGGGTTTTGATGAGTGGTGACTATCTTGTAAAAAAAAATAATTTATTTATATAAACTTTCATTCACCCCAACCAAGGCACACACCACTGAGATATTAGGGGCATCCTAAATGGGTATTTGTGCAGTAAGATGTTTGTTCACATCATTTAAATGTTGGTATATTCAGAGAAGCAAAGGGAGAATTCCAAAGGCCATCAGTTCTAAGAAAAACTCATAGAGTAGAAAGCTCTTTGGCATCTGGGTATGTCTACAGTGAAAAGTTGGGGTTTTGCTGACGGATTGGTTGGTCTAGTGCAGCAAGTTCATTGAAGCTCATTCCATTAAAGTACTTGTAAAATGAGCAGAGAGATGCAACATTGTAGTGATTGGACAGGAGATCGAGCTTGTTAGATAGTGTGGGACCTATTAGATTAGACGCTGTTTTGGAACTCTGTCTAAGAGGAAGAGTTTAATGGTTTGTTCACCAGCTTGGGTGTAACAACAATACTCCCTGTATCAGCAAATGGTAGCTTTGTAGAGATATAGAATACTGGCAGGTGCAAGAAGTTTTCTAGCTCAACAGAGGGAGCCCATTTTCCTTGACCTTGGCTATGTATTCTGTGTATTTGTTCTAATTTAGGTTACCTGTGAATATTAGACTGAGGAGTTTGAATGATGGTCTCTCAGGTAGGGTGCCAGTAGCCAAAGTAATCAGGGTTTTTTTTTATAAATTGTTAAAAGAAGCTAGAAGTAACTGTAAGAAAGAAATAGCGACAGTTAAGAGAGAATTTACTGAAACCACCAAAAAACGCATTGAAGCACAAAAATTAAGAACCCGTGTATTATGGAAAATCTACAACAGTGTAGTAAATAATGTGCAATCAACAATTCCCCCACTAACGAACAATCATGAGGTTGTTTGCTCAGCAACCGAAAAGGCTAACATGCTTGCCAGTCGGTTTGCCTCCAATTTCACACTGGACCCTGCTAACCACCCCCTCCCTGATTTTCCTTTGAAGACAGACACCACGCTAGATGATCTGAAAATCATCCCATCTCAGGTGCATGCTATCATAAAAAACCTTGACACTTCAAAAGCAGGTGGATCTGAAATAGCTTCAGTTCTCTTCAAACTTTACAACAAATGCCCTAATGAATCTTGCTTTCCGGACTGCTGGAAAACTGCTTCTGTGGTACCAGTTTTCAATAATTCTGGTGAAAGTACCCATTAAATTATCACCCCATTAGCCTTCTCCCACTTTTCACTAAAATATTTGAGTCCATAATTAACCAAGCTCTAGTCCATCACCTTACAGATGCTAAACTTCTGACCGACCAACAATATGGATTTAGGCAAGCCCGTTCCACAGCAGATATCCTAACTGTAATCTCTGGACGTATATACCATTCACTGGACAAAGCAGGGAAGGGTAAGCGGTAGCTCTAGATATATCTAAGGCTTTTGACAGGGTATGGCATCAAGGTCTTCTCAGGAAAATCAGATCATACGGTATCACTGGACGAATACTTAACATAATTAAATCCTTCTTAGATAAGAGAAAAATCCAGGTTGTCCTCTATGGTTGTACATCTAAACAATATGATATAAATGCGGGAGTGCCCCAGGGGTCTATCCTTGGACCTCTACTGTTCCTAATATTCATAAATTACCTCCCCGACAAAATTACCTCTGAGATGGATATATATGCTGATGACACCACACTCTATAACAGACACGAAAGGAAAACAAATGATCACATATCTAAAGAAATGGCAGAAACACTAGAGGATGACCTCCAATCTGTAGTGGAATGGGGACAAAAATGGATGGTCACATTAAATGCTGCCAAGACTAAACTGGTTTCCTTCAATGACTACAAGAAGCCTTCTCTACCACCAATAGTAATGGCCAAAGACTCATTATCTGAAAGTATTTCTCTTAAACTCCTTGGTCTAACGTTCACAGGAAACATGAGTTGGAACAATTACATTGAGAGGATTGCCAGGACCGCTGCGAAGAAGGTAGGCTCTCTCTACCCTGCTAGAAAGCTACTAACGCCCGAAAGTATCCTGTACCTCCATAAGACCACCATTCACCTATGTATGGAGTATTGTTGTCATATTTGGGCTGGTGCATCTGCTACTAGTCTCTCACTCCTAGACAAGGTTCACAAGAGTCACCAACCTGATAGGTCCTGAACTGTCATCTAAGCTGCAACCTCTGTCCCACCGACGAAATGTTGTGTCTCTTTGCTTGTTCTGTAAGTGTTTTAATGGTGAATGCTCTAACGAACTGCAAGCACTTATGCCCCCATGACATAAATACCCTCGACAAACCTGACAAGCAGCTAAATCCCAGCCTTACACAGTAGAGATCCCTAGATGTAGGAAAGCTTTCTACTCGAGTAGTTTCTTCCCCAGAACTGCTAGACTTTGGAATTCCATTCCGGCTCCCTGTTTCCCCAACTGTACTGACATGCAGAAGTTCAAGTGTAACGTGAACCGACATCTTCTTGCCCAACTCCCTACATAGTACCCCAGTAGCTTATGTCCCTTATAGTAGCCCCCTACACCAAAGTGGCAATGTGCCTTGTTTGGGGTGAAAATGTAACAAAAAAAAAAAAAAAAAAGAGTCTTGTCTTAGTAGCATTAAATGTTACCATGTATTTGTTCCCATTTCATTACAGATTGGAGGTTTCTTTCTAAGATTCCTTTAATATGTGTGTTCACTTTTTCCACATATGAATAATAAAGTGTGGTGTTGTTATCAAAAATATGTATCTCAAACATCATTGCATGCAGGAGGCAATTTAGAAAAAACAGGAATAATAATGGTTCAAGCATTGATCCTTGAGATACACTTGCATTAATAGTATATTATTAGTATATTGTTTAGATGTACAACCATTGAAAACAACTTCATCTTTTGGCTCAAAAGAATCTGATTATGTTAAATATTCATCTAGTAATGCCATACAACTTAATTTTCATGTTAGACCTTGTCAAAAGCTTTCAATATATTGAGCACTACTGCCCTAATTTCACCAGCTTTGTCCATTTTATGGTAAATGCGTTCTGAGATGGTTGATTCTGAGATAACCAATAAGATATCCACAGTAGACCAGGCTTGCTTAAAATTCATACTGTTGGACAGAAAGATGTTTAGCATTAACGAGGTTACAGACCATTGCTAGATTGATTAATTATTCAAAGATTTTATCCAAGTATGAGATGACACTGGTAAGGCAATGATTTTACAGATAAATTCTTTCATCAGAGTTCTTTATACGGATGCCACAGAAGCATGTTTCCAGCCATTAGGTAAGCAAGATTCAGCAAGACGTTTGTTGAAGAAAATGGTTCAGCTCAACAGAGTATTTATTCCTATAATAGAGATAAGATCAAGCCAGTATGATTTGTAAGTTTGGGAAGGAGTGATTTGTGGTGTTCAAAGTGAATCATTAGGCAAGCAGTTCAGTCTCATCAGTTGCCATACAATATCATATCTGATATTCACCCCACTATTGTAGATTTTCTAGAAATCACAAGTTTCTCATTTCTGTGACTCGATGCATTTTCTGCTTATCTTAAAATACTTATTCTTAACTGTTATTTCGTTCTTGCAGTGATTTGATAAATTTTTGTCGACTTGCATCAGACTTATAATAGTTAAAACAGCGTAATGCTTTCTGTCTCTGCACAGTAGCACCTGCACAGATTTAAGGAATCTTTGTGGAAAATGTGGCTTACTATAAAGTTTATAAGCAACATGTGTTTCAGTGCCTGCATTGACCCATTTAGTTCCCTCATTTGTGCACTCTTCAGTAAGGAGAGGTTTTACTCGATGGAGCGTCACTGATTTGATCTCTTCATTTTTAATCAGTCCATTCATAGCATCGAGTTCTTTTGAGCAATAACTCTAAAGCTTGCGGTTGAAAGTTTATGCGATATCAACCATTATCACAAGGTGATCAATGTTCAGGCAGTTGAGTCAAGAATATATCAAGAGGTGAGGCTTGCTGATCTTCATGATTTAAGTGCGGGGTCAGGAAACTAAGAATCAGTGAAATTGAATGTACAATAGGTAAACTGTGTGCTGTTACCAGTTGTTTGTGTAGGTCGAGAAATTAAGCCAATTTGTGGGGAACATTAAAATCCCCAAATGCATGTATTTGGGTGCTCTGATCTTAAGAATGCTGCATCAATTCTTTCCAAGACAGAGTTGAGGAGAGTACAGCCCAGGATTGAAGGAGAATTGTAGAGGAAGTACAAGTGTCTATTATTCAGTTTCAATTTAGTTAATTCTGGGTATTTTCCAATATGGACAACAAACAAAAAAGTAGTCAAAAAACAAATATACGACAAATAAATGTTACTAAAAGCCAGATAAGTTACTCTTTTACCTTCCTGGATAAGTTTTCTGTATTAATTTTTTAACTTATTTTAAAGCGTTTATTTACTTTTAAGCACAAGTAGTATTGAGTCTTAACCGAGAACAAGAAAAAATAGTTGAATCATCTATGGAGTCCCTATAATCGCTCAATAATCGAAAATTATACCAAATACTGATAGAAACCTACCGAATAAATGTAACCTTAATTTTTACTCTCTCTTCTCAACAAGAGCAAGTATGGCAAAAAGTTGAGTTTAATACCTTGCCACAAATCTGAAAACGAACCTCCAGTTTACTGTAGTTCACAAATGCAATAATAGTTGTATGACCAGCATTTGAACAAACTCCTCTTCAATACCCTCTTACTTGAAATATTAACTTCTGGATAAATACACAAATAAGTGGGAAAATATCAGATATGACAATGCAATATTAAGCTTTGTCTCATATTTCTTTCAGCACAGTATGTATATAAAAAAAATAAGGATTATTTACTATACATATAAAATTACAAAAGAAAAATTAATTTGGTAGAAAAAGAATTTGTTTCTAATGTTTGAAGCAGATTTTACCTTTTAGAACTCTGGTGATCTCACTTGGAGTCAATTTAAGGCCCTCTCTTACACAACTTCCTTAAAGAAATGTTTTGAACATGTTGGATGACATCCAAATTTTATTTTAACTTTTTGTTTTTTTAAATAATTTAAAAAGAAACTGATATTTAATTTATCTAATAAAGTGAGTCTGTGTCTTGAATATTTGATTTTAAAAAAAAAATTTATTTTCTTTCCCACAAAATCCGTCTGTGATTCTAATTCATTAGCTTCCTTTATGGAACATTGGTCCATGTTTTAGACAAAAAATATTTTTATTCAATTTCTTTCAAAAAATAATTTATCTGCCTTTGAGCATTTTTCAAATGAATTTAACAGCAGCAGCTGTCTATTCTTAAGCAAGTACAAATATAAATGCTTGGTATTACAAGAGCTATAGCTAACCCAAATAGCTCAGTTGGAAGAGTGTAAGACTAAAGATCTAGGTTCCAATTATGGGTGTTGATCTCTGCTTTTTTTGTTTCTTTTCTGTTAGAAATCTATTATTTACTAGTAATATATTATTTTATACATATTTACTTGAAAATGAGTAGCGTCACAAAATATATATTAGCGTTGGGATGATTAATCTGAATTAAAGATCGAAAAAGTTTCAACATTTTCAAGTGTCGGAATTGGAAAAAAGTGTGTTTATTTTCCAGTGCCAAAAATGATTCAAATTTATTTTTACACTTAATTTTTCACAATAAAAATGTAAACAAAACGTGATGATTTAAACAAAGATATTAACAGAACTTGATTAAACACTAAAAACGTTAACAAATCTTGATAGTTTTTAAAAAATGCAAACAACCTTGAAGCAAAAATGTAAACAAAACTTGCTGGTTTGCCCAAAAATGCAAACAAAACTGGTTTGCTCAACAGAAATGTAAACAAAATTGGATGCTTATGCAATTGTAAACAAATTTTTTTATACAAATAAAAATATAAACAAAACTTGATGATTTAAACAATAAAAGATAGCAGGAATCCGAGTTCTTTTTATTTAAACATAAATTTAGAAAGTTTTATTTGATAAAAGTAAAAATCGGAAAGATATGTTTGCTTTTTTAATTTGTTAAAAAATATATTTAAAAATTGTGACTGTTTTTTGGAAGAGTGTTTTAGCACCAATAATTTCTTAAATCATGGATAATGTTCAGCATTTTCTGATTATGACTAATTTGTACCTAATTTGATATACACTATAAGATTTATAAAAATAAAAATGTTGGTAAAAACATTGCAGCATCCTAAACCAATAACTGTCAAATTTACTTAAAACATGATTATTCTAACATCATATTTGATGACATTGAAGTTATCAATCTGTATCAATAAGTGACTGATAGGTCTTTATGGGATTTAAATTTGACAGTTTTCCAAGACAGAATTGTGGCTATTTTCGTGTGATTTTCTTTTATGTAATAAAACCATACCAAAATGACTTGGCAGAAATTTTTATTTCATAACAGAACTTTAGCATTCTTTACCATTCTTTGATTTGATGTACTTAAAAAGAAAAAAAGTAATTGTGTTGCATTGCATTATTAGCTTTTTTAGGTTTTCGTTCTATAATTATATAGACACGCTGGCAGTGAGTCAAACTGCCTGTGAAACATAGAGATATAGGTTTTCATGGCATTCCCTACCTGTATGTTGTCTCTATTACTAACAAGTTAAGATTTGATCCAAGAGATTCTTATATCTTGAATTACAATTTGGAATCTGAATTTCCCACAATCGCTGTATACTCGTCAGTTAGGTAATATGGCTTTGTTTTTCCTGAGAATGAATATGATATCTTTTGCCTTTCTGGTCAGTATCAAGTAATATAACCAATGTTTTTTTTTAAGTAAAACTGCTGCAGCCAGGCCACATTGAAAGAAAGGATATCTTGAAGCAATAACAGGAAACCTATTTGTTATTGGCTCACTGCAAATTGGCATCTCTGTATCAGACTCGAGATTTACCAGCAACTTAAATGCTTTTGTGGATATATTGTGACAAACTTGGTCATCACTCGCTGTTTTGTCATTTGTATGTCTGAAATCTCATCATATCCACTATCAATAGAGATGCACGAACTTCTCTATATAGAATACTTTTGTGGTTGTATAGCCGTATGGGCCGTGGAAGTTACTTTGGAATATTCTGGATGGTTTGACACTAAATGTGCTGCAAACATACATTGGAAGTCACTCTATATTAAGTGTTGTAATCCGATGCAACGAGGATCATCTGCATTCCAATTTGTTACTTTATCAATCGGTCTACTCTCACTGTGTTTAAAAAGATCTGCAGAACTTTAGTGTTGGTGCAATAATGTTGAAAACTTGGGTAAGTATTAGTCAATTCACAATTCCTCTTTGCTTTCGTCTGAAAAAGCTTTGCTTTAATTCATAGTAGGTATCCCAAACTAGCCTAGTTTAGGATTTGAAAACTGGTAAATAAAGTTAAATTTCCCTTAACTTCAACTTGCGATATCTCGTTTATTTTTTGGGTTATGTTTTGTAGAGAAATATCTCCTCTTTAATAATCTGTTGGTGTCATATTACTAGGCTCATAAATCAAGGAGCGCCACAAATAAAAGTAAATGTACCTACACATGGAGATTTAGAACTTAATGCCAAGTGACCAAATATCATCACGAAAATTAACTGTCAGCTTGACCCAACAAAAACGTAAACAAACGACTTGTTTCGCTATGGATTTGTTTTTCTTTATTTAAGTTATAGAAAGTTATTGTTTAAAATAATATTTTTAGTGCGACAAACACGTCAATAAAAGAAATGAAAATTCACAATTTAAAAAATAATGTCAGTTGTTTATTTTCTATATCTTCTTTCAAACTTTCATATGTTCTTTGCTTTTATCTTCCTTCAGTTTGATAAACTTCAGCATAGTTAAATTATCTTTTAAAAATTAAACTGGGTACATTTTAAACCAAAAAAACATTTTTAGTTGCGTGTGATTTACGGAAAAAAATTTTTTCATTTAAAAAAAAAATGTGCCTCATTTTTTCGTTTATTTATTTCTCTTATGTTCTGTCGGATGTTTTTGATATATCTAACATTTTGTTTAAATTATTTTTTATTAGACTGTATAGTTACATTACTTAAAAAAAAAATTAAAATATATAAGCTTTAAGTTACGTGCAACAAGTCGTGTAAATGAAAAAATTAATTTCACGTAAAAATGTGCATTTTGTTTGTTCATGTTTCATCAGGCGTTTTTGATAAATTTGAAGATTTTGTTAAATTATTTTTTAATTACACTGTACATTACTTAAAAAATAACTGAAAATATAGTTAAAGTTATGTGCATGTGGTGCATAAGTGAAAAAATTAATTTCACTGTAAAAATAATTTTTTTTTTATTATTTAATAATTCTCGAAAT
Organism: Euprymna scolopes; assembly: GCF_053919585.1. Taxonomy (NCBI): domain Eukaryota; kingdom Metazoa; phylum Mollusca; class Cephalopoda; order Sepiida; family Sepiolidae; genus Euprymna; species Euprymna scolopes. The sequence goes on along the minus strand of NC_136483.1, from coordinate 14,402,292 downwards.
GGTACTTCTACAGTTTATCACCGAAAATGGAGACGCCATTTTTTTTTCGCGCACCTGTCAGAGGGAGAAATCAGTATTTTAAACTATGACCAAAGTTAGAAATAAATAGCAAAAAAATTAATCTAGATATTAATTACTTCCGGAAAGAACTATGAAAAAAAGTAAATAAGGGGAAAGAGAACATATATCCGAAATTTTTTAATTGAAAATGTTTCAATTTAATGAGAATGTTTTTCATGAAATGTACATATTTTTATTATTAAAAACAGAAGATGAAACGACATATTCATAATTGTCTAAACTGGGTGAGCACCATTTGAAAACCAAAACATTTACTGTATAAAAATTTATCGAAATATAATTGTAAAAACATTTATTGAAAAGTTTGCATAAGAAAATATAATTTTAATAAAACAATTTTGTAATGAAAGCAACATTGGATTTTTATAAAATAGTTTTTGTTTCCAAACAAATGAATAATTTTAATGAAACATTTTTTTTTAATTAAAGCAACTTTAAAGGGTCAACAACAAATTAATTTAAATGAAACCGAAAAATCATTATCTAGTTTAATTTTTTTTATTTTATTTATTTCATGCTTCGGTCATAGTTTAAAATACTGATTTCTCCCCCCGATTTTAACGACAGGTGCACAAAAACAAAATGGCGTCTCCATTTTCGGTGATAAACTGTAGAAGTACCCCCGAAACTTATATGTTCTAACAGGTGTTTTTGATAAACTTGAACTAAGATATCTCAGGGTTGTGTTAGGTGTCAAAATCAACACCAGTGGAAATAAAGTTCAACTGGAAGTTGCTTTCTCTGACTACTTGAGAAGAAATTCAGTTGATTCATTTCCACCTCCAAAGCAATAAGAAAAGTCCCTTAGTGAATCTGCTGAAAATTCAGATAACTCCTGCAGTTGTGATGAAGAACCATCTCCGGATATCTTCAGTTATGAGCATCAAGGACAATGGGTTGCTGTCTACTATGGCACCAACTTTTACATTGGCAAAGTCATTGAGGTTATATATGCATCCAACGCTATAATAACTTTTTTATTGTAAACCAAAGGTAGAAAAGATTTTTTTCGATGGCCTTTGTCAGATGACATTGCACAGGTAGAGTCAGCATTTGTTTACAGATGGGGTTTTGAGGTAATGCCAGTTTCAAGTGCTGGTAGGATTTGGAGTGTTCCTGATATATCTACCATAGAAGAATTCTGAGAGAAAATCAATAAGGAAAGGAATTGTAGTAAGACCTCTGCCTATAAAATATCTTACTTGTTTACTTAAGCTGAAAGCTTTTCAATGCTTGAAAAAAAATCACTTGTGACTTTGTATAACAAAATCTTATTGTTGTCGGTCCTTTTTTGGTGACTTTAAATTCCCCAAAGTAAAAATATTTCTGTGGCAAAAAGTTTTATTAGAAACAAGGCAAAAATTTTTGAGGTTCCTCACCCCAAAATTAGTAAAATTGCACAGTTTTAAGCTTCTACCTCCAATGGTTACAATTTTACAGCAATTTCAGTAACGTATATTTTTTACGCTTTTTTTTTTTTTTTTTTTTTTTAAGCCCTTTTTTGCCCTTTTTACCAAATTGTCTGTTCGACTGCTTTTACATGGTCCACAATGAAGTGGTTTTATCAATTTATAATTAAAAGAAAAAATTATCTTTATATCTGTGTTATGAATCATACTAAGAAGATTCAATACATTAGTTATTGAAATGAAATTGATATCAACAGTCAAAGTTGCATTTCCGTGTCATATTTGCACTTTTTTCCCTGTTGGTAGTGGGATTTTGTCTAGTGTTTAGGTTGGTTTCATCTAATAATTATTGCTTTCATTAGTATTAATTTTCATTTACCACAAGATGACATTACATTTATAAGGATTTTTCACTTGTTAGTAGCTTACATTTTTAGTTATATACTATGAAATTTGGCTTCTGGACCATGATAGCAAATTTTCAACTTTCTGACAAACTTTGAACGATCATAACTTGATAGCTAATTGAGCTACCAAAATAAATTTGGTACTTTTTTTTATGGTTTACAAAAATGTATATGACCACATTAATTTTTTTTTTTAGATATAATGAAAATAAAATTTTGGTTTGGGATACCTATTCATAGGCTTTCTTGTGTGAGAGAATTGAAAAACCTACTAAAAACAGACCTTATGCCTTCAGTCTCTCTATAAAGGGCTTTATTAATATATCCCAGCATTCCCATGCAAATGGGTGTCTTGAGATGTGCAAATATGAGGATGCGTCCCAAAGGAAGTAAATTCTAACCAGATTTTCAAAAAAACCCAAATAATATGAATAAGAAAATGATAATAAAAAAAAAACACTGGCGTGGCATTGCCCAGGATAAAAAAAGTCCCCTCGCCAATGCTGCACATTGGGTCATAGATGGAAAATAACAGTGCAACTTGTTCTGTGTTTTTTTATTTTTATTTTACTTCAATTAGTTTTAAGAGATTAAGGGTCTCTCTTGTGGAGCTAACACTTGATTTCATTATGATTTCAATTGATATCCGAGGGTTCTTTTAAGGATAGACGCTGTCCCCTTTATGTTGTGCTGGATCCGACATGTTGTGAGCAAGCAAACTGGAATAAATGTTTGCATAAAAATATTTTTGGCTTAAAAAATTTACTTCATTATAATTTAACACTGTGAGTCCGTTCCATAACTAAGATATGAGATGTTAAATTTTAAATCCTTCAGTATTTGTTTCCAGTCCATGACTCCAAAAATGTATCTTGTACAAAAGCACCCCCTTCATAAGCACTTCAATGAACTTTAGGCGTTGTGCTGATTCACATATTAAAAACGATTCTTCACCACTGTTTTGTTTTTGGCAACTCAACCTCATTTATTCAAAACCTACAGATATAACCCCTCAAAATATTTCAAACAAAACATTGTCAGTCGCTTTTTGACACCAATCATGGTGCCATACTTTCACCTTTGCTCCCCCCCCCCCTCCTCACCAATTTCACTCAATATGTTTTCTAACTTTAATTTGAATGGACAGCAAAAAGTACACAAACAAATCCTCAACTGGTAAAACTAGCCCCTCCCCTAAATTCAAACCCAATTTATTTTTCATAAAACCTGTTTCTATGTGTCAGCATTTCAAAATTTTGGATGAAGAAAAGCACTCATGATTTTGTTGTCTTATCTTTGCTTTAATTGTTAATCTTTTTAATCTTGTATCCTGTGCCCTCTGTACTCTCGTCATCGCTTGATAATGATGCTTCACAACAACAACAACAGTAACAATAATTTTTAATGATTATAAATTTGGTCGTGGTACAAACAGTTTGTGTCAGGATTCAAGAAGTGTCGTTAGATAAAAACATTAACAATGCCTGCCAGATGGCACGATTGCATAAGAAAATTTAATTCTAGGTAAAATCCATGCTCCATGTAAAAAAAAAAATGTTAGATTTTTTTTTACTCCAATAACAGTGGTGACAATTGAGTTTGTTGGCCCTCGTTCAATCATGTAAACGAGTTGCATAGAAAAATAAAATGTTGATAAAATGAAGAGAAAACAAGTAAAAATTCTAGGATTTTTTGTTTATCATTACTGCAGGAAGATGTGACACAAGGCTGTAAGTCAAGATAGCACCTTTTAAAGGAGGAGTAATTTGGTCTATTAAAACTTGCCTGAGCAGCTCCATCTGTATTTTCTAGTAGGGATGCCTCAGGCAGTAAGCAATAAATTTACTCCACCCAAAAGCAGGATACAACAGTCTAGGAAGTGGACCTCCTAGAACTACACAGGATATCAACCATTCCTCAGTCAACAGAGAAAAGGGCATTTAAAAAATTAAATATCTAGTGGCACACACCCTTGATGGGCTTCCTCCAAAGGCGAAAATGCCATATGGCCTAGCACATAAAATCAACAGTTCTTTGATAAGACAGGAGTGTGTTTGAAATGAATGTTTCTGTTTAGAGCACAATTGAACGACGATGCTTGATGTTTGCACTTTAAATTTTAATTCAAAACATATAAAAGTAATTTTATAAAATCAACAGTAGGTTCTCTACAGTGCAATGTAGACTACAAGTCGCTGCAGGGAGGCATGTGAAGCTTCCTCCCCGTGCACCAGAGTGGATCCCCGATGAAAGCAGGCAATCGATTGATTTGATTGAAAAATGGGCAATTTCACCGATTTTGATGATAAAAATAGTGGAAGTGTGGAACATTTGTTGATTCTATTTCAATTCTGGACAACATCAGGTCTCCTTGCAGTACAATATACTAAAATATTAATAAAAAAAAAAATTATATAATATTTGGTTTTCTAAACTTTCAAATTAAATTTTCAAAATGTTTTCAAAGAGATAACCAACTTCTTCCATTCACAAGACAAAATATTTGTTTGGTGAACCCAACGTAAAATGAACTGGTTGCTCTGCTAGATAGTGAACGTAGACAAATGCGAACAGGTCCGGTTGGTCTAACAAGATCATGTGTTGATGTAGATAACTTAAGAATTTAATTCATCTACAAGCAATTCATCTGCAGATGATAGTTTATAAAAATGAATTAATTAATACAATAAATATTCGACTGTGCCCATATTTATTTCAGCTGAAGTTTGTAAACAAGATGAAGGTGCAGTTATGAAAAAAAATTATAACTGCCCAATTCATTTCTTTGAGTGGCATAGTGCAGAATACTTACAGATATAAAATGGGTTCTTGTGTTTCCATACCCATTCTGCCAAACAAATTATACACTCAACAATTCTTTGTCACATATCTGAAAGGAACCTCATTTGAATATCAATTTATGATTTGTGAAAGGGTGACGTCATGTGATGAACCAATTAACGAAATATTTGGACTACTCTATGGATTATCGCTGATCAAAGCTTATATCATTTTAAATTCTTTCCTCAGTAAAATTATTTGAAAAAAATCGGTCTAAACTCTTTGCCATGTTCACCCTTTAAGTATAAACTTTACTGAATTGCAACCATTTTAGTGATCGTAATTTAATATGCATAAATTGGTGGCCAATCACTCCACTACATATGATGGTCTAGTTCTTGATTTGTATTTATTAGGACAGTGAAAATGTTTTTTTTTGCCGATTTTAAAATTTCATCTTGAAAATGAAAAACTGGTTTTTGAAGAGCTTTATTCATAACGACCTTTGCTCACTATAACTTGATTCCATTTGTCAGCAAGCTTATAAATGCCTTGTTTGTAAAATTATTTAGGCTTTTATGTGAAATATGAATCTAGCTCCTGTCAATCTCCTCTTGAGATGTTAACCTTAGGCTATCTAAATGGTTTTGCAATCCTCAAAATAAATGATAATTCAAGTGAGCTAGGTCAGGAGAATGTGCAGGATTTCCCAGATAAATTTTTCTTCGTTTAGTAGTGCTGTGTGAAGATGAGCATTATCATGATGGAAGATGACTCCCTTTCAGTTGACTAAAGAAGGTCGTTTTAGCGTAAACATGCGTGTGAATATTGCAGAAAAATATGATTTAATAATCTGAAAGAAAAATTATAAATTAATCATGATACATTTTAAGTAATGATAATTTGCATAAAATAAATTACAATGGTTTTAAATACCACTTCTGCAAACCAGCGAAAACTTTTGCTAATAATGTAGCATTACGAGCGTATGCTGTATTTTCGTGGACATCGGCAATATTATATACCTAATGTGCTTCAACAAGTCATATCTTTTTTATTTGTTGGTCAATTTTTAAAAGAATTACATCGATGACTGTTTTTTCTGCTTTCAAAACAAAAGCAGAAAAAAGTTTCATTTTTTATTCTGAGTTGTCAATTTAAAAAAATTATTTTCAAGTTTTTCAAATTTGATTTCCAAACAATACAGAGGCAAAACTATTTTGTTTTTAACGCAGTACAATATACTAAAAGCGTTAAAAAACAACAAAATGTACAAAGTACATGCGTTTCTGTTAACATGGTATTTATAACTTCTTACTTGTACTTTTTTTTTTTTTTTTTTTTTTTACAAAGGTATCACCACATTATCAAGGCCCAGAGGCCACTCAAGGATAAGGGTTAAAGAGTGTACAGTAGAAATTGGTCAATATAGTAATCATTAGTAATGAAAATTTGGTAAATTTAATAACTTATATGGAACGGCTCATCAAGAACTTATTTACTTTAGACTTGAACACAACCATATTGTAGTCAGCCGGAAAGCAGGAAAACGGAAGACAATTCCATAGGCGTGCAGTTCTAAGAAAGAAGCTTTGTTCATGGAATCTACGTTTAGGTTTAGGCACAGATAAAGAGTGGGGGAAATTATTGATAGTGTTTACAGCTAGACGAGTGTTTCTTGTGAAAGTTTGGCGAGGGGGGACCATAGATTGAAGCTCAGTTGAACACTTTCCATGAAAATAACGATACATCAGAGACAAACTCGCAACATCTCTTCTGTGAGATAGAGGTTGCAAAGAGGAGAAAAGGACATCTCCTACGAGGCTACGAAGTCTATTTTGAACTCTATCAAGGCAGGACAAGTCCTTTCTAGCAGCTCCTGCCCAGATGTGGCAACAGTATTCCATCCTTGGACGTACCTGGCTCTTATATAGGTAGAGAATAGCATCAGCAGTGAGATATCTACTGGATCGATATAAAGATCCCACCATTTTTCCAGCGGCCTTGGCAACAGATTTGATATACGTGTTCCATTTAAGATCAGGAGTAATGGTCAAGCCCAGAAGCTTGTCAAAACTTGAGGCCTCCTGAAGACGAGAGCCATTCATTTCAATTGATGACAAATGTGAATTAGAATGTTGATGATGTAAAGAGAGAAGCTTGGTTTTAGATGCATTAAAAGTAACCAGCCACTCCTTTCCCCATTGTACTACGTGCTCAAGATCAGAGGAGAGAGAATCGGAGAGAACTTGGTCGTTTACTGTCTTAGATGTGGTACCATAAATGGTAGTGTCGTCAGCATAAATGTCTACAAATGATGTAAGGATATGATTTGGAAGATCATTAATGTAGATCAGGAAAAGAGTTGGGCCCAGGATGGATCCCTGAGGGACACCGGCATTAATACTGTGAGCTTCTGATTTTTGCCCCTCAACTACTACTCTTATGAACCTATCAGAAAGAAATGATTTAATAATTGAGAAGACTTTTCCAGCTATACCATAGCTAGCGATCTTATGAAGTAAACCTTTATGCCATACCCTATCAAAGGCTTTAGATATGTCAAGAGCAATTGCCCTAGAAAGATTGCCACCGTCGAGAGATTTGCTAATCCTATGCGATATAACTGTAAGGACATCTGCTGTAGATCTAGCAGAACGGAAACCATATTGAGTGTCACTAAGAAGGTTATTTTTGTTGAGATGTTTGATTACTTCTGTATTTAACACAGATTCTAGCAACTTACTCATGACGCACAGGAGACTTATTGGCCTGTACTGAGAGGGGGATGAGCGATCACCTGAATTCTTAAATACAGGGCATACTGATGAAATTTTCCAGGGAGATGGGAAACTATTCTCCTTAAGACAACGTTTAAACAGTTTTGTAAGTATGGGCGCTAATTCAGGTTGAAGTTTTTTGAGTACTATAATTGGAATACCATCAGGGCCAGTTGCTTTACTCGAGTCAAGGTTTTTGATTAGCTTCGCAACATCACGTACAGATATACGTATATCACATAGCGTGTTTTCTGAAACAGGAGGAAATATTGGGGGTTGGCGGTCTTGGTCGCAAAGGGTAGAATTAGCTGCAAAGTTCTTGACAAAGAGTTTGGCTTTGTCTGATGCTGACGAGATTACCTCAGGTCCATTGATAATAGTTGGGATGGAGCACACGCTTCTGTTCAGGATTCTGTTTGCTATTTGCCAAAACTGGTGGGAACCAAGCCGCTGCTCAGCTACTTTGGACTTAACAGATTGAGCATACAACACTCTTGCGTTCCTTATTACTTTCTTACAATGGTTGCTGGCAGTCCTGAAAACGGCTTTAGTTTCCATACATCTATTACGTTTGAAGCAGTGGAAAAAGTGATTTCTGTGCGCAATGGCAGCAGCACATTCTGGAGAGAACCATGGCTGGCTGTTAGGTTTTTGCTGAAACTTTTTAGAGGGTATGAAATGGTCAATACCTACAATTAACCATTCAGTTAGGTCTAATACTATAGAGGACACATCCTTTTTAAACATGGAATGCAGAGGTAGATCAGATATAAATGTACGGAAGCTATCCCAGTCAGCCTTAGTGTATCGATATACTGTACGATGAAGAGGTACGTCTGGGGACTTATTACATTTCATTTTTATCTTAATTGATACAACAGAGTGGTCGGAAGATCCAAGAGGCGACAGAACAGAAACTGAACATAGTTCAGGGCAAGTTGTGAGAAAAAGGTCTAGTAGGCTCGCATACTGGCCGTCATTATCGGGCACACGGGTAGGTTCCTGAACAATCTGAGTGAGGTCATAGGCAATGGAGAAATCATGACAGAACCTCCCCTCATCATCGGTCTTGTTTGAGTGGGTCAACCATTCGACGTTGTGAACATTGAAGTCTCCACATATGTGAATGTTAGCTGAAGGATAAGTAGAAAGGACTTGGTCAATTTTCTCAGATATGCTTTGAAAGATAGTAACTCCGCTGTTGTGGGGGCGATAGAGAGTAAATATAAATGCAGTAGTGTGAGCTAAAGCAACCCGGAAGCACATATAGGGTAAGTTAGGATCTTCCCTGGAGATGTCCCTACCACATGGAAAGCTATCCCTAATATAGGCACATATTCCATGCCCATGGCGATCTTGGGGGTCAGATTTAGAAGTTAAGTTAGAGTATCCTGAAATTGCAAACTCATCTAGGGAAATAGCCTGTCCAATGCCAGTTTCACTTAAAAATAAAAGGTCTGGTTTAGTCTCCTGTAATTGGGTTTCAACCTCTGGAAGGTTAGAACGAAGACCCCCTGATGTTGGAGAAGGAGACATGGTAGTAGGGGTCTACGTTGGAAGTTGGAGAACCGGGTTTAATCGTGTATTTTTTCTTGAAACTTGTCATGATGAAATTTTGGAATTTGTGGACTAGGTCGACAGATTTACTTAGAGCAGGACAGAGAGGGGAAATTAAGAGAGAAAAAGAAACGAAGAATTTTTTTTTTTATTTGTAGCTAATGATAAGGTAAAGCCGTAACAATTACCCACTAGTATGGCATCGAGAGGCCCCACCAGAAGCTACTGCATGGTCCAGAATCCATTCACCAAATGGCAATACAGCAGCCCCAGTACTTTGCACCTGCTGATAGGACAGCCTCCTTAGTGGTTAATCCAAGGTTCGGGTCCCTGACTATCAGGCGGATAACGTCAGCCCAGACAAAACGTTTACCTCTACCTTAAAGTAGAATTGTGTTTTTAGTGGTCAAAAACAAAAAAAAAGGTACTTGTACAGTTTAATCAAGATATTAAAAAATGAAAATATCGCAAAAAGGTTTTATTGTATGTATCCGTTATGAAACGAAGTCCCCACCCCCACAGAAATTCACTTAATTTCATCAAATAGTTTTTTTTCTTTTTACAACGAAAATATAATTTTTTATGATACTAAGCATAAAGGTTCGATTTTTTTAGGAAGAAAATTAAAGATGGGGAGGCAGTGTCGGCGCTTTAAATTATCTCCCCCATGGCGTGTTAAAAAAATTCAACGATGCTGCCCTCAACGCGCTGTCATTAAAACGTGTTTTTCCGCTGTAAAAAAAAATTACTCAATCAAATTAAGTGAAATTTTTTTTTTTTTCGGAGATCTTCAGTCCAAAATGGATACGTGCAATATAAACTTTTTTCGATATTTTCATTTTTAATGTCTTGATTAAAGTGTACAAGTACCAAAAAAATATAACAAATAAAATGTACTTATGCACTTATGCTACCATGCTGAAATAATATTATTTAGAAACCCATTCTTAACATGGAGAGAAAAGGGTGTTTTGTTAACTATTCTGTACTTTCACCTAACAATTAAATAAAAAAAGATCGTTAAACTTGAATTTAATTTGAAAATACTATTTGAAAAAATAGCACGGTAACATAAGTGCATAAGCACCCAAATAAATATTACCAAAGGCAAGATAAGTTACTCTTGTACCTAGTTGGATAAGTTTTTAGTGTATTTAATTGATGTAAAATGTTTGTTTCGAAAAGTAAGTAGTGTCAAGCATTACACAAACACAAGAAAAATAACCACGTCTCATATCTCATGTCTTTGAAATCTCAACAATGATTTAAAAATATACAAAATACTGTTAGAAACCTAACCAATAAATGTTTTTGGGACATTTATTGGGTTGGTTTCTAATAGTATTTTGTATAATTTTTTATTTTTAACTCATTGACAAGACCATTTTTTTTTTTTTTTTTCGAATCTGTAAAACAAAAACGTTTTTTTTTTTTTTTTTTTTAACTGAGGATATCTAATAATATATATATAATAATAATAATTAGATGGTCCGATAAAGAATTTCATTGTGATGCATTTTGTAAATTGTTACCTTATGACTACCTCCGAAGGTTTTCGGGTATGCTGAAAACGAATATTGCATTTAAATTTTCTGCAAATAAGTAGCTTACCGGATATTAAGCAGTGTCGTTTCTTATGTTATTGCTGGTATCCATCTTGGTACACGCATTTGCGCATAGTTTCTCGGGGTTGCGTTTGCACACTCCAAGATGGCCACCAGAAATGGCATTGCTTAATATCCGGAAAACTACGATATTCGTTTTCAGCATACCCTAACACCCATAAAAGTAATCATTTTAAATGTTAAGGTGGAACCAATGTAAAAAATTACTGTTTTATTTCTTTGTTTACATAGTTGAATTTTCAGTAAAACAACAGAATAGAAATGACAAAAATTACCATCAACTGGTGAATATATAGTTGTTGCTTATCAGGATTCCTGGTATCCTGGTACTGTGAAAGCTACATCAACAATTCATGTAGAGTATGATTTTATGGTTGCATCTCAGAAAATAGGGGCATATTTTGGGCCAGATAGAGAGGATTTACAAAATTGAAAATTGGACTGGTCCCAAAATGCACAAGTTCTGGTCGACTATGGGAATTTCCATCTTTTACAGAAATCCAAAATCTATATGAAAACTTTTCTTCGATTTATTTCTGAGATTAATTCATATCTACTCAATTTTTTCTTTTCTTTGAGGGGAGTAGTAAATACCGGCCATGAATCCTCTTTAGGCATTTAATGGCTACACCCCAGATTAAGCTCTCGTTTAGTGGGGAGGCAGGTAAATACCTACTCTCAATAAAGCTATATTTAAATACCAGTATAATACTTAGTTTTGTTCATGAATAGACACCCACTGCATGATACCATGTGCTAGTTTTAAAAAAAATTGAAAATTGTACATCTGAATTTATAATTCATGGCTTATGGTAAAGTGATACATCAGATTTGACTGCATAATCAGAAAGAGTACACAATTTTACATAAGAGTACCAAGTTTCATGAGAATAGCTTGAAAAAAAATAAATAAATGGTGGCGAAATTACCAAATTTCTTGAAATGTTGAGGTCCGTAATTTAGCCGACTTTTTCTAAAGAAAAATGTCCATGGAAAAGCATAAATTTTAGCACTTAAAATTCCCATAATTTTTCAACTACTGCTGGTATTTGCATAATTCAAACGGTTTTAAGCATCTTTTACATAGTTCTTTTCATGCAAGTTGATAAAATAATAATTATCTAAAAAGAAAAATCAACTTGTAATGCTAAATAATGACCTAAATAAATATAGATAGTTTATCTATACGCCTATAATTTTTTTTTTTTATGTATTAATATTCATATTAAAAACACTTTTTTCTATTTATTTAAAAAGAAAATACAACTTTGTTATATATGGGTTGTGGAATTGCATTCATCTACAAAAAATCTAGCTAATTTGCATATTCTTTTAAACGTTCATTTTAATTAAATTCCCTATTAGTTTTTTTTTCGGTTTTCTTATGGGATGATTATCTTTAATTAACTATTACGTGTAATTATATTCATGCAGATATTTTTCGTGGACATTTTCACAAGTCATCGTCTCCTTTCGATTGACTACCCTTAATTTCAACGCTCACAACTTCCAGTTTCGTGATGCAAGCATCAGCTAAGACATTATTTTTATTTTTTTTTTTTTTCCTCCTTTGCGTTACGGGTTCGAGCCTGCTTGCCTACTACCACCTTTTTTTTTTTTTATCTTAACACCTCTCTCCACCTGGGCTACCTACTGGGATTCCTTACTACACCACCTTTTCACATTCAGGAAACGCCAGGTATAAATACGAAATCTGCATTTATCAAAATATCATATTTAAGCATATTTTACAACCGGGCAATGCCGGGTAGCTTGCTAGTCTTTTATACAAAGATGTTTATTGGCCAACAATTATTGTTTACATTACCATAATTGAAAAAAAAAAAAAAAACTAATGAGAGGTAGTTCAAGTGAATATAACATTATGTATTCAAGATGGTCAAAGTTAAAGTGACCAAAACTTTAAGAAAACAAAATGTTTGTGTATTCTGTTAAAAAAAATAAATGTTAATATAAGCATCATTATCAAATATTTGTCACTAACTTTAAATTTTCATAAATGTATTTGAAAATGAATAAAATATAGTCTTTATTTTATATTTTAAGGAAATCTACAGTTCATTTTATTTAATTTAATGAGTCCAACTTTTGATTTTTGGTCGAATTCATTGATGAAAATAGGTTTTATATTCATTAAATAATTCAAGAGGATGATCTGCTGCCAAACATGACAAATCATATGGCTTAATTGAATCAGATATAGTAAAAAATTATGACCTGGTTACATACAGAATTAACATCTGTGAATAATGGTCGCTTTGTAATTATGACAATATACTTGTTGTAACTATAAAAAAATGTACTTATCTCCATACGATGACTGCTGTAAAAATAGTACCAGTGCGTTTAACAAGCATTTCATTTAATGACCAGACATAGTTTTAGACCAGACCATCTTTGTTAAAGTTTCTTACTATGTTATTGCAAAATTTAGGTTTCTCATTTATCTTTGGAAATTTATTTCTATGAAAATAATTAAAAAAAACAAAAATCAGTTTGTGGTTGTCAGTAGTTCATATTATAAGTTTGTTTGGATTTTTTTGTGGTGGAGACTAAAAATATTGATCAAAAATTAAAAAAAAAAAAGTCTGAAGCATAACATTTACTTTAGAGAAATCATAAAAAAATTGATACAAATCCTTTTCAAACTTTATACATTTTTGTGTTGTAAAAAGCAATTCTGAGATTTTTGCATCATGAAGTATATAAACATGTCTATAATTTGGATTTACAAAGTTGTCAACAGGGTGCAAAGGGTATCTTGTGCGATTACATGAAATACAAAAAGTACTAAATTGCCTTTGATGCCCTGTGTAAGGTGTTTGCCCTATCCTAACCCATCCTAAAATTTGTATTTCTGCATCCATTCTCCATTTTGTTTTATTTAAAAAATAAAAAAATTTGTTCTGCCTTCCCTACTTTCCAACCCCATCAATTATTCAAACTCTGTTTACTCTTAACCTGACCCCGGATACAACCTTAAACTCTATTTTTTGTTGAGCCACCAATTTTGAAGCATTGGATAGTGATGAGTTATCTTTTATTTGTTTTTACTCTCAGGTTCACTCTAAGAGTCATACTATCTCTTTTTGTCCGATCTACGTGTTAACTACAATTTATCATTTGCTGACTATTTACAAAATATATGCTTGCAAAAACTAATTAATCTATAGATATTTGTAAATATCTAGGACAGGTTCTATGAATTTTTTTCATCAAAATGACTACTGAAAACATTTTTATGTCATAAAACAATTCAACCAAATTGTTTTTCTTCCAAATATGAATGCTAATAACACGAGAATCAAAAATTTATGTGAATAATGTTGCATATATTTATATCATTGATTAGTAATAATCATAATACAAGTGTGATTTGAAACAGGTTTTATAGAATTGTTCAATTTAGGGGTAGATCTTTTTATCAGTTAACCCCTTCCTTTCCTAATAGTTTGCTTTTTGACTGGCCTGTTTAGAGCACATAGGATTGAACCCTGGTCGTGGGGTTTCTTTCAAGCTTTGTCTTAAAATGATTCTATCTTTATTTCCATTTTTATATCTTCCACAAATCAGCACTAAGACACTATTTCCTAGAGTAACATGAGAAGTGAAGTTAAACTTTCCTTGAGCAAATCTCTTCACATCATTTGCTGTTTGTGCAAATCATGTGAATACTTGTATTATTAACAACAATCGACATGTGGATGATCATTTGCCTTTTGTCTGCTCTTTTACACATTTGCATGATTTTGTTGTTTTTCTTCGCAGGTATTTCCGCATTCATTTGGCCCCAGTCTGTAATCTCATAAGTGACTTTTTATCGAAGTTTGTCATTGCTACACTCCACTTCCTAGCTTTTTCTTTTGTACCATTCCCCTTCTTACAATGACGGCTCAGTTGTTACCAGCAGTATTCCTAATGCATTGAATCCTCATCTGTCAACCGCCATCTTTGTTTTTGGTCATTATTCTGATTGGCTCCCCCACTTTAATCACACAGGTCTAGCTGGTGTAATATGTCAACTTTTTTGGCTCATGATTTGTCCTCCCCCTAACACACACAAGCACATTCCTGATAATGATCTTCATCAAACACCCTGAATCAGAAAAGTCTGAGTCGCACGACGATGTTTGTTCTACACAGGTTTGAACGCTTCTTTCTTAGAACTGCCTGCCTATAGATCACTGTTCTGCTGGCTTGCTTCTGTGACTGACTACAATATCGTTGCCTTCAAGTCCAATGTAAACAAGTTTGGGAAAGTCTGACGATGTTCACAGGTCTGAACGCTTTTGCCCACTCCCCCCAACAACCTGCTTTTATGGTACTCGGGTACACCTAAAAATCACGTGTGATACACGATTTTTCAAGAACTTTTGGAGACCATGGACATTAAAAGACTAGGGTCACCATCTTGAATCTTTTCGTTTTTCCTTCTCAGCCCACACAACAGAGAGACATGAGCATGTTTTTTGCGGTAAGCCTTCTCTATTTTCCCCACACACCCTTATCTTTTTCTCACTTCTACTCTTGACTCATGTTCTATTTCCTCTTTTTCTTCTTTGGGTTCTTGCGATCATGCTGTTGTTGATGTTGTTTTATTTTCTTTTTTTTCTGTGAAATGTTGCGTTGATCATCTCTTCCATAGGAAGATATTTAACTACAAGAAATTGGTATGATTGGTATGGGATTCACAGCTTCCTATGTGATGAGATCCTATCTTTAGTATGTTTCCTAATTCTGATGCTAAAGAGTTTATTGATTGGCTTATTATTGAAATTGACACATTCATTCCTCAATTCAAACTTTATTCTCCTACTGGTTTCAATTTGTTTGTGCTTCTGCCATTGTCCATTGTAACCATTACTTTAATCCATATCATTGAGATGGTTCGAAACTTCCAGACAATCCTACAGAAGAACTAGCAATGCTGTTCATAAGAAAATATAGGACTGTTAATGTTATAAGAAGAATGTAAACACATAACACATATCGATAATGGATACAGTGCAAATATTTTAGTCATTCTCCTTTACAGGGTAAATAATAATAGCAGTTTCGCAACTTCCAACTGGTAATTGCCTCACCTCCCAGGAGAATGTTTAGAGGAAACCATTCATATAGAATAACAAATACCTTCAAGGAAACAAAACTAAGTTTAGTTATTCTCAAAAAATGTTTGACTATCTCATCTCAAAAGATTGGTTCTCATGATTTTTGGAAAATGTACACTAATATTTTTAAGTGGGAAGTCTTTTTAATGGTCCTCAGACTATTTTTTTCTTTTAAGGATAAAGTTCATTTTTTGCACATCTTTTTTTGCTGACAATTCTTTTAATTACTTTGATGCTGCTCTTTTCGATTTTCCTTTGAAAACTGACCACTCTTTGATTCTGCCATCATTATTCCAAAGATAGTTGCTAAGGTTCTTTTTGACCCTGGCCAGTTTCTGTTGTCTCTCTAATATTGATCTTCTAAACTTCTATTTTCTCTGAATTATTCAATCTGTTTGTCTTGGTCCTGTTTCCCTTGTTGGAAAGAGTCCTCTAATATCCCTATATTTATAGTGACCTAAGTAAATATCATCCTATTAGTTTCTCTCTGTGATTAGCAAGGTTTCTGAATTGTTAGTGAACAACAGTTTGGTTCATTTTTCTGAAAATTTTGGGCCTCTTTGGTGATATTTAGTATGGTTTTCATTCAACTGCTAATTTTTTAACTGATGTAACTGAGCAGATTGGTTGATTTATGGATAATTCAGGAGAGAATTGCATTGATATTTTCAAGACATTTAATAAAATATGGCATTCTTGTTTTTTCTATACAAATTTCAAGGTAATGGTATTAGTGATGAAGTTCTTTTTCTTTTTAATTGAAAAGCTTGTAAGTAACTCTGGTGTCTCCCTATAAATGCTGGTGTTTCTCAGGGTTCTATTCTATGCCCAACACTGTTTCTTCTCTATATCAATGATCTGACGGAGAATAGTATTCTGAAAATGAACTTTTTTATGTTGATGACACCACTCTCTATTCTTGTGTTGCTCGTCTCATATCTCCCTTGGATCGGTTGAAATATGCAGTTGATTTAGAAGTTGACTTTGGTTCAGTTGTGGATTTTGGTACAAAATGATTTGTTTTGTTTAATCCTGTTAACACTCGGCTTGCATCTTTCAATCGTAGGTGTGTCCCTTTTCTTCTTGAAATTTTCAAAGATGGCTCTGATCTTGAGGAGAAATCGACTCTGAAGCTTTTTTTTTTCTCATCAAATCTTACTTGGAGGCCATTGCTATTTCTGCTTCTCATAATCGGGTTTTCTCTAACTCTTCAAACACTTTTCACACCTGAGGTTATTCTGTGTTTACAAGTCTATCAAACCTTATAGGGTATGCTGTTATCATATTTAGCTGGTGAATTGCTGTTCCATGAGAGAATTCTTAATACTTTTACAAACCATACTTTTAATTTGATTGGACCCAACCTTTCTTCTTTCCATCTTCTCTCGTAGATGTTATATTAATTTTGGTGTTTCCATAAATACTATTATGGCATGCATTCTTCAGAATTGTCTGATCTATTCTCTGCTTCGTTTGTTTCAGCTGGTTTAACTTGTTAGTCTAGTGGTTTTTAATTTTAAGATTTTATATCTTATTATAATTCAGTTTCATATTCAAGTAACTTCTTTCCCCAAAACTGCAGGTTTGTGGATCTCCATTCATGCTAACTCTTTTCCTTCGATCTAGATCGTTGGTCTTTTTCAGACTAGGGGCATTAGGCATTTCCTGTCTGTGATAATCATCTTTTGTTTAGTTTCATGCCTTGTTTGGAGTGATTTCGATTAAAAAAAAAATTTTTTTAATTGAAATCCTAAATAATTTTATTGAACTTATATATATATATATATATTTTTTTTTGTCCCCTGACAAAGGAGGGATTGAACCTAATAATTCACTCTTGTTCATCTGTTCGCACTTTTCTCAATAACTACACCTTGGATAAAAAAAAAAAATTTGCACAAGTATTATTCATGATGAAAGTAAATTTTTCACTCGTGGTGGGGGACCCAGCATGCTTTGCTTGTTACTTAAGCGATTTGAAGCAATAATTGATTTTGTATGTTTTCTTAAACTGAAACTCTGTCTTTTTCTCTCTGTCCTCGTCCCTCTGTTTCTTCCCTCCCTCCCATCTCTTTCTCTCTTTGTCAAATATGCTATTTGCATATTTATTAAGAAAACACTGTACACTTTGATCCTAATCACGGAGAAATCCTTTGATCTTAAGCAGAACATACATAGTTTAAAAGAAATGAATGAGTTACTTTTTAATGAATAATAATATATTTATATTCACTAAAAATAATACTTTTTATTTCTTAAGGGGTAAAATTCAAATCATCAATGATCGTTAAAAAATTTAACTCATGTCTGCTATTGTAATCATCTTGAATTGAAGTCATGAGCTGATCAAATAGTTTGATATTGATTATTTGAATTTATTTTTTTGTTTTTATTTTTTTACTTATTTTTTTTTTGTAAGTCTTTAATGTCTACAATCTGTTGGCAAAGAAGAAAATCAAATTACACTTTTTTTATGGAGTTTTGCTGTACCATTATTATTAACTCGCAAAGCACCCAGCTAGAATTCTCTGATGTTGATCCGATTGCTTTGCATAGAACTGTGCAAAGTAGACTACATGCTGTCTGTGAACTGTGACTTGATCACTGTCAGCGTCCCTCGCCCACATAATCTTGTGCCTCTTATTGCGTTATATGTGAAAAAAAAATCCAATTTTGCAGTTGTTCTGCTGAAAACGTGTGTGTACATCAAAACATACAGACTTTATATTTTATTCATATAGATGACTGAATTACTTGTCCTAGGGTGTATTTATAATACTGAGACATCCGTGAACCATGAGTTTGAACAACGAAATATACTTTAAAGCAATAAAAAGAAATATCATGCTTGGTGAAAACTGTATGAAAATAGTTTACATAAACAAAGCTATAGGTTTAACAGTCGTTTGATTTTGTGGAATAAAGCTTCCATTAAGGATGTGAAAATGATTGAAATTTGCTGAAAGTTTTGTAATCTTCATAATTTGATGGAATTTTAAACTAGGTTAAATTTTTACTTGAAGTTATAGCTTTAGAAAAAAGGTTTATTAAAAACAAAGTTAAAACTTTAATAAGATGAATGGCGGTGTCTTAAACAATAAAGTTTCTCCAAATTTTCAAATCCACATAATTGTAAATCTTAATGGTTTCAAACTTTTTTTAATTCAAATAGTTACTCATTTTCAATGAGTTTATACTTCCTCAGGAACCCAATAAAAAGTTTCTGGGGGTTGTACTATGAAACGTTACAAATAATCAAAAACATTGCCATGGTGCAAACTGTAAATACAGCTTACATAATTGAAGTTACGGATTTAGAAAAGTGTGGATTAAGATAAGCCTCTCATAACTTAAAACAAACAGCAGAATTTTAAGGTGGTTCAAAAGCGCATACCAAAAAATAACAATAGAGTAAGAGTCATGAAAGCAAAACTTTATAAAATATCATACAAATCATGCCACCAAATCACTTTGTGCCATGAAAAGGATGGTGTTTATACTGACTTTTGAGTAAGTGAAAATGTTGATGAAAGTGAATAAACTGAATCCATTACACGGTTATTTTGTTTTACTACTTGTTTTTATTATTGTTAGTTTTTGGTTGAGGCTAACAAAAGTTTTGCACTACGTTGTATGTGATTTTCGAATGTCAAAGATTAAGTATAACTAATGAACATAGCCATTTATATAAATATGTATCTTGCTACACCAGTTGCAAAACTGAAAAAACTTAAGGTTTTTATTTATTGTGTAAATTTAAAAGCAAAATAGACCAACTTGTTTTTACTTTGAAATTTTTCTCCACTTTTTTTTTGTAATTTTGCAGAATTTACAAATAATTTTGGATATTTATCTAGTTTTTTTTCTACACACTTTGAAATATAAAGGCAGTGATTCCTCAGTTTAAGAATACTGAAGTGATGAATTAAATCATTCTGTTGTTTACCACCCTCCTCTTCCCCATATCTCTTTCACAATTTTCATCCAGTAAAGCATTAAATTAAGCAAATATTTAACCTCACTATTTATTTTACCATTTCAATCAAAATATCACTCTTCAACAAAAAACAAAAAAAAATTGACTAGCCTCCTTCTGTCTCGAGTTACAATCAATATCCTTGTACTGGGGCTGGATACTTTCGAGTGTTCTTTTTATACTCTGCAGAGAAATCAGGCTCGGTAATGGTGGTAGCAGCAAAATTAGTTTTACTGAAATATGGAAAAGTTACCTCATCAGCACTATATTGGATTGTGTAGTGGACTTTCGGTCAGCGTTCAAGTTGTGGATAACTTGGCAAAGACTAAAGTTACCTCTCATGAAAGAGAACTATTTATGGCACAATGGGAGATTCCATTGTGCACACATGGGCCAGTCTATTCTTTGGATTATGATTGGCTGAATCACCTGATTGGATATGCTTGTACATAAATACAAGTCCTCAGTCCAGCTCAATCTGGTGTCAGTCTTGTGCATAAGCCGAGTCTTTATCGTCACGTTGATTTGTTATTTTTTCCTGCGATTGTTTCACATATTGTTATTATTATTGTTATTGCCGTGTTAAATTTGTTTTATTTGTTAAAGTTGTTATTGCTGTTATCTTCCTGCTGTTATTTTTGAACGGGACTTTTACCCTATTTTTTTTAATTTTTTTTTCCCCTCTCTAACCCGTCGGCCATGGCGTCCGCCAGCAATGTGCCGTCGGAAGAGGACAAAAGTGACGAACAAAAGAATGGGTGGGCGAAACCACCCAAAGTTAAAATTGACGTTAACAACTTTTTAACGGAAGCAAGGAAATGTCTGCAATATGTTACAGACATAGGAGTTACTTTGGAAGCACCACGGCTAGAGGAATTTGCCAAGAAAGCGATTTCACTTTTTGTGATTGATCGCAAGACCAAAAAATTGATCAGGTCAACTATGAAACGGTAACCAAATTACTGGCAACGGCAGGAATGCGTGCGGATCGTGTAACGAAATGCAGAGGCTACAATACCTGGGCCGCCCTGTTTAAAACAGAGGAAGAATGCGTCGCACTAACCAAAAAGGAAATCATTACACAAGAATACATATTAAGAATGGAGTACCTAGGACGGAGGAGAACGACTGTTTCCATTTTCGAAGTTCCAGGGGCGGTTCCAGGTGAATATCTAGCTGCCTACCTCCTGAAATTCGGTGATATCACTGGTATAGAGGTGGACCAGTACAACGGAGTCTGGTCCTTCGATATCCTATTAAACAAAGAAGCTTTCCTCGAAATACCCTACTTCCTGGAAGCGGGAGCTGAAAAACTCCCCATTGTGGTCACAGGGAGGAGGCCGACCTGCTGGATTTGTAGTGAAGTAGGTCACTTAACTTACACCTGTCCGAAAAAGATAAAAACCAATGTCACAAACACAACAAACCCTAAAGAGGTGGTTGTTGGGCACCTCGAACCTGAGGCTAGAACGCCAAATACAAGCAAAACAATTGAAGTGATTAAAGAAATCACAACAGAAGAATTTGAGGAAAAATTCAACTCCGAGATGGAATCGCCCAAAAAGAGAGAATGGATACTGGTACCGTTTACTAAATCGCCTCGTAAAACGTACGCGGATAAACTGACCAAAGAGCAGATATTAGACATTAGGACCAGTAAAGACCCGGGGGGCAACAAGTTTAAGGCCCTGCTAAAACTTAAGGACTCGCTTGATGAAAACCGCAAGCAAAGCGAGAAGAAAAAAGAAAAAGAAAAAAAGATATTAGATTTCCCCGAATCTCTCTTCCCCGAAAAGCCTGCCCCTCCTCCAAAAGAGAAAAGATCACCCCGTAAAGCGCCACCCCTCTCTCCCGCAAACGTACCAAAAAGAGACCCAAAGTTGACAACCCTTGGCTCCCCATCCAAAAAGACCCCTAAACCGTCCCCTAAACCGTCTCCATTCTGCTCCCAAAACAATACACCCAAAAACTCCCCCCCCCGCTTCCCCTATGAAAATTGATATGCCCCCTCCTCCATCACCTCGCCTTTCTACTTCTGAAAAGAAAAGACAAAGAAGTCCCTCCCTGGAAAAAGACCAAAAAAAGAAAAGACCCCCTTTTTTTCAGGGCAAAGACGTGTGTAAGATCACGGCTGATATAGAGGCCATATCAAAAAATCATGGTAGAAAAGACTACCGAAACCTCTACGCGGTGAAGCAGATAAACAAACTGGACATTACAAACCCAGAAAATTTTCCCAATGCCAAAAGGCTTTTAACTGTGGTTAGAAGTCGTGAAGAGGCCAAAGGAGTTTGGACTATGCTGGAGGAAGCAAACTCTGCTTTTAATATCATTCCTCCAGCAGCCTTTTTTAGCGACTCCGACATACTTAAAATGGAGAAACTATGTATTGGATGGGTCCCCATAAAAATCTACCCTTCACTTTATAGAGCGATTAAGTTAACATTTCCTCTAGACATCGGTGGTCTGTCCCCTGATGGGGCCATCACTAATGAGATGACCTCTGGATCATTGGGGACAGCTGTCGGTGTCTTGGCACCGTCCATGTTTGTTAAGGATACCCAACCCTAGATAGATCACAATGGCTTTAAGGTTAGCTACTTTGAATGTCCGAGGGTTGAGGGACGCCTCTCGTAAACTTCGAGTTGCACGCGACCTTCAACGCCTCGGGGTGGATATATGCTGTGTACAGGAAACGCACTTCATTCCCAGTGATTATCAGGGTGTACTGCTTAGGGACTTTCAGCTCTATTCAGCACATTTTGATTCCCACTCGAGGGGTGTTTCCTGGCTAGTTAGACGCGCTCTTGATGCTTCGTGTGACCCAGTCTATGCTGATCCAGAGGGAAGAGTGCACGTGCTGGATGTTACCGTAAAGGATGTGGCATTTCGATTTATTGGGGTTTATGCTCCCAATAGCCATAGCGAGAGGGTTTCCTTTTTCCGGGGGATCGAGCCCTTCATGAATTCGTCTCGGCGGATAGTTTTAGCGGGAGACTGGAACGCGGTCCTGGATCCCGATTTAGATCGCGGGGGTAATACTTCAAGGGCTACTAACCAGAACCGGGATGCTAAGGCGTTTCGAGACTTTATCGACAAGTTTGATCTTGTCGATAAATTTCGAAACGAAAAGCCCGGGGATGTAGTTTGGACTTGAACAGCTAGACGCGGCTCCGATCCGGTGCAACTTTCGAGTTACATCGATCGGTTCTTAGTTAGGAGAGTCGACTTAGGGCTTTTAGACTGTCCAAGTTTTCATAACATAGTTTATTCGGACCATAGGTTAGTCCGGGTTCGGGTAAACTTAGATAGCGTTAAACCTAGGATGGCTAGTTACCGGAAGTTCAACACGTCGTTGTTTGACGTGAAGGGCTTCCGGGAACAGCTTTTACTAACAATACAGAGGGAATTGACGGGAGCCATTATCGGGAATAAGTGGTGGGGAAAACTTAAACAAGTAATTAGGTCCTTCGCTGCTGATTTTAGTCATCGACTCAATCTTAGTTCTAGAGCAGCGAAAGCGGCACTAGATGATAGATTAAAAAGGGCGGTGGAGGAGGGGGATAGTGATAGTTATACTTTAATTAAGGCTGAACTGGACTCCCTGGATAACAGGAAGGACCAGGGTCTAGTAGTTAGGGCTAGGTTAAAAAGAGTGCCGAACGAGGCAACAAACATGGCCGCATCAATGCGTGTGGAGGAGCGTCGACGTGCGACTGATCGACACATCGCCAGTGTCACATTGCCGGACGGACGAACCGTAACATCAAATGATGGAATCCTGGAGGGTTTTCGAGCTCATTTGCAGGTGCTTTTTACCATGGAGCCCGGTCTGGAGATTGAACAGTTTGACACGTATTTAACTGACTTTTCTCGCCTTGAAGCGACCGAAGCAGCTACGTGTGAAGATAGCATAAAAGAGGAAGAAGTCCTTGAGGCTCTGAAACAAGTCGGGCTAGACAGGACCCCTGGGATTGATGGTCTGCCTTACGAAGTGTACTTGAGGCTGTCGCCCATTTTTATTCCTTTGCTGGCCACACTCTTAAACTCCTGGTTGAGGAACGGGTCTATACCTCAGTACTTTACCAGGGGGATCATTAAATTGCTTCGCAAAGATAAAAATGGAGGGGATGGGATTAGCAATTTCCGGCCCTTAACGATGTTAAACACAGAGTTAAAGATTTTGGCCAAGATCTTAGCAAATCGTCTGCAGGTTGTTTTACATCGTCTCATAAGTCCCGAACAGATGTGTTCTGTTAAGGGCCGGACGATTCAAGATAATTTGCACGCGATATGCTTGATCATAGAGAAAGTCGACACAGAAGCCGCGCTGATCAATTTAGATCAGTCCAAAGCATTCGATAGGGTGGACCATCGTTACCTAGGGGCTGTTCTTTGCTCGGCTGGGTTTGGACCCCAGTTTCGCTCATGGATTCGCCTCTTGTATGCTAACCCCGGTGCTATGGTGGAGGTGAATGGGGTGAGATCGAAGCCCTTCAGGTTAACAAGATCTATCCGTCAAGTTTGTCCGTTATCACCCATGCTGTATGTCATCGCCCTTGAGCCCTTTTTGCGCCAGCTTAGGGTGAATCCGGTCCTTTGCGGGATTACTTTGTCAGGTGGTTCTACCCCAGTAAAGTATACCGCCTATGCCGACGACGTGACTGTGCTTGTAACGAGCAATGCCGAGATTAGAGTCGTCGACATGGAAACAAGATGGTATGCACAGGTAACAGGGGCCATAATCAACCACGTTAAGTCTATTGGCTTACGTGTTGGTGCCTGTAGGGGAACGCCCCTTCAGGGGCCCTTTGGCTGGACTGATGGGCCCTGCAAGCTACTTGGCGTCTGGTTTGGCCCCGACCTCCAGCTGGAGAAAAATTGGTCGGAAGTGTTGAAAGCGGTCAAGACCACAGCTCATTTGTGGTCTTTGAGAAAACTAACTGTAAAGGGTCGGGCGGAGGTATGCAATACTCATATCTACCCCCTGATCCTATACCGTCTATCAGTGCTTCCACTCCCGGAGTCCTCACTACTTGAACTAGTGCGTGCTCTTTTCGCGTTCTTATGGCGCGGAAAGCAAGCCATTGTTGCTCGGGAGATCTGTTGCCTGCATCCGTCTGAAGGCGGTCTGGGTATGCCTAATATCAAAATACGTAGACACACTCTAAGGCTGATATACCTGGACCGAATGTGTACACCTGACTTAGGGAACGGTGTCTTCTGGATGGAAGACACTAAGAAAGCCTTTCCGGCTTTGGAGAGTGTGCATTCGGCTGAGGGAGAGGCACGCAGGAGGCCCCGAAACGAATGACATTTCTATTACGAGTGTCGACAGGCATTGAGGTTCCTTCAACGGGTGAATGAAAGCCTCTCTGACACCCGGCTGTTGTCTCGCAAAGCGCTATATAGGGTTTTAGTGAGGGGATCTGTCCGAGACGAAAAGATTGAGGAGTTCAGTTTCACGAATGAGGAGCGTCGCTCGATATGGCCTTGGGCGCCCGGGATGAGCTGTTTCGATAACTACGAGGCATCGCTCACCTGGCTGGTAATCCGAGATGCCCTCTGGGTTCACAAAAAACTTTTTATAGCGGGTTTTACAATGACACCTAGTTGTGTCCGATGCAGAGATTGGGAGGAAGACCTAAACCATGCTTTCTTCCGTTGCGCTATCGTTCGACCGTTATGTGAGTTAGTTGAGAGCTTCACGGTTCGCATACTAAACGGGCGTTTTTTTGTACTGGATGCGGTTTCCTCGTGCTGCAATTGGGCGCCGAGTATGAAGAAAGAGGAACGTTATGTTTTTCTGTGTTTGCTAGCTGTTATGAGAGGCGTGATTTGGTCGACACGACAGAAGGAGGTTTACGGAGATGAGACCTTCACTGCTCCCCAGCTTGTTCTCATGTTCAAGCATCGGTTGAAAATGCGAATTAAGCTGGAGAAGGTGAAACTCACTCCTGTGAATTTCAACGAAAGGTGGGTGAAAGCTTCGCGACTGTGTAGAGTGACTGGAGCTGGCCTTGAATTCGTTTCTGATTTGATTTAGGTCAAAAAGGATTTTGGGTGTCCTGAACTAACAAGACATCAGTATCGGACCAATTAGTTTAGTATAGGTTAGTTAGGCTTTATTGTTTGATTTTTTAGCTTAGCTAGAGTATGTATGTGTTCATCGTCCCAGTCCCTCTTTTAGTTTGCCCTTGTCCCCCCCCTTTTTTTTCCCCCACCTTAGGTTCGATAATCCCCATTCCCGACCCCAATTAGGTGACGGATGGACTGCTTTGTCAGTGATGCAGGTCGTTTTTGTGGTGTTTATTCAATAAAGTCAGTTTTCGTGTGGACCTGCATCTTTTCGACTGACAAAGCTTTCTATCTGCCACAATTAGTAGTGGGGGGCTCTTTTACTAACTACTATTTTTTCATTGTAAATATTTCATTCTTTTTTGTATATAAAATTTTTAGCTCCAACCCCCCCACATCATGTATATATCATTTTTCGGGTTATAATTAGGATTCCCATAGAGTGATTCTGGTATTCTGGTAAAAGAGTCTAGTTAACTTTATGTTAGATAGGTCCACATTAACCCCCCCCCCCTATTTTTGGCCTTGTGCCACATTTTGTATATATATTTATGCAAATAAATATTGTCTTGTGCATAAGCTGGACCCTTGGTAAGTGTTGCTGCTATTATTATTATTATCGTCGTTGTTATTGACTACTACAGTTCTTTTGATTATTCTACATCTCACCTCTTCCCCCCCCCCCACGAGTAGGCTGGGTTGTATGAGAGGTGTATCTCTCTTTTAGGCCTAGTTTGTTGTGTGGTAGTAACCTAGAAAGAGCTCGGGGAATCCTTGATGATCAAAAGCGTGGGAATATATGTGTGGTTTGTTGTTGGGGTTTGGTTGCTGTGTATGTGCTATTACAGGGAGACAGTGGGAGATGCAAGAATGTAGTATCGCTTGAGGGAATTGTTGGTCCTAGTGTTGCACTTGGTATTGGGGTTGGTGCAGGCTTGAGTTCGCATTTTCTGAGGAAACGGCGGTTCCTAAGTGTGATCCTTCCGGATCCGTTAACCCTGATTCGGTCTTGTCGATCTGGTAGGGAACTGATGATTTTGCCCGTTGTGTTCCATCTGATTGGCTGAATCACCTGCTATTATTATTATTATTGTTGTTGTTGTGTGTTATTGACTACTACAGTTCTTTTGATTATTCTATACACTAAACACAGCTACTCCTCCCAGCCGCTTGATTGTGTCCAGCGTAAGCAACAAATCAAATCCAAGTATCCATCCACAATTAAGACTTTGGTGTTAATTCTCAGCTTCTAACCAACTTGCACTCCTATTCTACAGCAGCTAAGTGTGCTTCCATCTGCTGTGAGCATAGAAGTCATTTTCTTTGTTCATTCCTTACATGACATGTGGACTAGTGATTGCGTGCATCCAGTATCCACTAGAACTGTATGTGGTAGTCTATTGATGTGAACAGTTACACCTGGCAATGCGCCATTTACAACAGTTTGAGGAATGAGATTAGCATTGAATTCTCCCTCCCACTCCTCTCCTGCCAATGTGCCCACGCCACTGACATTGATAGCACATGATATTGGGGGGGGGGGGAGTGACACCAGCACCTCTGTCTCCCTATCCAGTAGACAATTGCTTACTCTAGGATTAGATCCATTACAATTATAACATCGCTGGGAAGTATCAGTCTCCTTATGTGTGCTTTATGCTGACCGTGCAATTACTGCAGCCTGCTCTGGAACTCTCGTGCAGTTCTTTAAAGTGGCACGAACATGTGCCAGCACGTGTGACAGAGGATGCTCGTAATAGTTTTTGCACATGGCAGGCACTGATCTGATATGCCGGCAAACAATAAGCCTGCATAGTTCTGCCAAAAGTACATCTACTATTTCACCTGGTTGAAAGTGACATGCTGTAAACTGCTTTCCATGCAGCAAAGGGATCCAGAGCAAAGGTTGTATACAGTGGTTTTTTTTTTTGTTTTTTTTTTTAATTTTTTTTTCATTTTTTTTTTTTTTTTTTTTTTTTTTAATTTTTTTTTTTTTTTTTAATTTTTTTTTTCATTTTGTTTTTTAATTTTTTTACATGATCAAAATCCACGTTTTTTCCTCACTTAATTGCTGGTACACAGTATATGCGCCGCCTGACAAATGCATTGGAATGATGCGCTCAATGTGCTTCACCCCACTCAGCTGACATATCAATTCAGCCACTTCACTATTGACTGTCCAAATTTACTACCATCGAATACTTGTATGAGCTTTGGGTCTAAGGCCATAATGGCTGAAATAGACTGTTGCTTCACAAGGGAAGAGAGAACAAAACAAAAATCACATGCGGCAACACAGACCCGAACAATTTCGTTCACATGACCTGACACGATCCTGAACAACTTCGCTAATTCAAACCTGAAGACCTCCAACGAATCAACATGATCTCGAATGCAATGACTCAACACAACACGTTACCAGAGCAACCTTGAGAGTTACTCGATGTCTGACTGTTATTGACTTTTTTATAGCCTTTGGATGAACTCATTTTCACTGTAGGTAGGCTTGACTTAGACATTGGCATACAATCCTTAAGCACTTCCCCCGCATGCTCGTCCCATCTTGTTCCTAGAGTAGTTGACATATCAAAGATTGAAAATCTAGTCTACTTTACTTCTTCATAATTGATGTGTGGTGAGTTTAATTCTTTAATTTTCCAAAGATATTAAAAGAAAGTGACTCTACAATCCTCTGAGATGATTATAACTAAGCATTTATATTGTAAATATATTATTTTGTTCTCCTCTCTCTCACTCTCACTCTCTCTTTGTTCCTCGCTCAAGAAAAATAAAGATATATCTCTCTGACTCACCCGCTCAAATTAGATGTTTCAGAGATGTTGAGTGCACAGTTCATGACCAGCATTACATTTCATTTGTCACACAAGCTGTCTCTGCTATTTAAGATGGAAAGTGACACTTTGTAAACATTTCCAAACTCTTTGGAAATGTCAGTTTGACACTTGAGTGGGAAACAGAATAAAAGAGTATTTTTATAACTAAAAACATTCTTCATTTACTTCTGTGGAGTTTTTTTCTAACTGAAAAAGTGAACGAATCAAATAAATTTTTTTTTTTTTTTTGCTAATTCTGACACTTAATTAGAAATGTGTTCTGTTTCTTGGCCTTTTGACTAGAAGCAAAGTGTAGTATCTGTTCTCATTACAAAATATCTTTTCTGTTCTTGGTTAGTGGAGAAGAAATCCTTTTAGGTAATTTTTATTTTTGTCCCAATCCAGAGTGTCCAGTTTTGAGGAACTGGATATTCCTCACATTTAAAACCAACCTTTTGTCTGTTACTCTGCAGAGACAAGTAGTGACTGTTAGATATTACTTTGGCATGATCAAATGGATTTATCTGGACTTCATGTGTGATTGGATATTCACAATTTAATTTTGGCTGAATGATTAGTTGCATCTAAATTCCTTAGAAATTTACTTTTTTTTTTTAAATCTGCGAAAAAGCCCAACATGGGTTTTTATACACCATCACTGTTAAACTAGCCATGACGAAACTAAACTTCCTAAAAAAAACAAAAGTTAAAAACGTGTAATTAAAAATAGTTCAAATAATTTTGGCTGTATTATAAAAAAATCTTATGAAAATTATTTAGCAATTATAAAATGTTGAAAAAAAATTGTGCTAAGAAAATGAAAATATCAATGCCTGTGAAAAAATTGAAATTACTAAAATATCTCCATAACGGCATACACAGAAAACGACTTCTTGAAAAATCTTTTTAAATTTAAAAAAATTGACTAAAAATAAGGAAGGTTGGATATAATTTTTCCCTGTTCAAAACTTTTGTCACTTTTTTTTTCATTACTTTTTCAGTAAAAACATACCTTTGTTAAAACAAGATTAATACTTGTCTTAAACTAACACATCTCTCAATAAGTTCCAAATCTGACATAGATGGCACCAATAATAAAAAGGGGAAAAAGTCAATTTTTATGAAGCACAACCTTCAAATGACACATGTGAAAATTGGAGCCCAATCATATTCTTACTTTACATTTTATAGTTAAAGTTACTGTTGAAAATTTTCAAAGCAAAGGAAAATCTGAATACCATATATTGATAAAGCATTGCTTTCTGATTGGAAAAAATACTGTTCAAGCAAAGCAATGATTTGGTAAATGTTATTCAGATTCTGTTCAGTTAAAAAGAATGATTAAGAAGTAGTATGCCAATTTTAAATGCAATCATACAGAGTAATGCTAAATGCTGAAGTTGCCTAAGTTCAGCACACAGTGGGCTTAATTGGGGGGGGGGTCAAGCAGACATTTACCTATGTATACCTATAATGTAAGCGGCTAGGTTTTTTTTTTTTTTTTAGCTCTTTGAGTTCATTTTTGACATCAAATAGTATGGTATACCATGGTAGGATGTTGGAAAGCCGATATTCAACATAAAAATCGTTCTTTTAAGAGTCCAAGGACCAAAACATCATAAATTTGCTGGCAGACAAAATTTAGACATTTACGGACAAACTTTAAATGCCTGTATCTTTTAAAACTATTCAAGCTAAGAAGACAAATTATACCTCTGCTTGATACTGCATGAAACAAACTTTTCAAATATTCAGTTAGAATGAGAAAATACACTACTAAAAGGTTACACAATGGAAAAACTAATTCAATGTATCAGATAGCTCAACATGCATCATCATCATCATCAAAAAGCACAACAAAGGCTCATATTCACTGTTGCAACCATGAATTGCAGTTTTAAGCTGCTCACAACTTTTAATGCTGTGACCTAATGACTTGCAATTTCTGCATTTAAACGTTCTCTTGTCTTCATAACAATGGGATCACTTTGTCCCAGAGTCTGTTAATACAATCTGATAATTTGTCTTTCGAGACTTGTTTATCCGATACCGACATAAGAACTTATTTGCCTCAATGCCAGATTCTGTATTGTTGAGCAGACCAATGTTGCCATTTTCTGCAATTAACTCAGCACTGTGCCCTAAAACAACATGAGCATTTTGAGTGATATCAATTCATGGAATTGAACCAACATGGAGGTATGTAGCGCGACAAAATTCTTTGAACTCGTCAATTTTTACTTTCCTATCTGAGTTAATGATGATTAAATGACAGCCATGTGTCATTAGCTCAAACGGTAGCATTAAGGCTTAAGTGCTAAATGTTTTGTTTTCAATTCTGGCAGATAGCACTCTAGTCATATATATATCTCAATCTTGGCTCTTGATTCACTATTGATTCTTTGGGTGAACAGTTTTCATTTGGATCTCGTTGTGGAATGCGGGCAACTGAAGTGATGCAAACAATTGGGCAGACGTAAGTTGCAAGCACTGGAGGTAATAGTACTTCACACCACTGTATGGAGTTTTTTTTTTTTTTTTTTTTTAAATTTTTTTTTTATTCAATTTTCACCCCAAACAAGGCACAGTGTCACTTTGAAGCTGGGGGCTACTATCAGGGACTTAATTAGCGGGGTCATTATGAAGGGAGATGAGTAGAAAGATGTTTGTTAACATTACACTTGAACTTCTGCATATCAGTACAGTTGGGAAAGCAGAATCCCGGAAGGGAGTTCCAAAGACCCGCAGTTCTGGGGAAGAAACTATTGGAGTAAAAGGCTTTCTTGCACCTAGGGATCTCTACTGTAAACGGATGAGACTTAGTAGCTTGTCGGGGGTAGTTACGTCGGGGAGGTACAAGTGTTTGCAGTTTGTCAGAGCATTCACCATTAAAGTATTTGTAGAACAGGCAGAGGGATGCAACATCTCGTTGATGGGACAGAGGCTGAAGCCTAGATGACAGTTCAGGACCTATCAGGTTGGCAACTCTCTTTTGAACCCTGTCCAGGAGCGAGAGACAAGCAGCAGATGCACCAGCCCAGATGTGACAACAGTACTCCATACATGGGCAAATGGTGGCCTTATAGAGGTATAGGATACTGTCAGGCGTAAGTAGTTTTCTAGCACGGTAGAGGGAGCCAACCTTCCTTGCAGCAGCCTTGGCAATGCTCTCAATATATCTATTCCAGTTCATATTCCTTGTATGTTTTTGTACTATTGGCCTCCGCTCCTTCTTAAATTTCAACAGTTTGTCATATGATGGAAGAACATCAGCTCCAGCATCTTTTAGGAGTAAACAAATATCTGTGTAAATTCGTTTGGTCATTTTGCCATTCTCGTAGATGGCAGATGCAACCTCCAATGAAACGTGTCGGTCTTGGATGGACTCCTTGCAAAGGATAGAGCATCCCACTTTAGCAACCTCTTTGTTTTGAAAGTATTTGTTCTTCAGACCAAAGGCAGACATTTTGGTGAGGAAGTATTCTGTGCTTCAGCAGCAGCTTTGGTTGAATCCATATAGTTGCTCAGTTATCGGTGTTGACTTCTTCTAGAGGATGCTTTTCCTTCAGTACGTAGGTGTGACGTTGGAGCACTACCTTCTCATCAAATGACTTGGATGAACGATTCTTCTTTTGTTGCTGCTGAAAGTCTTTGAACACAACTTTGATGTCAGATAGAAGTTTATCACTAGGTGGGACCTCTAGCTTGGATGAGACCTGTTTCACAATTTTATCGAAGTCTGGCTCTTTGTCGGATCGAGATCTTTTGCAGTTCTTGAAAATCTCAATGAAAGCAATGTTTGTCATATCATTGATTATGATTGTGCATTTAAAATAAAATAAAATGTGAGATGTTGAAACACTGAAAAATAGAAATATTTAATTATATATATATATATATATATATATATGACTTGGGTGCCCTCTGCTAGAATTGAAACCAAAACATTTAATGCTAAATCAAGAATTTTTTCTGGTTTACAACCAATATTTGACTGAAAATATCTTAAAAAGTGGTAAAAATCAGAATTTTCCAGAAAACAGTGCAGTTTCATAGTTTTCTGATGCCAGATTTGGATTCTGCACCCTCAAAAACATCGGAAAAGTGGTCTGGATTATGAAATTTGAGCAAGGGCAAGAATTATCTGGATTTATGGTTTAAACGGTCATTGTAGATTGTCCAAAATTACAGAAAAATGGGCAATTTTTCAGTATGTTAGAATTAAAATGGTTCCTGAGAGTGATGTTTTTTGTTGTTGTTTTTTTTTTTTTTTTCATCCAATTGGATAGCTTTCTGTGTGTAGATTCTTATTTCTGAAGGATGAGAAATTTCATTTCTGGGCTTTTTTTTGCAATCTTTTGTTACCGACCGGGGGCAAATTTTGAGCATTTTTGTATGGAAAAAAAATGCTTATTTTTATGGTAAATTTTGTGACCCCCCCCCCAAAAAAAAACAAGTCAAAAACTTGTTCATGTGTTCCACTTTTTATAATGAAGTAAATTTAGGGAATCTGGCATTATCTAAGGGGCTTATAGGACATATTTAGGGGTTTCTGGAATAAATTTTGAGCAATTCTTCAGATGTACCCAAATTTACTCCTTGATAAAATCAATGTAGTCACAATTTTGCCAAAATTCGAAATTTGTGAACTTCAAATGGCATATCTTGAGAAATAATTGGAATTAGAAGGCAATTGAGCCTATTTTTTGCAACCTCAGACTCTGAGCTATTCAAATATATAGGTTTCATAATAATTTGAGGAAGTTGATAAAAATCCATATGTCCGCTTGCTAGCAGTTGTCCCGGAAAAACATCAAGTTCATTAACTCGTTTTAGTTGATCATAAATTGAAGTTGTCTGAGATATCACAAGGCAATATATTCAGCATTTTGCACATACATTTGTCAATGAAAAAACTGTTCAAGGTGGGTGCCACACTTGCTCATAATTGATAAAAAAAAAAACATTGACAATTTACATTGCTGTTTAAATGTGACAAAAAGGATTTTTTTGTGTGTAAATATATTATAATGGGCAAAATATGAATCTACCACTTCAATAAGGAATCAAAGTAGTTAGTTAAGTGGACAAAAGCAAATGAAAGCCATCTAAAATGACCAAACATCAGCAGGTAAAGTTTGGATTTTTGTATAGGTATTTTGTTTGATTACCTTGAGAAAGGAAGAATCTATGTTAGCAAATGATATATAGCATTATTATGTTTGAAAGGAAAAAATTGCCCAAAAGAAGATTTTCTATAATTCCTGAAACAACAGGTATTGATAATCTATTTATTACTGTATATGTAATAAATATATTATGCTTTTGCAAGCATAACTGAGCATTGCTTATATTTCTTAAGACATACAGAATTATACTATGTACATCATCTATAGACAGGTTTTACCATATTATTACTCTTCAGTGTGGCTTAATGTAGCAGGTGCTTTCATATTGAGAGTCTGAAACCTGATCAGCAGACAACTTCCAGCTGTTTCCAGCTGTTCAGTATCTTATCCCAACACTAAATATATTTTTTTCAGTCATTAGTTTGTCACGTAGCTTATTTTAACATGTTTTCCATTTCTCATAATTAAATTCAGACCTTGTTACAAGATACAATGTCTCCCACTCCATATTTCCCTCCCACTTACAGAAGGGTGATATATAGTGTTGATCCTTATTGTCTGAACACTTCCTATTAGTGGGTGAATTAGGAAACATTTCTCTGCCTTTTTTTTTTTTTTTTTGGTACTAGTTCTGTTGGGAAGCAAGTAAATACTGATAAATTATCCAATGACCTTGACAGCCAATTGATATCATCGTGTGACATGAGAAATTGAAGACTGTTCAAGTGTTAACTTGAAAATGGATGAAACATTGAAGGATTGGCAGATGAAATATTACTTTTGTGATGAACAGAAAGAAGCCATTGATGTGAACTTCATTCACATTTTCCAATTGTAACTTTCATTTAAAAATTCTTGTCTTTGCGATGTTATTCGCTCACCTGATTCTAGGTGGGGGGGGAGTAGTATGAAACCATTCTTTGTAAATAAATCAAAGAGTTACTTTATTAATCTTGTATAGAGATTTTGTTTGTCCATCAGTCATAAATTAAGTACATTGCCAAATTTGTTTTTTATTTTTTTTTTTTTTTAATTACATTTTCACCCCAAACAAGGCAAATTGCTACTTTGGTGTAGGGGGCTACTATCAGGGGCAACAACTACTGGGGTACTATGTAGGGATTTGGGCAGCAAGATGTCGGTTCACGTTACACTTGAACTTCTGCACGTCAGTACTGTTGGGGAAGCAGGGACCTGGAATGGAATTCCAAAGTCTAGCGGTTCTGGGGAAGAGACTATTGGAGTAAAAAGATCTTTTACATCTAGGGATCTCTACAGTGTGGAGGTGGGATTTAGCAGCCTGTCGGGTTTGTCGAGGGTGCTCACGTCGTGGGGGCACAAGTGATTGCAGTTCGTCAGAGCATTCACCACTAAAATACTTGTAGAAAAGGCAGAGGGATGCAACATTTCGTCGATGGGACAGAGGCTGAAGCTTAGATGCCAGTTCAGGGCCTATCAGATTTGCGACTCTGTTGAACTTTGTCTCATTTTGAAATAGCTGAGATTTTAATGACATTAAGAAATGGATAAATAATAAATTAACAAATGGATTCCATGACCAGAAATCAAAATCAAAACCTGGAGAATGGGAATAGTAGTTCAAATAATCCAAATACTTTCAATCGTCATTTAAAAAATTCTGAAACAAAAACTTATTTTCCTATTTTTCAAAATTGATTGCTGTTTGTAATATCTCATTGTTCATGTCACGAATCAGTTGGTTTCTATTGTTAGTGTGTGTGTGGGGGGGGGGGCTTCTCTCAACTTAATCTTTCACTTTTTGCACGTAGCTTGATTAATTGATCAGATTATTATTTTGTGATCATCCGTTGGGATTTGAAAGATGATCACAAGATGTGATTAAAGATCATTGCAAAATTATTTGTAAATATTTAAGGCGAATCATGCAAGTTTTTACAAACAGATTAAACAGCAGAGATTTTCTGCTTGAATTAGTTTTCTTTTCTACATGAATGTCTATTAATCATCACTGACCATATTTGAATACCTGGGATTTCAAACTAAAATTATTAAATAACAAAACGAAACCATAATGCACTACACATACTATTGTTCATTTCATTTTATTTAAAATTCAAGATAAAACTTTTTTATTAAGACACTATTTTAGTGATTTATGATAAATGACCAATTTGTTGTGATATGTCTACAATACACAAATACATTATTATGCTAATTGTACCAACACTACTGTTGGTTGATATTGTCTTAAACACATTCAAAGAGGGAGAGAGAGAGGTTATGATTGAAGAGTTCGATATCTATTAAGGATAATTTTTTTATAATATATTTTAGCTCTAACTAAAGGGTTTCATTCTTTTTGATTGTATTTTAACTACTTATTTCTTTTTCTACTTTTTTATACACCAAGGCAGCCATTATGTTAACTTGCATTCTGTATTCAATGTTAATGAGTGTAATGAGGTTCAGGGGTCAAAACAAAAGTTTCTTGAATTTTCAGAACCCGTTCTTCTTCCCCCTTACCTCCAGTCACATATTCTATGTATTTTACGATTTAGATGAGTTAAATGTTTTTGATTGTTCAACTTACGAATATGAAATTAGTAAAAATGGTAATTTACTTATGCAAATTTATCTATTTTTTTTAAATATGCCCCATGTGGAGAAAATGTTCACTCCACTTAAGTTTTTACCTCTGATTAAAATAAGATTTCTAACCATACTTGGATCACACAAATTTAGTAGATTTCTCAAAATCTGAATATATGTGTATTCATTTTATTGTGGATTGTTATCCTCATTACCAATCTATTCTAGGAATGAGGTGGTTTTCAATGTCATTTTGAAAAGGGATATCCTTAGATCTCTGCAATGAAGAAAAAAGTGTCTATATATCATTGAAAAGGGATATTTAACTTAACCTATTATCCGGCATCTCTTACTCTTGTGTAAGGATCTTTTTGTTGTTTTTTTTTTTTTTAGTAGATCTCAACAATTAAATCTGAAAGTTGAAAATCTTTTATACACGTATTACATGCAAAATACATTCATTTTCATATTTCAAGAGAACATCGAATATTCAAGATGTAAGTGATAATTGTCACGGGCTGACAACTGAGTTCAAGTTCTATCAAAGCTGTTGAGATCACTTTGGATTAATAAGATATGAATATATTTATCATGTGTAATAATTATTGCAAAAATAGTTGAAGGGGGGGGGGTAACATTTTCAAGCCTTATTCCACCACTAGGTCTCTCGTCTTCAATAGGGTCCAAAAAAGAGTCCCACACTGTCAACTAAGCTCCAACCTCTGTCTCATCATTTTATTGGAAAGTCCTATGAAGAACTCCTTGCACTTGTACCTTCTCAACGTACATACCCCTGACAAACCCGTTTAGTAACAAAATCTTACCCCTTCACTGTAGAGATCTATAGATGCTGGAAAGCGTTCTACTCTAATAGTTTCTTCCCTTAGACTACTAGACTTTGGAATTCCCTCCCTCTTTCATGCTTCCCTAACTGTAGTCTTACGCAGAAGTTTAAATGAAACGTAAATTTGCATCTCATTCATCTCTTTGCATAGTCCCCTGTAAACATGGTCCCAAATAATAGCCCCCCCCCCCCTTATGTCCAAATGATAATATGCTTTATTTGGAGTGAACAAGCGTACAAAAAAAAAGAAAAGAAAAACTTCGAACAATATGAAAAGAGTTCTGTAGGTGGTCAATAGTGAACTCTATGCATCCCTTTTTTTATTTATTTATTTTTTTTTTTTTTAGTAACTCCTACAATCTGAAAAGTCACTGTTTATAACAATGTTTCAGATAATGAATCCTGACTTGTGAGATTCTTTCTATGAATGATCTATCAGTGCCCTATTTGATTGTACTCTTTCATTTTTCAACAACTTCCTTGGCCTTTCAACTAAGAACAGAGTGTAGTATCTGTTATGATGCTACATTTAGTCTATTCTATGAGAATCGAGTTCCATATACAAGTGAAGGCATGAACACAAACTTGTGATTACCTTAAAGTCACAAGTTTCTGTTCGTGTGTTCACTTGTATATGGAACTGTCATTGAAAGGGAAGTCCTTCTAGACTGAGGCAATTTTTATTTTTGTTCCAATCCAATGCTTTTTCTTTTTAGCTGAAATTTTCTCACGTTAAACACCGACCTTGTGTTCTATGCTAGCAAAACTCATTACTCAGGAATGTAAAAGAATGATCTCTATATAAATAAAATGAACTCATTTTCCCCCTCCAACTTTGACCTTAATAGGATTAAAAATCATGACATTACATGCAAATACAGACTGTAGCACATTATCTGAGGTTTGCTATAGGCCTATTACCTCTACAGTTCCTCGACAATGGTACATTCCTATATTTTTTCCGGTGAGAGTCCACTGCCAAAATTGCTTAGACTCAATGGAAGTTGCAACATCATTTCTCGCTATTAGATTCCTCCTTTCCCCTCTCCCCATTTACACTGCAGAAGATGCGTTCACAAGGAACACTACGCGGAAACACGCCGGTTTGGAATCGTACAAGGTTACTTATAGCCGTTTCTTTTTTAAAATCTTTTTCCCTTGATTTATGCTTTCTGTTTTTTTAAATAATAAAATAGAAATAGAAAATTTTTTTAAAAAACGCAAAAACGCGATTACTATTATTCTTTTCTTTTTGCTTTTTTTTTTTTTTTTGTTAGTGTAAGACGGTTTTAACGACTCTAACCGTGAATCTAACTACGACCTTTATTTATTAGTACTTTCAACTCAACATTTATTTTTACACAAAGATTACAACGCAACGATATCGTGAATTCACTTGCATTACACTTCAATTAAAATTAAAACAAATAAATTCATTTAGAATTCGAGAAAACAAAAACATTCATTTAGAATTAGTGTGATGTGACTACTGAAACTAAACCAAAACAAACTTCACTGTGGAATTGATATTTGACCTAATTCACTTTTTAGTTAATTCATGAGTTTTTGTGCTTTCGCCTCAATGATTCGAGTTCGCCCACCTCCCTTCAAACTTTTTTTTTGGATTTTTCAAACACAGGCATCGCCGGACCGTTCGTACTGCATCACGTTCATTTTTTTATTTTTTTATTTTTTTTTTACACGATTTTTTTTTTTTTTAATAGTTTTAACATTGTTTGATTTTATAATATTTAAACAGGGTTATGACTTCGCTTTGTTTTCATTTTACCCCCCCCCCCCGACCACACACGGCTCTAAAAACCAGGGCAACGCCGGGTACCCCCCTCCCCCCGCTAGTTTAACAATAAAACAATATCTGCAAGAAAAGCAAGCTCCTCAAATTTTTTTTCCTGCAATAAAACAAAATACAGAAATCATATTTAATGTTTTAAGATACATTTTTTTCTGCTCCTGCAAATTTTTTCGGTGTTTTTTTTTTAGAACTATATATCATGAAATTTACAGTTGTGACAATGACATAAGCAGTTCTGACTTTCCAGAGAAAGCAAAGTTAAGTTCTGATGCTTTCACATAATACAAATCAAAGTAAACCAACTTTGCAAACTAAAACTTAGTTTAGAGTTAGGATAGGGTAAAAATTTAAAAAGCAAAAACTGTTTGGTTCATATTCTATGGATGGTTTTGTGAAGTTTATTATGGTCACTGTTACTTAGCCAAAGACTGGTATTCTCCATCATAATAGAATTTGAAGTTTTTGAGGAGTTCAACTATTCCGGGTTTGGTAATAATAATTTACCTTACATTCTTTTTTAAGCACTGTAATTCCTATTTGAGTCAGGTAAATTACTGGCAGTAAATTTCTTTTATTTATTTTTTATTTATAAATGATACTTTAATAATTTTTTTTCTTTTTTCAAGTTAAATATTTTATATCTCACTGAGCTGGTGTCTTAGCTGTGGCCAAGGAAGCTCCAAAAGAATAAGTGACATTTAGTATTAATTTGTACTTGTGTAGTTCTTGTTTTGTTTTTTAATTTCTTTGTAGCGTTTTTTTTTTTTTTTTTTAACCTACAGTGTGTGACCTATTTGTATGAAGATATGGTTTGTTTTGTTGTTGGGCAATCAATTCTTCAATAGTGAAAATTCACAAAAGTTATGAAACAATGGGAAAAAAAATTCTTTAACACCCCCTCCCCAAGGTGAATGGAACAAAGAAAGAAGATAATTGTTTTTCTCGAACAAATGTTAATTTTTTTTAATGAAAAAAATGAATATCCACTTTTGTGAACCAATAATGACAATGAAAAAACGCAAATAAATCACTAGTCATTTTCGATCAATTGTAGAAGAGATGAAATACTATACTGAATTAATGTTTAAAAATAAGGAAATATCAGATTTTTAATTAAGAAGAATTAGTTTCATGAAAATAAAATTTAATTTAAATTTAACACTAAAAATTTTTACAAATTGGAGAAATGACACTACATTGGAATAAAGATAAGTGTTATTCTGATATAAATGTTTATTTTTTTAATAAAAAATGAGCATCCACTTTTATGCACTAACAAATAAAATGTATATAAATTGACATTTTCATGTCTATTTCTACTTTTTTTTTTTTTTTTTTTTTTTTTACATGGTGGTCACCACTTATCAAGGCCCAGAAGCCACTCGGGGATAAGGGTTATTGTGTGTACAGCAATCAGTGGGATAGTATCGTAGTAATAGTTAGCATTGGAGATTTAATAAAGTGTCATTACTTAAGGGGGCGGTTCAGCAGGAATTTGTTTGTGTTGGACTTGAAGATATCCAAGTTGAAGTCGGGGCAGGGGGGAAAAAGGCAAACGGCAGAGAGTTCCACAGGTGTGCAGTTCTAAGAAAGAAGTCTTGTTCATGGAATCTACGTTTTGATTTAGGCACGGACAAAGAGTGGGGAAAATTATTGACAGCGGTTTCAGCTAGTCGGGTGTTTTTCGTGAAAGATTGGCGAGGGGGGGGACCAGAGAATGGAGCTCAGATGAGCACCTGCCATGGAAATAACGATAAAACAGAGACAGGCTCACAACGTCTCTTCTGTGGGAAAGAGGTTGCAGGGAAGAGAAAAGGGCATCCCCCACCAAGCCACGAAGTCTATTTTGTACTCTGTCAAGGCGGGATAGGCTGTTTTTAGCAGCTCCTGCCCAGATGTGGCAGCAGTACTCCATCCTTGGATGTATTTGGCTTTTATATAGATCGAGAATTGCATCAGTAGTGAGATATCTTCTGGAGCGGTAGAAGGATCCCACCATTTTCCCAGCGACCTTGGCCACAGACTTGATGTATGTGTTCCATTTCAGATCAGGAGTAAAGGTCAAACCCAGAAGCTTATCAAAACATGGAGCCTACCCTAGACGAGAACCATTCATTTCAATTGATGCCAGATGGGGATCAGTGCATTTATGATGTAATTAAATGGTTTATTTCTTAAAATTGTCTATCATAATACTATGTAAAATATTTTTCATTATAATTTCCATTTAGTAGTTTTTAGAGTTTTTTATTTTTTTTTTATTTTTTTTTTTTAAATATCTATTCAATAAACTTTTCTTTTCTAATTCCCAAAGTTTAGTTTTAACCAATGCTTATCTACTGCATGTGATAATTTTTAGAGTTAATTTAATTTTGAACTAATAAGACTTGGTAATTTCCAAATTGTTCCTCTTCTGTAGATAAATATTTGGTCATCACCCATTTAAATTTAAAAAAATAAAAATGTTTATGCATTTACTAATTGCTGTTCTTTTGGTTCAAAGGCTTTTTGAAAGATAAAGAATCTCTAGTGTTTTTATCGATAAAACGTTGACAATTACATTAGACTTTGAATCTTTGTATCAGTGTCTCTGTTTAGAACTTTGATGCACAAATTTTAAAGAAATTAATACATGTAGCATCAGCAGCAGCAAATAACGTGTACGATGCATATGAAATATATCAGAATTGCTGGCTTTTCATTTTCTTTAAAGTTATATACTGGTGATTTGTGGTGGAGTTCAAGAATATTTGCTCTTTCCAGAGATGAATCTACCTTCAAAAAATGTAGGGGAACGACAGGATCACCAGAAGCATGAACAAGAAGTTAGAAGGGAATCACCAGCAGAAACAACAGATGCCATAAGCAACTGGATCAGTGGAAACATAAACGCAACATCAGGAGAGGCTCAGCAGTGCAACATATGTAAAAGATAAAACGCTGAACAAGCAAATTTCACCCATTTATGCTTAGTTACCTGTAACCATCATTATCTGATGAAACAACTCCTCAACATAATCGGTAACAAGAATTTGTCGACTGCTTTCGTCATTGTTTACAACCTAGTGTTCTTGGTCCCATGCTCGCTTCATTTGGTTTTTGAAAAACTACCATCCATTTACGACCGCAAACACAGCATGCAATGTGGTAGCACCTTTCTTGGTGTGTGACCACCAGAGACAGCGAGAGCAACTTATTATTCCACTAGAATCATTCAGACTCTCGATTATTATTTTTTTTAAAAATCTTTATTGTTTATGTAAAATGTTTTTGACTCGTGATGAGGGTATGAGACGAATGGATTCGCCAATCATTTTTATAACCAATGGCTGTGCTAAACAACCAATGAAAACGTCGCAAAATTATTATAAAAATTGTCAAATTTTGGATTCAATCAGTTCACCGTTTGCTACATCACGAACCGCATTTAATACTACGCCGCCATCTTGGTTACTGATCTGAACTACGCCGCCATCTTTGTTCAACACAATGTCTCAAAACTTAACAGGTTATGCGCCCAGCCACCGTCTTTTCTTTTACGGATCGGAATCTAAATTCGAATTGTGACAGGTAAAATTTTTGGGATATCTAAGGATTCGAAAACTACACAGTCATACAATCTACAACAGAGAATCCAAACGACCCCGAATTTCTCAAAAAAACGCGACTGTTTTTGCAGAACTGATTCAATGTTTAGACGATAGAAGTCTGTCTCTGATTATAAGAGACGCATTGGATGATGGTAGGAAAGCATTGAACATATTACGAGAAAATTATTTATCAAAAGGGAAACCGAAAATTATATCCCTATATACAGAATTAACCTCTTAGAAACGTAATGAGGATGAAACAATTACCGACTACGTCATAAGGGCAGAAACAACCGCCAATGCCTTAAAACTCTCAGGTGAAATAATAAGCGATAGCTTGTTGATATCAATGACCCTCAAGGGACTTCCAGCCGATTTTAAACCATTTACAACTGTTATAACTCAGAAAGACAAACCCATAAATTTCAGCGAATTTAAAGTGGCATTGCACAGTTACGAAGAGACTAATCGTATGCTCGTGGACAATAATAACTCCAGCAATATTATGAAGTTCAAAAATGCTTCTTGAAAGCAGACACCACCAAATTACGCACCTCACCGCAACGTATTCTCCAAAAGTAATTTTCCCAAGAAAAAGAATAAAATTATCTGCTATAATTGTGGACGACCCAACCACAAAAGTTTCCAATGTCGATATAAACGCTCTAAAATGGACTTTGTAAAAAACGTTGAGAACTATTTCTATTCACATGTAACTTTGACAATACCACAAATGGTAAAAACCTCCTTGTAGACTGTGGTGCTACAGCGCACGTTATCACCAAGGAATCTGATTTTATTAATTTTGATTCAAACTTTAATCCTCAAAGTCATTTTGTCGAACTTGCCGACAGTAGTCAAATAAATGATATAGTCTTGAAAAGAGGCGATGCTAAAATATACCTAAAAAATAATAAAGGCGAAATCTGTAACTGTATTCTAAAAAATGCTCTGTTCATACCTACATTTAAGCAAGACATATTTTCCGTGCAGGCTGCAATTAAACAAGGCGCGAATATACAATTTGGCCAAAATACATCAAAATTGACATACCCCAATGGAACTGTATTTGAC
Organism: Euprymna scolopes; assembly: GCF_053919585.1. Classification (NCBI taxonomy): domain Eukaryota; kingdom Metazoa; phylum Mollusca; class Cephalopoda; order Sepiida; family Sepiolidae; genus Euprymna; species Euprymna scolopes. Next base: position 14,358,611 of record NC_136483.1, on the reverse strand, counting down.
ATTAAAGAAAATGGCCAACTATATTATTTAAAAAGTATGGTTCCCTCAAAAACTGCCTGTTACGACTTGGAAACCTGGCATAAAATTCTAGGACACTGCAATACAGCTGATATTAAAAAATTACCAAATGTAGTTGAAGGCATGAAAATAATACTTTCAGACGATCTCCCAAATTGTGATGTGTGTGCACAGGGGAAAATGACAAAAGATATAAGCCGAACACCAAGCAAAAAAGCTACGAAAATTCTCACTTGCGCATTGTGACTTAGCAGGTCCGATCAGCCCAGTGGGGAAAAACAATCTAAGGCACGTTTTGAACTTTATTGATGATTTTTCCAGTTTAATTATGGTTTATTTTCTAAAAAAACAAATCCGACACTATCCTTGCCACTAAGGAATATTTAGCTGATGTTGCCCCATACGGTTCAGTAAAATGTATTCACTCAGACAATGGGACTGAATTTACTAGTAAAGACTTTGAACTTCTATTAATTAACCACCTTATTAAACACGAAAAATTGGCACCGTACTCCCCCTTCCAAAATGGCACAGCTGAAAGGGCATGGCGAACCCTTTTTGAGATAACAAGATACCTACTTATCGAATCGAAATTAGCGCATAGTTTATGGACGTACGCTTTTATGGCAGCAGCATATAACAGAAATAGATCGTTCAATAAGAGGCTAGGAAAAAGAGGCAGTATGAAGCGTTTTGCGGTGTAAAACCTAAAATGAATAGAATGCATCTATTTGGTTCTGATTGTTTTGCATTTATAGAAAACACCAGTAAACTAAATACTAAAAGCGAAAAAGGTACTTTCGTAGTTTACGATAAAAATAGTCCGGCATATTTAATCTACTTCCCAAACCAAAATGCCATAAAAAGGGTTAGATGTGTAAAATTCAATGATACATTAAATTTAAAAAATAGCGATCCAGTGAATGAAAAACGTGAAATATTGCCTAGCATCTTAATCGATCACAATGAAAATATTAATAACGACGACAATCACAGTACTTCTGACGAAAACAGTAACCAGACACGTCAATACCCAATAAGGGAGCGAAAAAGGCCAGACTTCTTACAAATTGAAAAGATACAAGATTACGCCGTGGATTACTGTTATTCGTTGAACAGCGCACCGGAAAGTTATGAGGCGATTAATTCAGAAAATCACCAAGAATGGGAACAAGCTATGGTATCCGAATTGAAAACTTTATCTGAAAATAACACATACGAAATAGTGGCAAAACTAACAGATAAAAATATAATTTCTTCATGCTGGGTTTTTTCCAAGAAAATCACAGCTTCTGGCAGTGAAACTTTTAAAGCAAGATTTGTGGCAAAAGGTTTCTCACAAATTCCTGGAGTGGAATATTGTGCAACATTTTCACCAATGACAAATTTAATGACAATTAGAATTTTATTACAACTTGCCACTCAATACAATTTAAAAATACATCAAATGGATGTAAAAAATGCTTATTTAAATGCTCCGATTGACTGTGAAATCTACATTTACCCTCCAGAGGGATTTAAAATGAAAAATACTAATTGGGTGTGGAAATTAAATAAATCGTTATATGGACTAAAACAAAGTGCACACAATTGGAATTTAACACTCCATAATTATTTAATAGAACAGAAATTCAAACAATGTCCCGTAGACACGTGTATGTATACCAAAAATGTAGGTAATAAATTGTTGATTTTGTTTTTTTGGGTTGATGATATATTACTTGCCTCAAACTGTGACAACACTTTAAGAGATGTTAAAAATGAATTAAATAAAAAATTTAAAATGGCCGGTCTTGGACGACTGTCATGGTTCCTCGGTCTAAAATTTACCTGTGAAAATGAAACTATAACTATGAACCAATCACGATACATTGAAAAAATTCTGCTCAAGTTCGGAATGCAAGATTGTAAGCCGTGTTCAACTCCCGTCGAAATGGACATAAATAAAATCCATAGATAACCGAATATACAGGGAAATTGTAGGAAGCCTCATCTACTTGATGACCACAACAAGGCCTGACATATGTTACACTGTAACAAAGCTATCTCAAAACTTATCGAAACCGACAATTAAAGACCTTAATTGTGCAAAACAAATCCTTCGTTACCTAAAAGGAACCAAGGAACAATCTTTAAGATTTAAAAAATCTACATATCCTCTAACGTTAGAAGGCTTTTCGGATTCGGATTGGACTAACTCTGAGGATAGAAAGGGTATAGCAGGGTATTGTTTTAGACTGTCAAAGACTGGACCTATGATCTCTTGGAAAACTAAAAAGCAACAAATTGTTGCATTTTCTACTTGTGAAGCAGAATATGTGGCTCTTACTCATTCCGCACAGGAGGCAATTTTTCTGAACACCCTTCTAAAATCTATTTTAAAACCAGATCTAAGTAAAAAACCTATAGTAATTCATTGTGATAATCAGACCAGTATCTTATTAGCAAATAATTCTATGATTCATCAAAGGTCGAAGCATATTGATATCAGATATCATTTTATAAGGGATGAAATAAGAAAAACATTTATTACTCTTACCTATGTGACGTCTGAGAATAATATTGCCGACATTTTCACTAAACCAAATTAACCAATTAATAACTAACATAATGTTTCCAGTTTTTGTTACAAAAAAAAAAAAAAAGACACTAGTTAAAACCCTTTTGTAAACTTCCTATTTGTCAAATAGTTCATTTGTATAACTTTTTTTTTTTTTTTTTGGCAAACATTTGTTAAAACAAAAAATGTATATTTGTGAATTTTTGTGCATATGTTTATATGTATTTGAAAAGTATTCTATTTGTATCTTTATATATATTTAAAAAGTGTTTATTTTTATATGTATCCAAAAAAAAAATGGCTTCTTTTTGCACACATTATACCAATATATTAATTCTTTTGGACTGATGAGAATAAAGACAAATTCCCATAAAACCAAAAGAAAAAAAAATACAAAAAAAAAAAAACAATTATTTTATTGGTTTATTTTTCTTTGTTCATTTATTTTTATTTATTTATTTTTCTTAAGTGAAACCAAAATTGAATCCAAAAGGATTTTTCAATTATATCAAAAAAGGGGGGGGGTGTAAAATATTTTTGACTTCTGATGGGGGTATGAGACGAATGGATTCGCCAATCATTTTTATAACCAACGGCTGTGCTAAATAACTAATGAAAACGTTTCAAAATTATAAAAATTGTCAAATTTTGGATTCAATCAGTTCGCCGTTTGCTACGTCACGGACCGCATTTGATTCTTGGTCGCCATCTTGGTTACTGATCTGAACTACGCCGCCATGTTTGTTCAACACAATGTCTCAAAACTTAACAGTTTATCGTCATTAATCTGTGGTGAAACAAATAATCAAATTCAGTAATGTGGAAATAAACTGATGAACTTTAAGGACTCTATAAAAAGATATCCGAATTGCTTTGGATAAGGGGGAACAAAGAGAGATAGGATGGATATCGACATCCAATCTGCTTTGTCAGACAAAAAAGAGACAAGTTCCAATTAAGATATTTCCTAATATTTTCATTCATGTGCTTTGACTCTCTCACTTGATCATTAAACTTATTCAGCTTTTTTGCTTGTATACCCTGTAACTTTATGTTCATATCATTTTTAAAGGTCAATCTCAGTTTTATTTCTTGATTATACATATGCTTGTCTGAGACAATACTGCTATCTTTGAGCACTTTCCTCTGTGCATTCATTACATTATGGCATTCTAGCACTCCCAAGTGCCCAGTTTAGAGGGATGGGATGTGTTGGGAGAGGGGAAAACGGTGTTCATTGCCCTAGTCAGGAAACAAGATCAACCACTGAGTGTTTCTATCAAATCCCTGTGATTCAACCTCTTTGCCTGGCTAATAGGCAAAGGAGTATGGAAGCCGGGCGATAGACGGTGCCTATCTACTCCTTAAAACAAGTAGATTGGGTTGACCATCGTCTGATGGGTTGAAGGTACTGGATTGACAATTCCTGGCTGGTAGTACAGGAGCCCTAACTCTTTGGTAGCACTTAGAGCCGCTGCTCCATCAACAGTTAAATAATATCGGGTGTTTGTAGTGCCATGTCGCGCATCGAAATAGACCCTGCACTCATCCCCGTGAGCTTTCCTGTGGCCACGATCCTAGTAGATGGAAGGTCAGCTGATGGTCTGCTTGTGTTGCATGTCTGGCATTCTGCATAACCACTTGTTCAGCACCCCTTACCTAAACTGAAACTCACTCCAGTAGTTTCTTCCCCAGAACCGCTAGATTTTGGAATTCCCTTTCGGGTTCCTGCTTTCCCAACTGTACTGATATGCAGAAGTTCAAGTGTAACATGAACCGACATCTTGCCGCCCAACTCCTCACATAGTACCCCGGTAGCTTATGGCCCTGATAGTAGCCCCCTACATCAAAGTGACAATGTGCCTTGTTTGGGGTGAAAATGTAATAAAAAAAACAAACAAAAAAAACATAACAATACTATATTAGTCATTGTAAAGAATGTGTGTTCCATTGCCATCGTGGATCCACATATTTTCACAGTATTTTCTACCTAAAAAAAGAATTACTTTGATGCTAGTTCAACAAAGAAAGAAATGAAGAAACTGAACACAATGTAAATTGTGCCAAATAAGTTTGAACTAATGTTTTTGTTTTTTCTTAAAAAGAAAAAGTTTGAAGACTGTTTAATAAAATGTTCCAATTTTTTTTTTTTCTAAGTGATTGATGTTAAGTGAGCAAACACTATTTCTGTTATTTTCAAATGAATGTGCAGAAACTTATATTATTTCTGAGCCCTATAAAATAGAATGAGGTGTTCCACTTAACACAAAAAAAAAATGTGCAAACTAGAATATAAAAATCAAAGAAATGCATCAAAAGTAAACATTTTCTAACAACATGGACTAATAGGTACTTTATGCTAACGAAACACTTGTCTATTTTATATCTAGTTTTTCTTGTGAAACCTGTCAAGCAGTAACTTTGGAGGTGGGGCATCTAACTTTACGCATACATACGTCATTCACAAACAACTGTTTTGCAAGCTTGGCCTTCGGGACCAGATCAAAGTGTAGTATCTGTTCTCCATATGCCATCATTTCATTTTCAATTTCTTGTTCTCTGTCAGTGGAGGAGAAATTCTTCACGACTGAGACAATTTTTTATTTTTGTTTCTTTTCTCCACGTTAAAAAAAACGACCCTGGTGTCTAAATCTGTCCCATGGGGAGGCATTGTAAATAGGAAAAGTGTTTTGAATGTCACTAGACTGGGCAAGTTGTCTCACAATGAAATTCAAAACTTGATTGCCAGATCAGTTGCAATTGTGTGATCAACAGACAGGAATTTTATTACCATAAATAAACTCCCATAATGACCAACTTTCACTTTTTCTAATCATAATTTCGGTTGGATATTTACCCATTTTACTAAGCATGCATATTTAAAGACTTCAATCTCTTCCTCGCAAAACTTTTTTCACCTTCCTATTGTCCTTTAACTTTTTTATTTCTTTTTTTATTTGTTTCATTTTTGTTTATTTTCTTTGTTTCTGTTTTTATTTTATTTGTTTTTTTTTTTCTGTTTTTTTTTTTTGTTTCTTTTTTTGTTTCTTTTCCATTCTGTTTTATTAACTGATAATTTTAATACCAAAAAAGAAAGTAACCTAATTCCGATGCCAACAGACAGATTTCACGTGGGGTTGATGTATATAAAAATATATATAAAGAAAATGAAGATACCAAACTTAAGAAAGATCGGTTAAGTCTTAATGATAACTAAATGCTATGATAGTTGTTGCGACTTTAAACTACAGTTACCATTTCGATGGTCAGTTTTTTAGCTTCATTGCTATACATGCCATTTGCTAATGTAAAAGATGCGTTGAAAGAGCATTTGTTGAAAAAGATAAATTGCAATCGTCTTGTGCATTGCTTCTTTTGCCAAAACGGAAAAAAAGAAAATTTTCCTTTTTGATTGGCTCATTTAAAACTGTCTATAAATGAGTCTTTTTCTATCTTTGCCTCAGAAACGGACAGATTGCTTCATTCGTTCACAGCAAGATGACAAGCGTGAATCAAAATCTGTCGATTGCTAAAGACATTTCCTTTTTGGTTGGACAAATGCCATGAGAGCACGAGATCCATCGCCAAGTCTCGTCTGTTACAACCACATGCACCCTTCTTCTAACACTATTTATTCCAATCAGTTTTCTGCCATTTCAAAAAAAAAAATTTATTTTTTTTATTTAAACATTTTCTTTTTCTGTCCATCTTCAGAAATATCTTTGTATTCTATTCCCGTTTCTTTTTATTATCCTCCTGCCTGCGATTTTTTTTTTCATTTAAAACTTTTTTTCTTTTATGTTTTAAACTCATTTCTTTTTTTTATTTTTTTATATATACTGCCACCACTTTTCAAAGCCAAAAGCCATTCAAGGATAAGTTTAAATGAAATGAACGGATTGTCAATTGAATGATGAAGAATGTTATGAGAGAATTGAAGATGATGAATGGAATGAACAAAATTTGATTATTTGACCAGTATGTTAATGGTGGATTTGAAGACGACCATGTAGTAGTCTGCAGGGAAGCAATCCAGTCGTAATATGTCACACATCTGTGTAAGTTCTTACAAAAAAAAACTGTTCATGGAAATTCTGCCTGACACTAGGTACATGAAGAAAGGAAAATTCTTTTCAGTTGTGGTAGAAAAGTTCTTGCTGTAAATGTAAAGAACCAGAAATTGAAGCTCCTTCAAAAATCTTTTATGAAAATACTGATTGAATAGTTAAAAACTAGAACTTTCTGTGAGAAAAGATCTGTAAAGAATAGAAGAGAAAATCCTCTACTAGATTGTGAAGACAATTCTGTGCTCTGCTCTGAGCAGCATCTTCCTAGATGTCGCAACAATATTTCATCTTAGAATGTTTCTGTCTAAATATAAAACACATCAGTATTCACATAAAATGTTTAATTTGGTTAAGTTTAAAAAAAGACAGAAAGTTGAAAAAAGAGCAATCTATCACTTCGTATAGAAATAAGAAAAAAAAAATTTTTTTTTAAATGCTTTATTAGTGAAATTTCCAAATTCATTTCAGATGACAAAGGAAAGGAGTATTGTCTGACTTGCAATTTGATTGTTCCCTTCCTCATAACACTTGAAATTGTTTCATTGAGAAATTTATTATTTTCATGAAGGAAGTACATTTACTTGCATGACAAAACAGAAGTATATCTTTATACAAAGGTAGAATGTTCCAAAAGTAATTTATTTTATTATAATGGAAATTATCATGTGAGACGATGTCATAGTGGTGTTAGACCGTTTAAGTGGCTATCATTCGTTATGAAGATATTGCCTGTGCATATCCAATTTTTGGAGTTGAATAGTTTCATGATTAAAAACATTTTCTTGAAATGTTTTTAATCAGTGATGTAGACAACTGAGTTATCAAGAACCCTTCGCCCAATGGTCAGGGTTAAATTTAGTTGTTCTCTTGTATCTGAGTCATTGTTTTGATCGACAGTTTTGACGATGCTGCTGTTTCTCAGTCTCTCCCTGATCATTGAGGAACAATTGAATTTATATGTTGTGCGCGGATGTAGTTGTAGGCATAACAATCTTGCATGTGAGGCGATTGCTTTTATGTTGAATGTGTTACTTTCAGCGCCTGTCTCTCGATGAGGAGTTACCTGTTTAGGGAAACATACATTTGTTCATTTCAGATTAATTTCAATGAATCTACCGGTAGATTTAAATTAATATTATATTCTCATGATGTTTGTTGAAGTTGTTATTCAAGTTAAAATTTGTTTTGACAGATTTGCAAAACTGAATGTTCTTACTTAGTTGAATAAGTCCTTTTGATCATTTCTCATGGTTAATTGTCGGTATAGACTGCTTCATACCCTCCAAGAAATTCCAGCAAAAGCCAGAATGTGCCGTTGCCATTATTCACAGAAATCACTCTTTCCATTGCTTCCAACATAATAGATGTTATGAAACTAAAGCCACCTTCAGGACTATCAGCAACCATTGTAAAAGAGTAGTAAAGAATGCAAGAGATTTGTATACTCAGTACGTCAGGTTTAAAGTAGCTGAGCAGCAATTTGGTTCCCACCAGTTTTCGTGAATAACAAACAAACTAAACAGAAGCATGTTCTCTATTCCACCCATCATCAATGGACCTGAAGTAATTTCGTCAGCATCTGACAAAGCTAAACTCTTTGCCAAGAACTTTGCAGCAAATTCTACCCTTTGCGATCAGGGCTGCCTACCCTCCGTAGTTCCTCCTGTGACTGAAAACACATTATGCGACATAAAAATATCTGTACGTGATGTTGCCAAGTTTATAAAAAATCTCGATTCCAGTAAAGTAACTGGCCCCGATAACATTCCAGTCATAGTGCTCAAAAAGTTTCAACTGGAACTAGCTCCCATACTTACAAAACTACCTTAAGGAAAAATGCTTCCAAACACCCTAGAAAACTTCATCAGTCACCCAGTATTTAAAAATTCCGGAGATCAGTGATTTCCCTCTCAGTACAAACCATCTCCTGTGCATCATGAGTAAGTTACTGAAATCTGTGATAAACAGAAGCGGTCAACCACCTCAGCAAAAATAATCTGCTCAATGACATGCAATATGATTTCCGTTCTGCAAAATCTACAGCTGATGTACTAACTATTATATCACACAGGATTAGTGAATCTCTGAACAGGAGCATCGTTTCTAGAGTAATAGCTTTTGACATATCAAAGGCTTTTGATAGAGTATAGCATAAAGGTCTACTTCACAAAATCGCCAGTTATGGAATAGCTGGAAATGTTCTCTCTATTATTAAATCCTTTCTCTCTGATAGGCTTATAAGAGTAGTTGTTGATGGGCAGAAATCAGAAACTCCTAGTATTAACGCTGGCGTCCCTCAAGGTTTCATCTTGAGCCCAACTCTCTTCCTGATCTCCAATGATCTCCCAAATCACATTCTTAGATCATTCATGCAGATGACACCACAATCTATGACAACACTTCAAAGGCTGGCAATGAGCAAAATCTTTCTGATTCTATCTCTTCTGATCTTGAGAACGTGGTACAATAGGGAAAAAGGTGGCTGGTTAATATTCATGCATTGAAAACCAAGCTTTTCTCCTTTCATCATAATCTTTCTGACCCCCATCACGCCTCAATTGAAACGAATGGCTCACATCTTTGGGAAGCTCCATCTCTTGACAAGCTTCTGGAACTGACCTTCACTCCTGATCTGAAATGGAACACAGACATCAAATCTCTAGTAGGTACCTCACTACACCATTAACGTTTACTGCACTACCACCTTACATTCATTAACCCTTATTCTCGAGTGGCCTTTGGGCCTTGATAATTAGTGACTCCCAAGTGAAAAAAAAAAATAGAAATGAACATAAAAAATAGTCTTTGACATTTTCATGTGTGTTGGTCATACCTGTTCGGGATATAACAACAAACACATTCTGTCACACAGCACCATCATGGCTGTTAATCTGTATTCTTGAAACTACTGCTAATAATTTATATTCCGTTGCTGCTGCTGCTAAATTTGTATTTTGTCATTTACATTTTGTATATGTAAATCGAGATATATTATTTTACAATATAACAATGACATGAAGGTTTCATCTCTCTGTTGCAGATATTGACGGTATGAGACAAAGAACGCAACCCCTGTCATGGACATGCATAGAACTGCATGCCTGTGGAACTGTTCCATCTGCCTGCTTCCCACTGTGTTCAAGTCCAACGTTAACAAATTCCTAATGAACCGCCCCCTTAAGTAAACACTTCATCAAATCTCCACACTAACATACTGTACTTGCAATAACCCTTATCCCTGAGTGGCTTCCGGGCCTTGATAAGTGGTGACCACCGTGTAAAAAAAAAAAAAAAAAAAAAAAAAAAAAAAAAAAAAAAAAAAAAATTCTCCATGCAGAAAAATTTTAAGAATCAACATTCACTAATGTCTGTTGAACGTTTACAAAGCTGATGCAGTTGATGTCGGCACATTTAGATGAGACACAGTGTTGTTTTTAATGTGAAGAACATCCAGCTCTTCAAAAATGATCTTTCTGGATTGGGACAAAAATAAAAATTGCCTTAGTCGAGAAGGATTTCCCCTTCACTGACTAAGGACAGAATTAACCAAGTTAAGCATCAGAACAGATACTACACTTTATTTCTAATCTGTTTCATTTAAATAGATGACCTCATCCTTTTATTACTTCAGCATCCATGACGTCATACAGAATCTCTTCCTGATATTTTCAATCTGTTATACTAGATGCTGTCATCCTTTTGTGATGTTATAAAGGTTTTGCCCAGTTTCTTCCAACTTCATCTATCGTGCATCAAGATAAACAAACATACAAGATAACAGGCAATGTCCACAGTGTGCTTGTGTGTGTGTGTGTGTGTGTAATCTATATCTACTTAGATTTAAAAGCAACTTTGTGTGTGTGAAAGTTTGTTCTCTATGGACTCCAAATGGCTGGGCCGATTTTTATGAAATTTAACATAAATGTAGTTTGTGCCTGGCAGTGTTCTTGAGTTTTGAATCAAAATATCTCCAATAAGTATTGAAAATCGATAATTGAAAAAATCCTATTAAAGAAAGGACAGTCTGATTTTGACTAAAGTTAACACTTTTATACAACTTAACACCACAAGTGCATTTCATAAGTCTTATCACCGCACAAGTATAAATGTGCGGCGTATAAAATAAACAGTTGGCTCTTTGATAAGATGGTTGCATTCAAAATGATTTTTTTCTGTTTAAAGCACAGTTCAGCAATGATATTTGACTTGAATTCAACTCATTATATAAAAATTTCATAAAATCAACAGAAGGCTCCTACAGTGCAATGCGATAGTATGTGTGTGTGTGTGTATGTATATATATATATATATATATATATATATACACACATACAAACAAAAAATATAATAGAAATATATATATATATATATATTTCTATTATAATATTTTTTGTTTGTTTACAATTTATACGTACAACATACATATATATAATCACTTACATGATTAATACATACAAAAGGGACACTGTTTCACAAATTTTCATACTGAAAACAAACGTTTATGCACATGATTTCTTTAGGAAACTTATATTAAAGAAGTATTTGCATATTGCATTAAATAAAAGCTATTTTATTAATTAGCTTTGTTATTAATGGTTATTAGTAATAGAATTGTTTTAATTGTTCTGTTTAGGAATATTATTTAAAGTTGATTTATTTCATTTATTTTTAATTATTATTATTCAACGTCAGTTGCATTTAAAAACAGAAGTAAGCTTTATTTAAGCTATGAGTTATTTCCTGTTTGATTTTCATAGAGTAAGATGAATGTGTTTTATACTTCTAAAAATCCAACATGTGGTCCACTTTGATAAAAAAAAAAAAACGTAACCGGATTAAGAGTAGAGATATTCGGCTAAGTGATATTTTTCCCTCCAAAACATCAACAGAGATTAAACCATTTCTGTAATGACCTGTTTCTTTGTTGATTGCAGTGTAATGCTCATTCTGTGCAGTTCTAGGAGGTCCATCCTCCTAGACGTTGTCTTCTCTCTTTGAGAAGAGGTTAGATTATTGCTTATTGCATGAGATGCCTCTGTTTGGGGAATGCAGATGTGTCGGAGTGCTCTTCCTCTGGGGTGCCGACTTTTCAATCGTACTTTCTAACTCTCATGTCATATTTCTTGTGGTGGGCAAAAAATAAATACCTTTGGTATATCTTAAATGCTATGTGATTAAACTCGCGACCTGGCAGTATGTTTGAACCTGGTAACGCCGGATATATACAACTAGTGTGTGTATGTGTGTGTATATACATACATATATATATATATATATATATGTATATATATATATATATATATATAATTAGCGATGTCATGATTCTAATATTTTGCCTGATTCTGATACAATTACCGATTCTGATTTTTTTTTTTATTAGTCTCTAAATATTTAACTATAAAGTTGTCATTTTTTTCCTTGATTACCATAAAAACACATGTTAAATGTGCAGATATTTTCCTAAACGTAAAAATACATTTGTAGGAGATGATGAGCGAGTTTAGTTTTACTAGCAGTTTAAAATCAATATTTTATTATTACCAGCAATGGAAGCGTTTGCTTTAAACAAAATCAAATAAAAATTACAATAAAAAAAATTTTCAGCATCAGAAAGTAGGTAAGAATTTTTCTGATTCTGATACCCCCAAATTTTCCAGTTTTTTTTTTTCCCCAATTCTGATTAATCGTCCCAACACTAATATATATATATATATATACACATCACAAGTTTATCTGCTAGCTACGCACTTAATGCGCTGACCAGCGCTGAGCTGTCTACAGTCAGCATATTAACGAGTTTCATTTGTATTTGCTTAAAAATAGAAAACTGTTTTACTGCTTTCGTGTTACTAGACTCATTTTTTTATTCTGAGTTTGTCAATTTAAAAAATTATTTGCAAGTCTTTCTTATTTGCAAACAAAACTAAGCCAAAACTGTTTTGTTTTTTAACGCTTTTAGTACATGCGTTTCTGTTATCATGGTATTTATAACTTCTTACTTGTACTTAAGGTAGACTTGTTTTTTAGTGGTCAACAAAAAAACAAATATATAACAAATAAAATGTACTTGTGCACTTATGCTACCATGCTGAAATAATGTTATTAAGAAACCCATTCTTAACATTGGGAGGGAATGGTGTTTTGTTAACTATTCTGTCCTTTCACCTAACAATTTAATTTTAAAAAGATATCATGAAACTTGAATTTAATTTGACAATACTATTTGAAAAAATAGCATGGTAACAGAAGTGCATAAGCACCCAAATAAATATTACCAGAGGCAAGATAAGTTACTTTTCTACCTAGTTGGATAAGTGTTAAGTGTATTTAATTGATATAAAATGTTTGTTTCGAAAAGTAAGTAGTGTCAAGCATTACACAAACACAAGAAAAATAACCACGTCTCATATCTCATGTCTTTGAAATCTCAACAATGATTTAAAAATATACAAAATACTGTTAGAAACCCAACGAATAAATGTTTTTGGGACATTTATTGGGTTTCTAATAGTATTTTGTATAATTTTTTATTTTTAACTCATTACCGAGACCCTTTTTTGAATAAGGAAAACAAACCCGTTTTTGTTTGTTTTTTTTTAACTGAGGATATCTAAATACTAACAATAATAATAACAACAACCATTTCTTCACCTTTTTATATTTTTTATATCGGAAAACTTTACGATATGAAAAAAATATATGAATAACGTTTTTTTTTTCGTTTCAATATCTTATCTGTTTCATTTATAAAATAAAAATATATAATTGTACTTTAAATAATTTCATTTTTTTGTTTTTAATATTTTAGATAAAATTTCACAAACAGTATCTCAATGCAGTAAAATAACAGGAGAGAAATACCCAAAAGTATGTGCGCGTGTGTGTGGGGGAGGGGGCGGGTTAAAACTAATTACAATAAAGTTCTCTATCGACCAACTAATTTTTAAGCATCAGGAAAACAAATGCATAAAAAAGGCACGTGTCAAGGGTTAGGGTTTTAAAATGTCGGCCTTTGACACGTGTCCGTTCTCGCTGTTTTTAAAATCACTTTTAATAACAAAATATTTGGTTTCCAAATGTAAAAATTAGGTGGTTTGATAAAGAATTTCATTGTGATGCATTTTGTAAATTTTTACCTTGTTTCCACTTTAACATTTTTCTTTAAAATGACTACCTTTTAAGGTTTTCGGGTATGCTGAAAACGAATATTTTCCGCAAATAAGTAGCTTTCAGAATATTAAGCACTGTCATTTATTTTATTGCTGGTAGCCATCTTGGTATGTGTGTTTGCACATAGTTTCTCGGGGTTGCGTTTGTGTGCTTGCACGTACCAAGATGGTCACCAGTGATAACATAAGAAATGACATTGTTTAATATCTGGAAAACTACTTATTGCAGAAAATTGAAATGCGATATTCATTTTAAGCACACCCTAAAACCTATAGAAGTAATCATTTTAAATGTTAAGGTGGAAACAAGGTAAGAAATTACCATTTTATTTCTTTGTTTACATAATTGAATTTTCAGTAAAACAACAGTAGAAATGACAAAAATTACCATCAACTGGTGAATATATAATTGTTGCTTATCAGGATTCCTGGTATTATGGAAGCTACATTTGAGAATTCATGTAGATTACGATTTATGGCTGCATCTCAGAAAATAGGGGCATATTTTGGGCCAGATAGAAGATTTATAAAATTGAAAATTGAACTGGTCTCAAAATGCATAAGTTCTTGTCGACTATGGGAATTTTCATCTTTTACAGAAATCCAAAATCTATATGAAAAATTTTCTTTGATTTATTTCCGAGATGAATTCATATCTACTCGATCTTTTTCTTTTCTTTGAGGGGAGTAGTAAAGCTTTGTATTCCTGGGTGACGCCAGATAACCCAAGGATTTAAGATAGAAAAGATAAATATATATATTTTATTTCATGTCAAAATAGATATTGTTTGAAACCAGAGAAATATATTTTTACGGCTGAAAGTTGATGACAGGAAATTTCACTTATAACATTGTCTGGCCTTAAATGAACTCAAGGTCGGATGTCAGAATTGACATTTGAACTTGGAAATCTTGAGAATGAGTAATTCAGATTTCAGGTGTGGGAATCGTATCCACGCAAAACCCTAAAGCTTTCGATTTTGTGGCGAAATCTTATTGGCTGGGGAGACTTTCCAACCCATCCACATACCTTACTATATATACTACTGTCGTGCGAAAATTACTCAGTTTAGTTAGAGTTGGGAGTTGAAGCAGATTGCTTGTTGAATCCAAGAAGAGATGTGACCCCTCCACCTTCCTCATCCAACCGTCTGTCGCTGTCTGAAGAGATTGGAGACTTTGGAAAAACTTACTACAAATTGAATGAGAATTGTAAAAACATTTGTACATAATTCTGCAAAATTAAGCTTCTGTAGATAGACTACATGAGTTTGTCTTTCTTCCTGCCTGCTACTTTGATATTCGCATTTCAGCATACTAGATTTCATGTAACAACCTCAGAGAAGACTAGATGACATGAGCCGAGAATTCTAGAGAAATAAGAGTCCTTAACCACCTTCTCACGTGAGGGGTTACAGGTGGGGAGGCAGGTAAATACCTATTCTCAATAAAGCTATATTTAAATATCACTATAATACTTAGGTTTTTTTTTTTCATGAATAGACACCCACTGTATGATATCATGCGTCAGTTTAAAAAAAAATTTTAATTTATACATCTTAATTTATAATTCATGGCTTATAGTAAAGAGATGCATCAGATTTGACTGCATAATCAGAAAGAGCACACAATTTTACACAAGAGTACCAAGTTTCATGAGAATAGCTTGAAAAATAAATGGTGTCGAAATTACTGAATTTCTTGAAATGTTAAGGTCCGTAATTTAGCCCACTTTTTGTAAAGAAAACCGTCCATGGAAGAGCATAAATTTGTGCACTTAAAATTCTCATAATTTTTAAATTGCTAGTATTTATATAATTCAAACGGTTTTAAGCATCTTTTACCCAGCTCTTTTCATGCAAGTTGATAAAATGACAATTATCTAAAAAGACAAAAAATCAACTAATAAAACTAGTGAGGGTGCACTTGGCTTTTCCTAGTTCTAAAATACATATATTTTAATTGATGCACATTTCGTATTATTACAGAGCCAATTCTCTATTGAATATTATATATGTATAATTCTGATTTTAAAAATAAAAATAAAATGACTAGGGTGTTATCAGCTAGAATTGAAACCAAAACATTTAGCGCTCCAGCCACATTCCCTACCATTTCAGCTATCAACAGATAGATAAGAAAAATTTAAAATCAAACCACTTCAAGCTATGAATTGTCAACAAATTGAAATAAACATTTTACATTTCAACTTGCCAACATATTTCTTACTTAAAGCATCCTTGGTGTATGATTACTATTTCCTGTTAATTTCAGTGTTATGTGATCAGTAATTTAAAAGTATATTGGTTGAATATTTTCACACAGGCGAACACATATATAACTATACTACTGTTTTATTTATATAGATTAAAATAAATAAATGTTGGCCACCCATTCATGTTGGGTTAAATTGATTGAATCAAGAAAAAAATGAATTGACAAAGTAAATCAATTTTTTTTTCAATATAACTTGGGAAAAGACTTACATAAACATTCAAATCATTTTTCTTAAATTTATAATTTGGTGAAATACAAAGAAAATTTCAATCGATTAATTAGTAATTTTTTTTTCATTTTTTTTTTTTTTTAAGTGATGAGTCATTATTAAGAATAGCCTTTCATTCTTTAAATAAAATTATTTAGCTTTCTTTCTCTGCAAAATAATTCATACATTCAAACTAGAAACTTCAAATTATGCAAAAAAATTAAAAATAAGACAGTCATACGATCACCTTGCATAGAAAATTGATCGATACAAAACATTGAAAATAGTTGGAGAAAAATAGTAATCGTTGGAGTGGTATCCTATTGTCTGAAGGGAAATGCTAAGAGAAGGAAGGTAAAGCGATAAGAAATTAATTTCATTAAAGTCTTCTACATGCATATAATTATTGGACCTAGTAATTCATTCCCGTTTGTACATTTGCAATTTTCTCAATAATCATGGCTTGGATTTTTTGTTAAAATTTTGCACAAACATTAGTCATGGTGAAAGTAAATTTTTGCTAGAACAGATTTTCTGAGGTAACTCTGGTGGCCCCCCTAAGAGGCATTATAGGGGTAAAATTGCCCCCAAATTGTTTGTCCGTTCGTTTGTTTGCATTTTTCTCAATAACCACGCCTTGAATTTTTTAAAAATTTTGCACAAGCATTAGTTATGGTGAAAGTAAATTTTTCACTCATGGAGTGGGACCCCACATGCTCAGCTTGTTCAATTTCATTTTTCTTAATATGTTGTTCTTAACTGATGGATTGATTGAGCATTAAACTGGGGAAATAAAGGTTGTGGGTTCTATCCTGGATTTGGGCAAACAATACTTTTTTAATATTTGCATATTTATTTAATTAAACCATATCATAATTTCTAATAATTTCCTAATATCCTAAATGTAATATGGTATGCTAAATTTTTCTTTATTTGATTTACAACACTTACAAAATTCACCAATATGTATTTCGGCTTATTTGAATATAAATCCATTTTAGTAAATATCTCTCTCACATGACTTAAACACTACTTCATTTTTACTTATAATCAATTATTTATTTTGACATTTTATACCACCAGAATGCATTTTGGTTTATTCTTAAACAGTTCAGCAATTTAATCTTTGCTTCACATTTGACTAAAAAACCTATCTATTACTTTTTCACAGAAGAGACGTTGTGAGCCTGTCTCTGCTTTATCATTATTTTCATGGCAAGTGTTCATCTGAGCTCCACTTTACAGTTCCTGCTCACTAAACTTTTATAAAAACACTCTTCTAGCTGAAACTGCTATCAATAATTTCCCCCACTGTTTATCTGTGCCTAAGCCTAAATGTAGATTTCATGAACAAAGCTTCTTTCTTAGAACTGCACGCCTGTGGAATTGTCTTCCGTTTTCCTGCTTTCCGGCTGACTACAATATGGTTGTCTTCAAGTCTAAAGTAAATAAGTTCTTGATGAGCCGTTCCATATAAGTTATCAAATTTACCAAATTTTCATTACTAATGATTACTATATTGTCCAATTTCTACTGTACACTCTTTAACCCTTATCCTTGAGTGGCCTCCTGGCCTTGATAATGTGGTGATGCCTATGTAAAAAAAAAAAAAAAGACAAAAAAAAAGCCTACATTCTAATTAAACTGTCAAAATCCAGATAATAAAAAATACTTTATATTCAGGAGTCCTAGGCAGTACCAAGTATAGACAGCTAGCATATAAAATATTGCATATTAATAATATACACCATATAAATATAATTCATAATATAACCATTTTTTAAGTGAATCCAAATCCGACGCAATAATATTAAAATAAGACTGTGATCACAATGTTTCGGAATTAATAAAAATAAAACTTAAAAAATGCGACATAGTTCTGTTTACAAATACCTAATCTCCATCTCCAAATCACACAGACGTAGCTGGTAGCGCCACATATAGCTTCTCTATATCTCATTCCCTATCTCAGATGGTTACATTTCCGACACGTTTCCCAGACCAGCACGATCAACATGCCTCACTTCTAGATCTCTTTCTGACAACAGTTGCCAATGACTGTACAACAAATGCCCATAGCCCACTCGGGAATGCTGATCACGCTGTGATAATGGTAGAAATCAGCCTAAATTCTCGCCCTAAAACTGAAGACCCACTACTCAAAACAACGAGGTATTACAAAAAGGCTGATTGGGAAGCCATCAGGGAGCTCATCAGAGATGCCTTATGGCAAAATATCTTTACTCTTCCAGCGGAACAGTGTGCAAATGAGACAACTGAATGGTTCAAAACTGCTATTGAAGCACATGTTCCCGCACGGAAATACTATAGCAAGCCCCACTCCCCCCAATGGTTTACTTCTGCTTGTGCAGCTGCCATTTGTCAAAGGCAGCATGCGTTCCGCAGATTCAACCGACATAAGTCCAGCTCAAATAAACAGAAGTTTATAGAAGCTAGAAATAATTGTAAGAGAGTGATAGACACAGCTAAGTGAGATTACTCTGAAACCACCAGAAAGCGCATCGAAGCACAGAAATTAGGAACCCGGGATTTTTGGAAAATCTACAACAGCGTAGTTAATAATGGACAGTCAATTATTCCCCCACTAACAAACAATCATGAGGTTGCTTGCACGGCAACTGACAAGGCTAATCTGCTTGCCAGTCGGTTTGCCTCAAACCCCACACTGAACTCGGTACACCACTCACTCCCTGATTTTCCTCTGCGAACAGACGCCACACTTGACGACTTGAAAATCACCCCTTCTCAGGTACATGCTATTATAAAAAACCTAGACACCTCTAAAGCATGTGGACCAGATCTCATCCCGGCTGTGCTATTAAAAAAATGCTCTGCCGAGGTTGCTCCAGTTCTGTCCAAACTTTACAATAAATGCCTTAACGAATCTTGTTTTCCCGACTGCTGGAAAACCGCCCCTGTGGTACCAGTCTTCAAGAATTCTGGTGAAAGAACTGACCCACTAAATTATCGCCCCATTAGCCTCCTCCCGCTTTTCGCCAAAATATTTGAGTCCTTAGTTAATAAAGCCCTAGTCCAGCACCTAACAGCTGCTAAACTCTTGACTGACAAACAATATGGATTCAGGCAAGCCCGTTCAACAGCAGATATCTTAACTGTAGTTTCTGAACGTATATACCGTTCATTGGATAAAACAGGGGAGGGTAGAGCGGTGGCCCTTGATATATCTAAGGCTTTTGACAGGGTATGGCACGATGGTCTTCTAAGGAAAATTAGATCATATGGAATCACTGGAAGAATTCATAACGTAATTAAATCCTTCTTAAGTAATAGAAAAATCAAAGTTGTCCTCGACGGACGTACATCCAAACAATATGACATAAATGCGGGAGTGCCTCAGGGGTCTATCCTTGGACCTCTATTGTTCCTGATATTCATAAACGACCTCCCTGATAATATTGTTTCAGAGATGGGTATATTTGCCGATGACACCACTCTCTATAACAGATATGAGGGGAAAACAAATGAACACATATCCAAGAAAATGGCAGAAACACTAGAGGATGACCTCCAATCCGTAGTGGAATGGGGACAAAAATGGTTGGTCTCATTCAATGCTGCTAAGACTAAGCTTGTTTCCTTCAATAACTACAAGAAACCTTCTCTACCACCAATAGCAATGGCCAAGAACACATTGTCTGAAAGTACTTCTTTTAAACTCCTCGGCCTAACGTTTACAGGGAATATGAACTGGAATAGATACATTGAGAGCATTGCCAAGGCTGCTGCAAGGAAGGTTGGCTCCCTCTACCGTGCTAGAAAACTACTTACGCCTGCCAGTATCCTATACCTCTATAAGGCAACCATTCGCCCATGTATGGAGTACTGTTGTCACATCTGGGCTGGTGCATCTGCTGCTTGTCTCTCGCTCCTGGACAGGGTTCAAAAAAGAGTCGCAAACCTGATAGGTCCTGAACTGTCATCTGGGCTTCAACCTCTGTCCCATCGACGAGATGTTGCATCCCTCTGCCTGTTCTACAAATACTTTAATGGTGAATGCTCTGACGAACTGCAAACACTTGTACCTCCCCGACGTAACTACCCCCGACAAACCCGACAAGCTACTAAGTCTCATCCCTTTACAGTGGAGATCCCTAGGTGCAAGAAAGCCTTTTACTCCAATAGTTTCTTCCCCAGAACTGCGGGTCTTTGGAACTCCCTTCCGGGATTCTGCTTTCCCAACTGCAATGATATGCAGAAGTTCAAGTGTAATGTTAACAAACATCTTTCTACTCTTCTCCCTTCATAATGACCCCGCTAATTAATTCCCTAATAGTAGCCCCCTGCTTCAAAGTGGCACTGTGCCTTGTTTGGGGTGAAAATTGAATAAAAAAAAAAAAATAAAAATAAAAAAATTATAATTTTATACATTTTGAATCGTTTTGTTTTGTCTTTTCAGGTGGATTTGCTTTTGTTTATGTGGCACAGGATGTGGTTACTGGAAAAGAATATGCCTTAAAAGTAAGTACAATGTACATATATAATATATATATATATATATATATATATATAATGTATAGATAGATATGTAGATATATATAATTGTTGTTTGATTTTTGTACAAATGAGACAGATTAACATCATGCAAGAAAAAACGGATATCATTTGCACCAAAAAAAAAATCTTGACAAAAAAGGTTAAGAAAAAACATTTGTAGTTTACATTGATGCGTCTATTCATGTCCAAACTGGTTATGTGGCCCTGTCGGTGGGGCATTAGAATACGCCGACTGCCCCCCCCCTGCATGGGGGTCCTGGATATGACCTTAAACTATATCCAGTGGTGAGGCCCCAGCTTGTGGGCTTTGGGGAGTGTGGAGCCACCCTTTAATTACCATTGCTCCCAGGTCCACTCTGACCCGGAGTTGTAGTACCTGTTAGGGTCCCAACTATGGATTAAATAGAAACCGACGTGAAAATAACAAATATATTCTATTAAAAGAATTTTTCTTCAAAATCTTTGGATTTGGCATTAAATAACCCGAAAAGGGTTGATATGCCGTAAAACAAAAACAACCAACCAACCAAACTGGTTATGTCTAATGAATGTTTTTAGCATTTTTCTGTCTTGAAAAATGATACGCTAGAAAAGTTCGCGTGCACAATGATTGCATAATGAAGCACTTTAACTGGCTCAATGTTGTTCAACATGACAGGTAGAAATCTAAGATAAGCACAATGATTTGGTGTTTCCTTCTAGACTAGTTGCGCTATCAAAGCTTGAATCTAGTCCATACTACTATTTTTCCCATTGCTAGGAGGAGGGGGGGGCATAAAAGTTAAATTCATATCTTCCCCGAGGATATTAGATGAAGAGACATTACAGCCAGTTCCACTGCCAGATTAACATCTTCATCTTGTGGTATTTAGGATTCTGCAAGTGTCTCTGACTCTTGTGTGAGCAACCCATATCATGCCTGCTCTCCATGTGGTTACATCCAAAGGGGTGATATCGATTGAATGAAGTATCACTTACAGGTTTGTTTTGGTCTACCATGTTCCCTAGTGTTTAAGATATCTAAGTGTATTATGGAGTTGATGCAAGGCGTGGCACACTGTACATGGGCAAAACATCTGTTATGCTGAGCGCTTAAGGCATCTATAATCTCTCCAATACCAAGTTTCTGATGCATAATTTAAGGGATATTTTCCTCCATCTGGTATTCTTAAATGGTCCCCCATCTAAGTACTGATCAGGCACAGCATTTCTTAACTTTAATGACCCGACAACCTATGTTTCTGCATGATATAGCTGTGATATATGCTGTATAATGGTATACAATAGAAACAAATAAATTAAAAAATTAAAGTTGTCTTTTGTAGTGATATGATATACCAAATGTCTAAATTTTATATGATTATCGTTATAAAAATAAACACAGACCCGGTAATAGAAATAGAAGCAGGAAACGAACATGGGTAATGCATCAAAATTTGGCCAGGACAAAGGAAGAGGAGATTAAAAGATTGAATAGGTATACTAAAAGGCACCAAAAAAAACAGGCACAAACAAAAGAGAATGAAAAGGGAATAACTTTTGAATGGTCAAATATTAAGCTATGTAAAATTGTCATTTTAAAATTTTATAGCTTCATAATTTTGTATCATTTCGCTATTGAACAAAGCTTTCTCTTTTTATATACTGAAAATCTATACATAATTATATTTCCTTTTAATGTTATGTGTGTATATGAAATAATATATAAAACTGATTTCTATAGAAAGAAAGAAAAGGTTATCTACATATGATCTAAAAGTAATTTGCTGGCAAAGACAATGGAAATGCCTTTGAATCTGGACATGTACTCCTAATAGGGCTAGGAGAATGTAATCTTAAAATTCTAAATATTTCTAATTTTTATGAAATTTAAATCATATTTATAATTTTTTTTGTGGAAGATGGTGGAAGTGTTCTTCTGTATCTATGCTACCCTCTATGTGTATGAATATTTAAATTGCACCAACCTATGACCCATAGGAACACAACCCCTGTAAAACTTTCAATACGTATAGCAAATTTTAATGAAATTTAGGCCATCTATAGAAGGCACTAATGCAGAAAGTTTTCAGCTTCTTTCAACCATATTAGAAGTCGAAATCAGGGGAGGGGGGATAGTAAAAGCAAAAAAATTAATATGGCGTTATGAGCATTGTGAAAAAGTTCATAGTAGTGTTACTCATTCAATCCCGAGCAATGTCAGGTATTCCAGCTAATATTGTATAGTTTTAAAAGATTTGGTATCAAAGAATATCAAAGTATCGATACTTTTGACACTTCTTTTATTTATTGTAATTCTGTAAATGCCCGAAATTATAAATAGAACGTCTGATTTATAAAAAGTGATAGATGTGAAGACATATGAGAGTGCTTCACTCACAAGTTAATCAAAACGTCCAAATCCTATTGTTTTTAGATAATTTTCAAAGTCTATGACTCACAGCTTTTACATGGCTTAACTTCAGTGATCCATTGAAAACCAGTGTCTAGTATGGTTTTGCATCATAGTCAGTCAATCTAGTTTGACTTCAACTTTAACCATGACTGGTTAACCTATTGCTGCTTGTTTTTCTTTTGAGTTATGAGTACGAATGAATTTAGAAAAGGTAGCAGTTTTTTCTAGTGATTATAAGGAAATATATTTTCGTTTTCTAAATCATGAAACAAATTTGTTTCTCTATCTTAGAGACAAAAACATTTCTTTTAAAGCATTCTAAAAAAACGAAAACAAAAAAGATGAGACAGATTTTAACAATTCAATTTATTCATGAAGATGGATGCCACTATGAAGTATGAATATTAGATATTCATTTTAGCTGCTCGTGTTGCTTTCTATGCATGTGAAATCCGTTATTAGCGGGATGTTTTGTTGTATCATTAAATACGGCATGCATGTCAGAAAAGAAAGATAAAAGAAAACAGTTGATTAATGCTTATTTACTGTTTGTCAATAACTTGAAATTAAACGCTGGTCAAAGAGACATGTAAATACATAAAGAAAGAAACTTAAGAAAAATTAATCATAAACAAGAAATACAATGTTCCACAACAATATACTCGGGGGGGGGGGGATATGAATACGATCATTTAGTTCTTTGGCCATATCTCTGACAGGTGACTCAATCAGAAAAATAACCTTAAGAGGCAAAAGACCAGTTAATGTTTAAGAAGCATGCAAAAAAAAAAAGAGTGGTTTCAACGATATCCAATCAGTTTAAAGGGTTTACTAATAATAATCACAAAAGTACCTAATCTCACGACCATAACACTCTCTATCACTTTACCTCCAAGCCAGGTAACTCTGATACCAAAGTATTATTTATTATCAGGCTTCATTTACTATTTTCATTCATTACATTTTTACAAATGTTTTAGATTTTGCGTTCAATTCAAACTAGATTCAACTTTATCTGCTTTTTAATTATTTTACTAAATTAGACATATGATGAACTGAATGATTTGTTATTTTTGTTTGTAATCTTGCATATTTTTCAATAATCAAAAAATTCCACCCTTGTTAAAAAATAATGTAAACTATTGAATTCATTTCAAACTTATGTGTGTAGGATAATGACTTCTTTTTTTTTTTTTTGCTTTTTTTTTTTTTTTTGCCTTTTTTTTAGCAAATCTTTAACATTTTTCCCCATTTTCTGGCATATTGCATGAATTTAACAAATTTTAAAGCAAATCTTTAATTCCATTATCACCCCAAACAAGGCACAGTGCCACTTTGATGTAGAGAGCTACTATTTGGGACATAAGTTGCAGGGGTACTATGTAAGGAGTCGAGCAGCAAGATGTTTATTCACATTACACTTGAACTTTTGCATGTTAGTACAGTTGGGAAAACATGAACCCAGAAGGGAGTTCCAGAGTATAGCAGTTCTGGGGGAAAAAAAAACTATTGGAGTAGAAGATCTTCTTGCATCTAAGAATCTCTACTGTATAGAGGTGGGCTTTTGCTGCCTGTTAAGTTTGTCAAGGGTATTTACATTGAGGGGGTACAAGAGTTTGTAGTTCGTCAGAGCATTCACCATTAAAATACTTGTAAAACGAGCAGAGGGATGCAACATTTCGTCAATGGGACAGTGGTTGAAGTTTGGATGACAGCTTAGGACCTATCAGGTTGATGACTCTTTTTAATCCTGTCCAGGAAGGAGAAACTAGTAGCAGATGCACCAGCCCAAATGTGACAAGAATACTCCATATATGGGTGAATGGTGGCCTTATAGAGGTACAGGTACATGGGTGAATGGTGGCCTTATAGAGGTACAGGATATTTTCCGGCGTAAATAACTTTCTAGCACGTTAGAGAGAGCCCACCTTCCTCGCAGCTGCCGTGGCAATGCTCTCAATGTACCTGTTCCAACTTATGTTCCCTGTGAACATTAGACCAAGGAGAGTACTTTCAGGTAATGTGTTTTTGGTGGTAGAAAAGGTTTCTTGTAATTATCGAAGGAAACAAGCTTAGTCTTGGCAGCATTGAATGTGACCATCCATTATTGTCCCCATTCCACTACAGATCGGAGGTTTTCCTCTAGCGTGTCTGCCATTTCCTTAGATATGTGTTCATTTGTTTTCCCCGCGTGCCTGTTATAGAATGGTGTCATCAGCAAATATATCCATCTCAGAGACAATTTTATCAGGGAGGTCATTTATGAATATTAGGAATATTAAAGGTCCAAGAATAGACCCCTGAGGTACACCTGAATTTATATCATATTGTTTAGATGTACAGCCATTGAGGACAACCTGGATTCTTCTCTTATTTAAGAAGAATTTAATTATGTTAAGTATTCGTTCAATGATACCATATGATCTGATTTTCCTGTGGAGACCATCATGCCATACCCTGTCAAAAGCCTTAGATATATCTAAGGCTACCACTCTACCCTTCCCTGTTTTGTCCAGTGAATGGTATATACATTCAGAGATTACAGTTAAGAATGGGCTTGTCTAAATCCATATTGTTGGTCGATCAAAAGTTTAGCTGCTGTAAGGTGATGGACTAGAGCTTGGTTAATTATGGACTCAAATATTTTGGTGAAAAGTGGGAGGAGGCTAATGGGGCAATAATTTAATAGTTCAGTTCTTTCGCCAGAATTCTTGTAAATTGGTATCACAGAAGCAGTTTTCCAGCAGTCAGGAAAGCAAGTCGTTAAAGCATTTGTTGTAAAGCTTTGAGAGGACTGGAGCAACTTGAGCATTTTTTTAATAGCACTACCGGGATGAGATCGGGTCCACATGCTTTTGAGGTGTCTAGGTTCTTTATCATATCATGCACCTGAGAAGATTTTCAGATCATCTAGTGAGGCACCAGCCTGCAAAAGAAAGTCATGGAGGGCGTGGTTTGCTGGGTCCGACATGGAGTTTGAGGCAAATCGACTGGTAAGCATGTTAGCCTTTTTGGATTTCGTACAAACAAGTTCATGATTGTTGGATAGTGAAGGAATTGTTGATTGCCCATTATTTATTACACTGTTGTAGGTTTTCCAGAAATTACGGGTTCCTAATTTCTGTGCTTTGATGCGTTTTCTGATGGTTTCTGTATATTCACTCTTAGCTATTACTATTTCTTACAATTACTTCTAGCTTCTATATACTTTTGTCTGTTTGTACTGGACTTACGTCAGTTAAATCTGTAATATGCATGCTGCCTTTCTGCAATGGCTGCTGCACAAGTAGGAGTAAACCATTGAGGAAAGTGGGATTTCCTGAAGAATTTCTACCCGGGAACATGTGCTTCATTGCCGTTTTGAACCAATGGCTCTTCAGTTTTGGGACAAGAATTAAGGGCGATTTCTACCATTATCACAGCATGATCAGTATTCCCGAGTGGGCTATGGGCATTTGTTACACAATCAAATCATCGGGAACTGTGATCAGAAATAGATCTAGGAGTGAAGCATGTTGATCTTGCTGATCTGGGAAACGTGCCGAAAATGTAACCGTCTGTGATAGGGAATTGGATATAGAAAAGCTAGGTGTTATGCTACCAGCTGCAGCTGTTTAAGTAGAGAATCCAAGCTAATTACTGTGGTGAACACCAACTTATGTACTAGTATTGAGGGAGAGTGCTATATCTATGCTGTCCTGGGTCGGGGAAGAGTGATAAAAAAAAATATAAGTAGCTAATGTTATGTTGCATGTTAAGTCTAAAGCAAATAAAGGCCTGGTTGTCTTATTCTAGTTTTGTTTTTCTAGTCAAGAGGAGGGTGTTTCAAATATAGATTCCAAATCTGTCCATATGTTTGTCTGGGCCTTTACGGCAAAGTGTGAGGTAACCAGGCATGTTAAAGTGATTAGAGGGGATGGAGGAGTGTAGGTTAGTTTTACAGTGCTAAGATATCTGGGGTGTTTGTAAGGAGAAATGATCCAACTTCTCATCTACAGGATTGTGGCTTAGGGAAAGCCTACCCGAGATAGGTGCAGTGTCCCTTTCCATGCACAACATGGCACTACAACCATCCCGATATTATACAACTGTTGATGGAGCAGCCACTCTAAATACTACCAAAGAGTTATGGTTCCCATACTATCAGTCAGAAACAGCAGCTAGTCGAACAAAAATCAACCCAGTCCAATTGCATTGGCATGCATGGCACTCAAGCACCCCCAAAGTGGCTAGTTTTAGGGGATGGGAATAGGGCGGAAGTGAGGAACAGCGTTCATTGCCCTAGTCAAGAAACAAGATCAAACATTGGGTGTTTCTGTCGAGTCCCTGTGCTCATACTTCTCCGCCTGGCTAATAGGCAAAGGAGTATGAAAGCTGGGCGATAGTCTATCTACTAGCATTACAAGTTGATTTTTTTTCTTTTTAGATAATTGTTATTTTATCAACTTGCATGAAAAGAGCTATGTAAAAGATGCTTAAAACCGTTTGAATTATGCAAATACCAGCAGTAGTTCAAAAGTTATGAGAATTTTAAGTGCTAAAATTTATGCTTTTCCGTGAAAAATTCTTTAGAAAAAGTCAGCTAAATTATGGACCTCAACATTTCAAGAAATTTATTTATTTTTCAAGCTATTCTCATGAAACTTAGCACTCTTGTAAAATTGTGTGCTCTTTCTGATTATGCAGTCAAATCTGATGCATCTTTTTACCATAAGCCATGAATTATAAATTAGGATGTACAATTTCAATTTTTTTTTAAACTGGCACATGGTATCATACAGTGGGTGTCTATTCATGAACAAGACTAAGTAATATAGTAGTATTTATATACAGCTTTATTGAGAATAGGTATTTAGCTGCCTCCCTACCACAGGAGAGCTAAATCTAAAGAGCATTCATGGACAGTATTTACTACTCCCCTCAAAGAAAAGAAAAAAAAATTGAGTAGATATGAATTCATCTCAGAAATAAATCAAAGAAAATTTTTCATAGATTTTGAATTTCTGTAAAAGATGTAAATTCCCATAGTCGACAAGAACTTATGCATTTTGGAACCAGTCCAATTTTCAATTTTGTAAATCCTCTCTATCTGGCCCAAAATATACCCCTATTTTCTGAGATGCAACCATAAATCGTACTCTACATGAATCCTTGATGTAGCTTTCACAGTACCAGGATACCAGGAATCCTGATAAGCAACAACTATATATTCACCAGTTGATGGTAATTTTTGTCATTTCTATTCTGGTGTTTTACTGAAAATTCAACTATGTAAACAAAGAAATAAAACAGTAATTTTTTACCGTGTTTCCACCTTAACATTTAAAATGACTACTTTATATATTTTAGGGTATGCTGAAAACGAATATCGCATTTCAATTTTCCACAAATAAGTAGTTTTCCAGATATTAAACAATGTCATTTCTTATATTATCATTGGTGGCCATCTTGGTATGTGTGAGCGCGCAAACATAACCCCGAGAAACTATGCGCAAACGCACGTACCAATATGGCCACCAGCAATAACATAAGAAATGACATTGCTTAATATCCAGAAAGCTACTTATTTGCAGAAAATTTAAATGCAATATTCATTTTCAGCATACCTGAAAACCTTAAAAGGTAGTCATTTTAAAGAAAAATGTTAAGGTGGAAACAAGGTAAAAATTTACAAAATGCATCACAATGAAATTCTTTATCGGACCATCTAATTATTATTATTATTATTTAGATATCTTGAGTTAAAAAAAAAAACAGGTTTGTTTTACAGATTCGAAAAAAATGGTCTTGACAATGAGTTAAAAATAAATTCAAGTTTCACAATATATTTTATTTGTTAGGTAAAAGTACAGAATAGTTAACAAAACACCCTTCCTTCCCTATGTTAAGAATCGGTTTCTAAATAAATAAATCAGCATGGTAGCATAAGTGCATAAGTACCTTTTTATTCGTTATATATATTTTTTTGTTTTTTGCTTTTTTTATCACTAAAAAACACAATTCTGTCTTAAGTACAAGTAAGAAGCTATAAATACAATGACAGAAATGCATGCACTTAGTACATTTTGTTTTTTAACGCTTTTAGTACATTGTACTAAAAGCGTTAAAAACAACAAAATAGTATTGTTTGGAAATCAAATTAAAAAAAACTTGAAAATAATTGTTTTAAATTGACAAACTCAGAATAAAAAATGAAACTGATTTTTCTGCTTTCGTTTTGTAAACAGAAAAAACAGTTTTTTATTTTTAAGAGAATACAAACGAAACTTGTTAATGCGCTGACTTTAGTCAGCTCAGCACATAAGTGTATAGCGAGCCGTTTTCCCCATTAAGCGAATTTGAATTTCTATAAAAGATAACATTTTAAACAAATTTCCGCACCATTAATAACCATCAAATATTTACATATTATACGTGAAAATAATCCTGAAAATATTATCTATATGAAAATGGATGATATATGCTGATTTATCTTATCAATTTTGAAATGTTCTTCGTCAACTTTGCTCGATTGTAACTTTGCTTCCTATGATCGTAAAAATATAAATCAAAGTCCAGTAGAGATGAAATTCTATGCTTATATAGCCTTTAAAATTTTAGCCATATCCATCAAATTTGACCGCATGCATGTGTATCCAAACACAACGTATGAAATGTAAATATTGAAAAAACACTTTCCTCTTTTGTTGTCATTTTTTATCATTTTTTTCATTCTTAACTTGGAGCATTAAAACATTGAACGCATAAAAGAAAAATAAATTAACATCATTGGAATGTTTATTCTATTCTCTTTCCATCAATGTATTTTTTTTTTTAATTGACCCACAAATAAAAAAGATATGACTTGTTGAAGCACATTAGGTATGCAATATTGCTGATGTCCACGAAAATACAGCATATGCTTGTAATGTTACAGCTACTCCTTAAGCAGTTTTAAGTTTGCAAATCAGTAATTTGTTTGAGTCACCAGCTTTAGGAAGGTTGTCAACCATGAACGAAGAGGCCTCCCACCCCTAGGTTTAGCTTCAGAGCTTTTCTTCTAGATGGATGACCTGAGAAGATCTATGGGTCCATCAGCACTGAGAAGGTTAGCCTTGCACCTGGGTCCTAAATCAGGTATTTCTGCGACCCCTGCATGGGTAGTTAATGTTAAGGGGTTAGTTTTTAAAGGTAATATATCTACTGAAAAATTACACTCCTCAGAATAATTAAAATGACACTACTATGTTACTGGTTGATTTTAGGAGTTAATATTTGATTTAAAATATTATTCATATGTTAGTTTGGGAATAGGATAACAAGTTAAAGTATGATTAAATTAATATTAAGAAATTAAGTTAAAGTTTGATGCCCAAACTCTGCATATTTATGACGATAGGAGGGATAAAATGTATCTATTCAATATATAGTAAAGTAGCGACATATCTATGATTTGGAGCATAATTCAGCATAGGTATATCTGGAAGTAAAGTATAGGCTATCGCGTATTTAGTATGTATAATTTAGTATAAATAGGAATATGGACATAATTACAGTAGATACAAACATATAGAACTTGTACATATGAGGTATATTTCTTAAAGTTTTAGCAAGAAAGATAACTGTCCTTTTGTTTAAAATTCGAAATTTTATTTTGCATAAGTTTTTTGTATTGCTTTCACCCATCTAAGGGAAAGAGATAAAGAGTGCTATTTAATACAGATCACTTTAAATCTAAGTACAAAACTATGGCTAATAAGTATTTATTTTATAGCTAAGCTATAGGATAAGAATATACACTAATGCATGCCTTAGCAATAGAATTCTATAGATGTTTAGTGTGTATTGATTTTTAAAGAGTCAGCCTGTTAAGGTTGAGGACCGGAAGCTAAACCCCTCTCCAGAGGTACATGCAATGTATGTGATTTTATAGCAGATTGGAAAGATGAGCTTTCAGGAGAGATGATTATAACTTTCAGAATACAGTACAAATACACATTAGAATATACAAATTTTTTGGTAGAGTTTAGAGTATAAAAATTTAGGATAATGTTTATTATGCAAAACAGACACAGACAGTCGATTTGGAGGCAAAGTATCTATTTGATATAATTGGATATGTGTAGCATTGCTAGCAGCGCCATTAACTTAGTTTTGAAAGAAACAATTAAACATCATACAATATAGCTTTAAGTAGCGATATAACTATGAAAGTACATTTCAATGCAGGTATAACTGGAAGTAATGTATAAGCTATTGAAGATCCTGTATGTAATTTAACATAAGATAACAATATGGGCATATTCATAGCATATACGAAGTTGTAGATATTAAGTATATTACTTAATAAAGTTCTTCTGCCCTCTAACGTTCAAGGACAAATTTCCGCTTCACCAAATTCAGAAATGCATCTTGCACAATCATTAGCAGCTCCTTTCTTTCCCCCTTCATAATAATTGACTTGAAAGAAATAGCTTGCTCTAAGGACAAAATTCAGTTGTTAATGCACACTAGGCCTCGAAATATGATGTTAGGACTCTGGTTAGCACCGAACTTCTGTAGTGACTAGTCAGTTTGAACAGTTTGAAAACCGAAAATCAATCTATCACGATTTCTATCCATTACAGATTAGTAATAAGAAGGGGAGGGGCCTTAATGGCCATCTTCATTTTTTTTTTTTTTTTTAACGGGTCAGCTATTAATTTTTTCCTTCTATTTAATTTAAAGGATGAGTTTCGACTTTTCTAATGCTATTTAAAAATATATAAACTCATTCTCCAATCTTAATAAATGCTAGCAAATAGTTAAACATTTTCTGACTTGAGAGACAGAAATCTGGATACAAAGTTATAAGTCAGTAGGTAAGACGGAATATGGAAGAACTAAGATAAAATTTGTAATATTTACCGTTCAGAAGTTTAGTTTGAGTAGGAATAACTGCATATTTTTTTTTTTTTTTTAATTTTTTATTTCTGCGCCGGAGTCCCAAACCCCACATGGAGAGTTTTGATTTTTTGAGCCAACACTAAAGTTTATACATCTACCAAAATGTTACACTCGAAATAATTGGAAAGGGTTTGACAACTCTATTTAATTGTTAATGGAAAAGAGGGTACAAGTGAAAAGCGTACAGTGGAAGGATGTAGCTTTGCAACTGGTTGATTTTAGGAGTTTATATATGATTAAGATATTGTTCATATATTAGTTTAACAATAATATAAAAATGATTAACCAAGATGCAAAGTGGTACTTGGAATTAAGATAAATATTCAGAATCATGCATTAGATTTTAAGTCGATAAGAGTGAAAAGTAAAATGTATCTATTCAATATAGGTTTGCGTAATGATATAACTATGATTAAAAGTACATTTCAATACAGGTAAAAAACAGGAAGTTAGGTATGAGCTATGAAATTTCGTTATGAATAATTAGATATAAATAGCTGTATGGTTATATTTACAGTAGATATAAACATATAGAAATTGAAGATATTAAGTATATTACTTAACTTTTTTTTTTTTTGCTTGTTTTGTTTAAAAGAAAAAGACCCCCCCCCCCTTCATTAAAGATTTGGAAGTGCACCCTGGGTAACATATGAAATGTAATTTGAATTAGTGAAAGTTTTTCGAACCAGGGCTTAGATAACAATAGTAATGTATATAAAGAATTCAGAAGAAGGATAGTTGAGGATTCAAATGAGTTAAGAATAAGGTCAATAGCACAGGAAATATATGCAGTTATTTGAAGTCAATGATTTTCAAGCTAGTAAAGATTTTTCCCGTTTTTGATGAAAACAAATTTCTTATCAAAATATTTAGCAAAATCATATTCTTTTAGGCCACAGTTTAGCTCCATTTAGTATGAAAATTCTCTTAGTAACCTTCTATAACAATGGTTCTTAACTCTTTGGGAATCAAACGTCTAGAGCCGCGAATTTCATTGATAAAAGAAACACTTGTTTTATTTCTAGGATTTGGTTCAATACGTTTATAAATAAAATTTTCAATATTATTTAAAACAATGTTAAATAACACTGGATATTATATATAGCAGTTTAGTTAAATAGAAGTGGCATTATTTTATTCCATGTAATAAAAATTCAACATTCACGTATGCAAATTTATTTTATGAGAAAAGTAGAGGAGAAAATCTGAAGAATAACTGATAATAAAAATTAATGGAAAAGATTTTTCATTTTTTAGCAGACACATACAAAAATAAAAAAAATTGACAAATGTAAGAAATCCCCTTTATAATATTTCTGTGGCTAAAATAGGAAATTAATTCACAGACAAACAAATGTTTTATTTACAGATTCTGGAGAGAGGAGAGGATAGTTTTTCTTGAGTAAAGCTTATCTAATGTATTCTTTTTTATGTAAGATGTAACTTTTTTTTTTTTTTTTTTTTTTGTAAGTTTCAATTTTTTTTTTGTAAGTTTCAGTTCTTACGATATGATTTGCCTTGTGTGTGATAACAATAGAAAAACAACTGTTATTGATAAAAATTACCTGCTATTATTATATAATATTCTAAAGTTTTGTTGCCAAGTTAGTGAAAGTTACCAATTGTAGAATTTCTTCCGATATGTGATTTGCTAGATCTCAAACGTTTAAATGTTCTAGATGTTGTACTCTGGTTGTGGTTGAATCAAATTTAGATTTCCAAACGTTAATTTTGAAAATCCCAAAAATGAATAAGAAGCTGAAAGTTTGTTAAAATTAAGACATAATTTTTTCATTGATCTCCATGTTAATATTTACTTATTGTTTTATAACTGTACTTTATATTCAACTGGACAATTTGTGCAGTAGCTTTAAATTTTAATTTTTTGTTCAGTGCTTGGGTGAATTACTTCCTCTAATTCCTTGTGAATGTGTTCCATTGTATCACTGGCCTTGAAGACACATTTAAACCATATTGATAGTTTTATTTTTTTTTCTCATCTTCTGAGTAAATTCTAATCTTCAAAGTTCATTCCTTACCTCAGAGAAAGAGGAACCAGATGGCTGATTTTGCTTTATGTTGACCATTATATCTTTGCTAGGGCTTCAGACTTATTTGATGCATGATTGATTTAAGTGGATATAATAGAAAATAAGACTAACTATATAAGATGGTTTGATTGGCTAGCCAGGAAGCAAGCATTTTCAATATAGGCAAGCTTGCAGTAATAGTATATATTAAGTATATTACTTAAATAAAGTCCTAACTTTATCTACTCTAATAGAGAAAAATAATTCACAGCATTTTGTTTTGTTTTTTATCGCTAGTTTCCTTTGTAGCATGGGCGGGGGGGGGGGTGACGAATAAGACAGGAAAGTAGATACAAATAAATACATAAAACAAGTTTAAACAAAATAAACATGAAAAAAATTTTATTTTTTTTTTACATAGGCATCACCACTTATCAAGGCCAAGAGGCCACTCAAGGATAAGGGTTAAAGAGTTTACAGTAGACATTGGACAATATAGTAATCATTAGTAATGAAAATTTGGTAAATTTGATAACTTATATAGAACGGCTCATCAAGAACTTATTTACGTTAGACTTGAACACAACCATATTGTAGTCAGCCGGAAAGCAGGAAAACGGAAGACAATTCCACAGGTGTGCAGTTCTAAGAAAGAAGCTTTGTTCATGGAATCTACGTTTAGGTTTAAGCACAGATAAAGAGTGGGGAGAATTATTGATAGTGTGTATAGCTAGACGAGTGTTTCTTGTGAAAGTTTGGCGAGGGGGGGGGCATAGATTGAAGCTCAGTTGAACACCTTCCATGAAAATAACGATACATGAGAGACAAACTCGCAACATCTCTTCTGTGAGATAGAGGTTGCAAGGAAGAGAACAGGACATCTCCTACGAGGCTACGAAGTCTATTTTGAACTCTATCAAGGCAGGACAAGTCCTTTCTAGCAGCTCCTGCCCAGATGTGGCAACAATATTCCATCCTTGGACGTACCTGGCTCTTATAGAGAATAGCATCAGCAGTGAGATATTTACTGGATCGATAGAAAGATCCCACCATTTTTCCAGTGGCCTTGGCAACAGATTTGATGTACGTGTTCCATTTAAGATCAGGAGTAAAGGTCAAGCCCAGAAGCTTGTCAAAACTTGAGGCCTCCTGAAGATGAGAGCCATTCATTTCAATTGATGCCAGATGTGGATTAGAATGTTGATGATGTAAAGATAGAAGCTTGGTTTTAGATGCATTAAAAGTAACCAGCCACTCCTTTCCCCATTGTACTACGTGCTCAAGATCAGAGGAGAGAGAATCGGAGAGAACTTGGTCGTTTACTGTCTTAGATGTGCTACCATAAATGGTAGTGTCGTCAGCATAAATATCTACAAATGATGTAAGGATGTGATTTGGAAGATCATTAATGTAGATCAGGAAAAGAGTTGGGCCCAGGATGGACCCCTGAGGGACACCGGCATTAATACTGTGAGCTTCTGATTTTTGCCCCTCAACTACTACTCTTATGTCCTATCAGAAAGAAATGATTTAATAATTGAGAAGACATTTCCAGCTATACCATAGCTAGAGATCTTATGAAGTAAACCTTTATGCCATACCCTATCAAAGGCCTTAGATATGTCAAGAGCAATTGCCCTAGAAAGGTTGCCTCCATCGAGAGATTTGCTAATCCTATGAGATATAACTGTAAGCACATCTGCTGTAGATCTAGCAGAACGGAAACCATATTGAGTGTCACTAAGAAGGTTATTTTTGTTGAGATGGTTGATTACTTCTGTATTTAACACAGATTCCAACAACTTACTCATGACGCACAGGAGACTTACTGGCCTGTACTGAGAGGGGGATGAGTGATCACCTGAATTCTTAAATACAGGGCATACTGATGAAATTTTCCAGGGAGATGGGAAACTATTCTCCTTAAGACAACGTTTAAACAGTTTTGTAAGTATGGGCGCTAGTTCACATTGAAGTTTTTTGAGTACTATAATTGGAATACCATCAGGGCCAGTTGCTTTACTGGAATCAAGGTTTTTGATTAGCTTGGCAACATCACGTACAAATATACGTATATCACATAGCATGTTTTCTGATACAGGAGGAAATATTGGGGGTTGGCGGCCTTGGTCGCAAAGGGTAGAATTAGCTGCAAAGTTCTTGACAAAGAGTTTTGCTTTGTCTGATGCAGACGAGATTACCTCAGGTCCATTGATAATAGTTGGGATGGAGCACACGCTTCTGTTCAGGATTCTGTTTGCTATTTGCCAAAACTGGTGGGAACCAAGCCGCTGCTCAGTTACGTTGGACTTAACAGATTGAGCATATAACTCTCTAGCGTTCTTTATTACTTTCTTACAATGGTTGCTGGCAGTCCTGAAAGCGGCTTTAGTTTCCATACATCTATTACGTTGGAAGCAGTGGAAAAAGTGATTTCTGTGCGCAATGGCAGCAGCACATTCTGGAGAGAACCATGGCTGGCTGTTAGGTTTTTGCTGAAACTTTTTCGAGGGTATGAAACGATCAATACCTACAATAAACCATTCCGTCAGGTCTAATACTATACAGGACACATCCTTTTTAAACATGGAATGCAGAGGTAGATCAGATATAAATGTACGGAAGCTATCCCAGTCAGCCTTAGTGTATCGATATACACTACGATGGAGAGGTACGTCTGGGGACATATTACATTTCATTTTTATCTTAATTGATACAACAGAGTGGTCGGAAGATCCAAGAGGCGACAGAACAGAAACTGAACATAGTTCAGGGCAAGTTGTGAGAAAAAGCTTGCATACTGGCCGTCATTGTCGGGCACACGGGTGGGTTCCTGAACAATCTGAGTGAGGTCATAGGCAATGGAGAAATCATGACAGAACCTCCCCTCATCATCGGTCTTGTTTGAGTGGGTCAACCATTCGACGTTTTGAACATTGAAGTCTCCACATACGTGAATGTTAGCTGAAGGATAAGCAGATAGGACTTGGTCAATTTTCTCAGATATGCTTTGAAAGATAGTAACTCCGCTGTTGTGGGGGCGATAGAGAGTAAATATAAATGCAGTAGTGTGAGCTAAAGCAACCTGGAAGCACATATAGGGTAAGTTAGAATCTTCCCTGGAGATGTCCCTACCACACGGAAAGCTATCTTTAATATAGGCACATATTCCATGCCCATGGCGATCTTGGGGGTCAGATTTAGAAGTTAAGTTAGAGTATCCTTTAATTGCGAACTCTTCTAGGGAAATAGCCTGTCCAATGCCAGTTTCACTTAAAAATAAAAGGTCTGGTTTAGTCTCCTGTAATGGGTTTCAACCTCTGCAAGGTTAGAACGTAAACCCCTGATGTTGAAGGAGACATGGTAGTAGGGGTCTACGTTATTTAGGATGAATTTTAAAAATACTTAACGTCCGTTTGCTGCTGCCTTAAGGAGAAGTGCTTTCCGACTCCCTGGAAGACCTCATCAGTTCGCCCTGTATTTAAGAATTCAGGTGAAAAGTCATCTCCCTCTCAGTACAGACCAATAAGTCTCCTGTGTGTTATGAGTAAGTTGCTGGAATCCATATTAAATAGAGAAATAGTCAACCACCTCAGTAGGAATAACCTTCTTAGTGATACACAATATGGTTTCCGTTCTGCAAGATCTACCGCAGATGTGCTGACGGTTATATCCCACAGGATTAGTGAATCTCTTGACAAAGGCTTCCTTTCTAGGGCAATTACTCTTGACATATCAAAGGCCTTTGACAAGGTATGGCATAAGGGTCTACTTCACAAGATTTCCAGCTACGGTATAACTGGAAATGTTTTCTCAATCATTAAATCATTTCTCTCTGATAGGCTCATAAGAGTAGTGGTCGATGGACAAAAATCAGAGGCCTGCAGTATTAATGCTGGAGTCCCTCGGGTCAATCCTGGGCCCAACTCTCGTTCTGATCTACATCAATGACCTCCATAAACACATACTTAAATCATTCGTTGACATCTATGCTGATGACACGACCATCTACGGCAACACGTCAAAGGCTGTAAATGACAAAGTTCTCTCTGATTCTCTCTCCTCTGATCTCGAGCACGTGGTTCAGTGGGGGAAGACGTGGCTGGTTACCTTTAATGTATCTAAAACCAAACTCCTATCCTTACATCATCAACGCTCTGATCCCCATCTGGCATCAATTGGGATGGATGGCTCTCGTCTGGGAGAGGCCCCGTGTTTTGACTAGCTTCTGGGTTTGACCTTCACTCCTTATCTGAAATGGAACACATACATCAAGTCTGTTGCCAAGATCGCTGGAAAGATGGTGGGATTCTTCTACCGCTCCAGAAGATATCTCACTACTGATGCAATTATCTATCTATATAAAAGCCAAGTACGTCCAAGGATGGAATACTGTTGCCATATCTGGGCAGGAGCTGCTAAAAACAGCCTATCCTGCCTTGACAGAGTACAAAATAGACTTTGTGGCTTAGTGGGGGATGCCCTTTTCTCTACCTTGCAACCTCTCTCCCACAGAAGAGACGTTGCGAGCCTGTCTTTGTTTTATCGTTATTTCCATGGCAGGTGCTCGTCTGAACTCCAATTTCTGGTCCCCCCTCGCCAATCTTTCACGAAAAACATCTGTCTAGCCGAATCCACTGTGAAAAATTTCCCCTACTCTATATCTGTGCCTAAATCAAAACGTAGATTCCATGAACAAGACTTCTTTCTTAGAACTGCGCGCCTGTGGAACTCTGTTCCGTCTGCCTGCTTTCCACCTGACTACAACTTGGATGTGTTCAAGTCCGTTAACAAATTCCTAATGA
Source organism: Euprymna scolopes (assembly GCF_053919585.1). Lineage (NCBI taxonomy): Eukaryota > Metazoa > Mollusca > Cephalopoda > Sepiida > Sepiolidae > Euprymna > Euprymna scolopes. The sequence goes on along the minus strand of NC_136483.1, from coordinate 14,319,621 downwards.
ACCGCCCCCTTAAGTAAACACTTCATCAAATCTCCACACTAACGTAATGTACTTGCAATAACCCTTATCCCTGAGTGGCTTCCGGGCCTTGATAAGTGGTGACCACTGTGTAAAAAAAAAAAAAAAAAAAAAAAAAAAAAAAAAGTGGATACTGCTATGACTTAAGGAATTTAGTTAAAATTCAATTGGGTGTATTGTGATCATTTATACACTAATGATGTTAGAACATATATGAACCACAGCGGTAGATAAAGAAAAGCAATTTGTGTTAAATTATACAGTGAACTGTTTAGTTTGCAATAGTTGTTATAGCATTAAATAACCCAGAAAAATTGGATCTGCTGTAAAACAGAAAAAAGCAATTTGTCCATGCAGATTGGGTATGATTGGGGGAGCATCAAATTAGCACTTTGTTGTTATAGTCAGTTTTTTTTTTTTTTTATAAAATTAATACTGTAAATGAAGATATTTTTTCTTCGAATAAAATGGAAATAAAAATTATTAAATGAAAAAATTTATTTGATTAAAAAAAATCTTAAATATAAGCATGTTTTTTTTAAAACACAAAATAAACGAGATTATATGTTCATATTGTTTTTCTTCATAAAAAAAACAGTAAGATATTAAGCTTTTAATCTTAAAAAATGAATTATGAAATAATTAACCAAAAAGTTTTGTAAAAACATGATTTTACCTTAAACAGTTAAATCAATATAAACATTAAAACGTTTGAACCGTGTTTAAATCACAACACAAAAACAGATAAGCCAATCGTCAACAAGGTTATATTTTCATATTATTTTTCTTAATTAAAAAAAAGACTTAAATATAATGTACTTATGCACTTATGTTACTGTGCTGAAACATTATTTAGAAAGGCATTCTTAACATTAGGAGAGAATGTTTTGTAACTGTTCTGTACTTTCACTTAACAATTTAATAAAAAGATATAGTGAAACTTCAATTTAACTTGAAAATACTATTTAAAAAATAGCACTGTAACATAAGTGCATAAGCACCATAAAAAAATTTTTTTAATTAAAAACAATATGAAAATATAATCTTGTTATTGACGACCAAGTGTTGTCTGTTTTTGTGTTGTTTATTTAAAATATGGTTATTTTTTGTGCTTATGCACTTATGTTACCATGCTATTTTTGAATAGTTATTTCCAAGTTAAATTCAAGTTTCCTGATATCTTGTCAGGTGAAAGTGAAGAATAGTTACAAAACAACTTCCCCTTCTCATGTTAAGAATGGCTTTCTAAATGTTATTACTTCGGTACGGTAACATAAGTGAGTGCATAAGCACCAAAAGAAATTTTCAAGTTTTTAATCATTAAAAAATAAATTAGAAAATAATCAAAAGTTTTGCAAAACGTGATTTTTCTTAAAAACACTAAGTGATATATTTTCATGTTGTTTTTCTTAATTTTGTATAAAAAAAGTTATAAAATCTTTATAAAAATTTGATTGACGTGGTTGATATCGAAATGTCCCATTCCCTGTCCATGCAAACCTTTTTTTTTTTTTTTTAAATACACCTTTACATAATTTTATCTCTTCCCAAATCAAAATATTATCAATTTGTTAATATTAACTTAGTAAAAATCAAGTTTGGCTAAAATAAAAACAAGTAATAATATATGATAAAAAAATGATCAAAAAAAAAAAAAAAAATCCACAACTTAATAAAATAGTACAAAGATTTTAATTTATTTTTTTATTGATTTTTTTTTTTTTTAATTATCTCCATTCGTATATTACATCAAGTCAGAACTGATTGGATAGTATTTCACAATATTTCTGAAATCAGATATAATTTTCTATGGTTTGCAATTTTTGAGAAGAAAATTGATAATTTGAATTATTCGGTTAATTATTATCATCTTGATATGTTTTGGCTAAAAAGACGCACATGAACCTCGTTAGTTAACTGAGGTTCATGTGTATCTTTTTGGACTTTGTAATCTGGATGCACTTTCAAATTGAACTATTTATTGAAGCCATTAGAACGTATGGCGTAATAGTTAAGTGTTATTTAACAATCAGTTTTATTTGAGTCTTGTCGAGGTTGAAGGTGCAATCCTTACTATCGGTGATAATAATCAAGAATAACATAAGTTAGCAATTCGGTTATGTTAGATAGAATAAGAACAATCTACCCATCTGAATTAAATGAAGAGTCCATTTAGAAATTCTGTCTATGTTCCCAAGTTTGAAAAGATGCACCGGAAAAAAGGCTGAATTTTACATTGGTGGAAACGTAAATATAACTAAGATATTATTTATTACATCACAGTATAAATCACCTGAAGATCTGTGAGTGAAATGGACACCTATTAACAATAACTAAGATGAGCACAATAGTCTGAAACATACATAAGCTTTGAAAATGTGACTTCACACAAGCATACAGACGGACAGAGCCTCTTAATAGATAAGCATAGACATGTTTTAAATATATTTTTTTAAGGTTTGTAACTTAAGATTTTAATTTGTTCCTATTCATTCTTCATAACATTCTGTGGATTACATTTCTGTTTATTCTGTGTCAATACCACCTTCACTTTTAAGCAGTAACTTGATACACTCTTGACCTGAATGTTTACATTAATTCAGCCATAATTTGCTACAAGGCTCCATTTAAAATAAAACTAATAATATTAATACAGAAAAAAACTCATTATGTTTACTTCTTTGTAGAAGTTATTGTCTGCCTCAATCATCTTTTTCTATCTGAATACTGTATAAATCCTTATAAAGCTTCTGTAAATTTAAGCGCTTTAAATTCTACTTTAATTTTATTCAAATCATGTTTAAATTGTTAAAGTCTTATTATATTAACATCTAAAAATTCTTCTTTTTTTTTTTTTCGTACCAAATGTTTAGCTCTGAATATTGTTTAGTTGTTACCTATGCCATTGGCAGAAATGTTTTAGCTTCTTTTCACTTGTGAAAAATGCATAATTGGATTATGTTAAAAATTTGAATTTATTTTTTAACATTTTCTTTTATTTTTGGCAATGTTGAATAAAGTTTTCTAAGGTTTCTGTAATCTTAATAGTTCTTGAATAGCCAGTGTGAAGAATAGAAATCATGCAAAAATTAGAAATTGTTTCGATATATATAGTGCTCCTCCACTATATTACTCTTCAATTTACATTGCTTCACTACATTTCAGTTTTCAATTTGCAGATTTCTGAGTTTACATCTCAGATGATTCACTATATCACAGTGTTTTTTTTATGAAAAGTTAAACAAATTGATTTTAATTATTTTTAAGTAAACAGAAATAATAAAAACAAATTATGGATCACTGTAGCCCACTGTTTCATTAATTAAATTTCCAAACTCCAATGAGAAAATAAAGATTACTCTATAGTTAAGGCATATCTGGTTCACAAAATCAATATGCATGTTTCTTAAAGCTAACGCAAGCTGTATTTTTGTTGTTTTATGTATATAATTTTAAATAAAACTTTTTGTTGTTTTTTGAAGAATAAATCTGAAATTAGTATGCATCCTCAAGGTAAACAAAAAATCAGTTGTAAATGCTCGACGACTAAGAAAAAACAAAAAGTCAGTTGTAAATGCTCGACGACTAAGAAAAAACAAAAAATCAGTTGTAAATGCTCGACGACTAAGAAAAAACAAAAAATCAGTTGTAAATGCTCGACGACTAAGAAAAAACAAAAAATCAGTTGTAAATGCTCGACGACTAAGAAAAAACAAAAAATCAGTTGTAAATGCTCGACGACTAAGAAAAAACAAAAAATCAGTTGTAAATGCTCGACGACTAAGAAAAAACAAAAAATCAGTTGTAAATGCTCGACGACTAAGAAAAAACAAAAAATCAGTTGTAAATGCTCGACGACTAAGAAAAAACAAAAAATCAGTTGTAAATGCTCGACGACTAAGAAAAAACAAAAAATCAGTTGTAAATGCTCGACGACTAAGAAAAAACAAAAAATCAGTTGTAAATGCTCGACGACTAAGAAAAAACAAAAAATCAGTTGTAAATGCTCGACGACTAAGAAAAAACAAAAAATCAGTTGTAAATGCTCGACGACTAAGAAAAAACAAAAAATCAGTTGTAAATGCTCGACGACTAAGAAAAAACAAAAAATCAGTTGTAAATGCTCGACGACTAAGAAAAAACAAAAAATCAGTTGTAAATGCTCGACGACTAAGAAAAAACAAAAAATCAGTTGTAAATGCTCGACGACTAAGAAAAAACAAAAAATCAGTTGTAAATGCTCGACGACTATTTAAGAAATCCCTGATGTCATTTGCAAAATGCAGTCCATTAGGAAATCTACCACAAATTAACTATATTTGTAAATCTGTATTGAGAATGAAAATATTTTTTTTTAAATTAATGATTAATATCCTCCAAAATATAAGAATGCACTATAGCAATTAGCATTGGTCGTATAATTTCCTGCTGGCAGCATAACTGGCAGTTATGTTGGTTGTCGTCAGATAAAGTATACGTGCAAATGAAATAGCAAATCACAATTTATTTTTTTTCCTAACATGTATCATCGCTTGGAGTAGATTTGGAGGAACATTATAAGCTTTCAGTATTTTTATCATCATGCCTTTGTGTATTGAATCAAACGCCTTCTGGAAGTCTAAGAAAATAATGATTGCTTTCCTGTTATGGCTTCTACTCTAAGTGATAACTAAGATCTATGAGAACACCAGGGCAAGAGTAATAATAGCAGACGGAGAAACAGAATTTTTCAGTATCATTGCTGGAGTCTTGCCATAGTACTTGACTTTGTTCTAAGAAAGACACTCAATGGAAGAGAAGAGATGCCTGGTTTTCATCGGCACAGACGAAAGAGCAAGCGTGTCCAACCAATTGTTATTACTGATCTCGATTTTGCTGATGACCTAGCATTACTAAGGAAATTGGTCAAGCCCAAGAAGTCCTAACCCAACTGGAAAAGGAAGCGCTATTGGTAGGTTTGTACTGCAATGCCAAGAAAACAGAGATACAGGCCTTCAATCATGTTAACTCAATTGCAGTGAAAGCACTTGATGGGACTTTGATCAAGGTTGTCGAAAACTTCAAGTATCTTGGAGCATGGTGAGAAAGCACTGAAAATGATTTGGAAGTGAGAAAAGCACTGGCATGGAGGGCATGTCATAAGTTGAGGAAGATATGGTCATCTACTCTCTCAGAAAAGTTGAAAGTAAGACTCTTTATTGCCACAGTTCTTCTCTATGGTGCTGAAGCATGGACTCTTACAAATGCGCTGAAGAAGAGACTGGATGGCTGTTACTCATGGATGCTCAGGATGGCACTCAATGCATCATGGAGGAGCCATGCAACAAACCAACAGCTTTATGGTGACCTACCACCAGTATCACTGGAACAGCAGCAGAGAAGGATGAGAGTAGCCGGTCACTGCATGAGACACAGTGAAGAGTAAGCAAGCAAGCTAGTTCTCTGGATACCAACAGATGGACACCCAAACCGTGGTAGAAGAAGAATGACCTACATTGATAACCTGCTACAGGACACAGGATTGGAAAGTGTTTCAGGCCTGCAAACTGTCATGTGAGATCGAGAGAACTGGAGAAGCCGTGTAGATTCGGTGGTGAAGCGTCCTGAAAGACTAGATGAAATGAACATGTATCAATGCTAAAGAAAAGGAAATCTCAATTCAGAATGAAATATTGATATTTTAGAATGGAAGCTATTAAGGTCTAACATGGAACATCTGATCCACTTTTGTTAGATTATTTCTAATATTTTGATCTTCAAGAGGACAAGCATATTTTTTCAAAACTCCGAAGTCTTAATAAACAAAATCTAAAGAATTCAAATAAAAAGAAATGATAAAAACAGAATTTTGGAGTTGTAGCTCACATACTCTACTTTAATCAAAATTCTGACTCTTGCAACTCAAAAAAAGTTTGACTCCGGCTTTGAAGAAATGAATTTGCCCTGACTGTGGCTCCTCAGCTCTGGGGTGACTAGTAGAAATATTGATAACAATTTTTTATCATCGTTTGTTAAGCTAACTCGCTACTCCTGCTTAAATCTTATCTAATCACTGATAATTTTTTTTTTTTTTTCTGTCATGGGATAATACTTTAAGTGCTTTATTCCCTGCTAATCTCTGCTAATGATTATCCGCCAGCTAAAGCTGATCAGTACTCTTTACCAATTCCACAATTTAAATAAAATTATCTTTCCAATACAGCAATAAGATTTTCTTAAAAAGAAAAAACGATTCAATTTGATTACGCTGCATTCTAACAATGTCTTGATAGACAATTCTTTCAATCCCTTTTATATCTCTAAATTCCCAGACTGTTATTATAACTAACAGTTCTCTGTGGATATTCCATGGTTATTTACCTACTGTATTTGTTCTTACCTTAAAGATACCTTTCCCCTCCATAAATTTTAAGTAACGTTTTGATCGTTTAATTTATTTATTGCAACAGTCTAAATCTTAAAAATAATCTCTTCCTTGCCATAAAAATAAATCTGATTTAAATATCTTTTAAATAAAAAAACAAAACAAAAAGTCAACAACAACAGAATTCTATTCATGACATCTTAGTCTATTTTGAAACAATTCATTTTGAAATGCAAAAATCTTTAATTTTTTAAGTTTAATGATATCAGATTATTTTCTTTGCATTTCATCTTTGGGAATCAGATGATCTCGTTTTTTTTTGTTTTTTCTTTTTTATATATATCTTCTAGTTTCCATGACCCACTTTTCGTGCCCATAATTGACAAGATTGTTCAAAGTGATGTCTAATTAGTGTGCCTTCTAAGCTGTTATCATACAAGATTCTAGATATGATTACTATATACCCAGTTCGTTGGTGTTGAAGAAACAACCACAACAGTTTTATAAAAATGTTTTTCCTTTTTGTATTTGTACAAGATGCTTAGTGTTGGTTATTTTAAAAATGGTGAAACAGTTCAATAGAATTTTTATAGATCCCATTAGGGATCATTCATACCTGATGAGTGTCTTTAAAGTTTAACAAAGAAACTGTATATGCAATAATAACATTGAATATGTAGCAACATAAAATTATGGTCACTCATAGTGGCCATAATTTTATGCTGTAAACACTTAAAATAGAAACAGGTTTGGTCAAGCTTTGACAAAAAAAAAAATAGCTTAAATTTGAAAGTAATTTTAAAAGTTTAAACTGGGTAATTTCTAGTTTGAATTAAATTCCTATTTCAGTCACTTAAATTGTTTAGTAACACAATTAATAAAAATAATCGGGTTAACATAGCTGTTTTGTAAATCATTTGAAAAAATAAACTGGCCAAATTAAAAAAAAAAGCCCCCCAAAAAACAGTAAAAAATGAATTTACAAGGGCACTTTTTAGTTTTATCTGATGGAATATTTAAAAGAATATGATCTGCATATTACTATTATATACACTGTTGAATATGAAATCAACAATTTTGACAAATCTATTTGCTGGACACAAATAAATGACATTGTTTTTTCCCTTTCAGTTTTTCGCATGTCTTGTTGCATGATGTCCATTTGTAGTGAATGATAGCATATTTTCTTATTGTTGTTAAGGTTAACTAATGCTGTAGTATTTGTAACTTCTTGTTTGCATAAGTTTCTTGTAGTCGTGTGTTGAAATGTAAAAATAATCACACCATTCTGATTTGTTATTGGATCATTTCAAGAGTTACATTTAAGGTGGGTTGTATTTGCTATTTGCCGTTTATTTTTTTGTGTATTTTAAATTGACTTTAATAGTCATTCGTGGGACCTATGTCCCGGCATTGTCTGGGAACTGTGATGAAATCCAAAAATCACAGCCTTTATAAGTAAATAGACCAGGACTACTGATAAAAAAAAAAAAAAAAAAATATTTATGAAAAATTATTGGAGCTGGTCGCGAATACTCATGACTTGTTTGTTTGATTGAAGTGTGAGTTTGTATGTAAGGGAAAGGGGTAAATTTACAATTCAACAAAAGAATAAAATGGCTGACTTATGGACAAATTCATAATGGTTAATTTCATAATGAAATTAAGTGTGATGAGAGGAAGAATACTCGCTGGCATGTTTGCTTGGTGACGATGAGTGCGTGTTAAAAGTGGGAGCTTTTTTTTTTTTTTAATTTTGCAGTGTAGAACTGGATCACAATGGCCAGTAGTAAATTTACTAAAAAAAACAAAAAAAACTAGACTCTTTTCATCCAAAATGCTTACTATCTATCCATGATATAATAAAAAGGGGTTGATAGAATTATGTTAGAATGAAATGAAAACAATCCTTGAATTAATGTTAGGTACAAAGTAAAAAATTAAACAAAATAAGTTATTTTTACCCTTTGCAGAAAAGCACATCTGCCATGATAAATTAAGAGGTAAAAAAAATGTATCTCCCATCAAACTTTAATTATTATGCATCCAGTGGCTTCTACCTTACTGTTTAATTTGTAAATTGTTGAATAAATCTATTAAACATCATACTTCGTCCTCTGCTCATGTTTGAGTTGTGTATTATCAGATGTGATACTTAGAAAACAGAAATAATAGTAAATGGATAAGATGTCCTTCTGCAAAGCCATATGCAAATTAATTAACCTTAAGACATTGTTTACATACACCTGATTATATTAGAAAGCTATTTTATTTTTGAATATAAATTTGGAGTTGTAATCTCATTCTTATCAATTGCCTGACATTCTAAAAAGATATTAACTTCTATTTCAGTACTTTTCGGCATATGTAACACTTCACTTGGAAATAGCATTTTCTTTTTCATTAGTTGAAAAATTAAATTCTTTCACTATTTACAAATGTTGGATTAGTTTAGTGGCAGATGTCACATTTACTACAGGCTTTTAAGCGATCTTATGTTCAAGTAGAATTTAAAAAATTTTTTTTTTATCATATTCTGACAATCATATTACGTCGTGGTCAAGAATTGGTTCACCCTTCAAGATTAACATTGCATCTCTCATAGATCAAAAGATTTCTTGGAATTGGAATTCCATCATATATTAACAAGTATAAATCATAAACTTGGAGTCAATTTTTCCAAATGTAGAAATTGCTTTCGTCATTTATGCAGTGGAGTAAGATGGTTTTTTTTTTGTTTTGTTTTTTTTACAAAGTTGAAGGGAATCAAGAATGAACAGAAGTGCACAAATGAGATAATAATTTAACATTAATGTACATTCACGAGAGAAATTGCTCACATTATAAACAAGTTCCCTCATGCTAAAAATTGAATTTTTTTTTTTTTTTGTTACTAGCAAAGAGATTCGATGTTGTCTGGGATTGAATGAGGATCAACAAATGTTCCATCCTCCTATACTTTTATTGTCTTCAGAATCGGTGAAATCGTCCATTTTTTTTTTTAATCAAATCGATTGATTGCCTGCTCTAGTTAGAACCCCCCCCTCTGTGTACCAGGAGGAAGCTTTAAATGCGTCCTTGCAGTGACTTAGTTCACAATACATTGTAGTCTACATTGCACTGTAGAGAACCTACTGTTGATTTTATAAAAATTGATTTTATACAATGGCTTCATTTAAAGTTTTGAATGCAAAAGTTAAGTATCATAATTCGATTATGTTCTAAGCAGAAACATTTATTTCGAACACACCCGTCTTATCAAAGAACCAACTGTTGATTTTATAGAATTATTTTTATATATTTGCTTAAATTAAAGTTAAATGTACAAAAAGTCAGGTATCATGGTTCAGTTGTGTTGTAAAATGGAACATTCATTTCGAACATGTCCATCTGCTAAAAAAAAATGCACTTGATTTTATAAGCTGGACCTTTCTGCTTGTGTGATGATAAAACTTCTCAAATGCACTCGTGATGTTAGGATGTCTAAAAGTGTTAACTTTATTCAAAATCAGGCTTTCTTTCCTTAATTGGATTGTTTCAATAATTGATACTTATTGGAAGCATTTTAGTACAAAACCTACGTAAGAACACTCTCAGACACATCAAGTAAATTCGTGTGCAATTAAAAAAAAAAATTAGCTTAGCCGTTGTCAGGTTCATAGGGAACAAACTCCCACAAAATTCTTTATATAATAGAGGTTTCTTTTTGTCATAGGTGCATATATGTACAATGTGTTAATGTGAACATTTATTTTTCACTTCTTTAAGGCCTAAATTGTAAGACCCTCATCTGATATGTGACAGGTTTCATGCTAGTTATATCTGATACTCTTATTGAACATTTTCAAGATGTTCTAATCGAGGGAAAGTATAACAGATTTGTTTGTATGTTTTCAGGACAATATTTAGTGTGTGATATTAGTGTAAATTTACTGTTTCAATTTAATAGTGAAAGCAAAATAACAAACAAAACACTTAGTTTCTTACAAAACTTATTTCCAGAATGTACAGTCCATTTTTTTGTGTGGGTGTGTGGGATATCTGCGTTTAAAAATGAAATGGAAGATTTAAGTGCTTTTGCTTTTTATTGGTTCAGGCCGCTTTTGATATAATATGCACCTTTCTGCATTCAAGATTACATTAGGTTAAAATATTGGAGATGTGAAAAAATTGTGATAAATGTTTATATTTTATGTCAAACAAGTACATGTTTAGACTATTGAATACGATTAAATATTTAAGAAAATATTTAATACTTTAAAAAGAATTGAAACTCTGTTTTTAACAAAACTGAGAGAGTTTGGTTTGAAGGTTGGCAGCAAGTCGAGCCTACTGCTTTTCTTTGTGGCTTTAATTTATGGATATAAATTAAAAAAAAAAAAAAATTAACATCTGATTAACTATGGTTCTTTTCCTTCTCCTAAACAGAATTCATGAGGATACACAATACGTTTGATGGACATTGTTGTAGAATCAGGTAACTCTCAAGAAAGTACGGTGTCTTCGACCAACACATCTAACTTTTGCCAATCCTGAGCTAGATCATAATATAACTATCCAATCCCGATTCCAGACAAAAACTAATTGTACCTGATGGTGTCGCTAGGTCACCTTTGTATTTTCACTGTCCACGTTTTCAATTGCCCAACAGCCTGTTTATGCTAATCAAGCAAAAGATGAACTCTTCCTCCTGCCACCAATGCATGCCTGAACTATCTTAGCTAATATTGAAGATGAATGGACCACTAGAATCAGATTTATTGACAGAGTTTGTGTTGGTACTCAATCCACACAATGACAGCACAAAATGAAACAAAAGCAGTTGTTAAAGCCTAAGCAAATCAACTGCTCTCATTGGCCATGTTTCACAACTATAGAGAAGGATTGTCTGCACCATATCTTGATGTGCCACTGGTTGGGTCAGCTGGTAAAATGGTGATTGGTGTTCATTCATCTGATCATAGACAATGCAAAATAAGCTGCAATAAATGACACCAAAGGTTTGATATGCCATAAAACAAACTAAACAAGAATTGAAAAAATATTTCTACTTTCAGTTTTTTTTATTCAAGTTTCTTGTAACTATATTATGTAAGCGTGTTATTATTAATATAAAAACACTTAACAAAAATTAGTTTTTTCCTAAAGATATTTTGTCTGATTAATGTTATCTAGTTATGGCAGACCTGTTAGTGTTAATTACAGAATATTTCTTCAGGTTTCGTACCTCATCTTTTCTAGTTCATGAAAAATCTTTCTTAAAAATGCTCCAGTTTTCTACATGTTTCTGAACAAACTCTTAGTCTCACTCTCCTTCACTTTCTCAATGTGTCTGCTCTGTTGACAAGACCATAAATTTGTTACCAACTCTATGCATGCTTGACCTAGATATCTCAAACGAAATCAGTTCTAAGTTAAAATTATGACTGATATTTTGATTATGTCCGATGACGATTGGTCAAACTATGTAAATGCTAGGATGTGTTTAAACATGGTGACAAACGACCGAGAACACAACCTTCACCTTAGCAGAGATAAAAAAAAAAAAATCTGAGTTCATTAATTTTAACAATTTTAAAAAGTAAAACGAAGAGTTGAAATTATGAAATTGGCAAATGAAAATTTAGATAGTTGTTAACGGTTTATCTCCAAGCAAAACCAACAGCATGTTTTTAATAAGCAGGTTCCTATAAATATTTTAGTTTGGTGTTTTAAACGATTTATATAAAGAGAAAAAAAAATTAATTCAACAAAGCTTTTTTTATTAGTGCATGTACAAAAGTGAGACGCTTAACAGGAAACAAGTTGAGTTATTTGCTAATTGGTGGAATTCTGTTTTGTTGATTGATCTATTTGAAAATGGTTACTAAATTGCATTGTTATATCATAAAATGGACAAAATTAGTATTCTTCCAGATTTTCTTTTATGCTGAGCGATAATAGATTTTTACTACTGAACCGTTTGAATAAATTATTAAAAATTGGGTTGTTTATTGACCGAGGCATCTTAAGGGAAAAACAGGTTACCTCCACTCATAAATCATCAAATTTAGCTTGCCGAAATACCAATCTTTGGGATTATAATATAAATCTTTGGGGTCATAATATATCTTTTCTTTCCTTTTCAGCATCTTCTGATTTTCTGCCTCTTCTAAGTTTTTAGTGAAATAGAATCTATACTCCTTGTATTTTCTGGGTGTGTTTGCTTTGATATATGCTTTCTCTTATTTCTCATCTGCATAGATGAATACTGCAAACGCATAGTTTACAATGAACTCATCTTGCATAATGGCTTTTGAAGGCGAAAAAGTTTAGCTTGCTTATGGCAGGAGTCAAAGCAACTTTTACTTTTATTTTAATTTATATACTTTTTTTTTCTTAAATATTAGAACTACACTAAAACTTTACTGTATAATTTTATTAATGTGAATTATTTAATTGCTCCTAAAATTGTTGGTCATAATAATATACACACAAGATATCTAGTTATCTTTTTAGATGTTCAAAGTTGGACTTTAATAGCAGTTTATCTGACATTATCGAGACTTGAAAAGGACAAGCCTATTTTTGTCCCCCTCCCCCATCCATTATATTAATAGCATGGATATATTTTATTTCGCTTTGGTTTTTATTTTTCTGAAAATACTTTTTCCTGCTGAGAAAACTATTGAGACATTTTTCCCTTATTCATCGAAACAAATTAAACTGAAGTTATTTTACAAATTATTTAATTTCTTTTTGAATGATGTTGTGCATGTCCAAGGTGATAATGATACTGAAATATATGGAAGACAAACTCTGAAAAAAGAGTTGGGTACATTTGCAGCAAAGTGTGTGGTTTATTCTTTGAAATATTTAAAAAAAAAATCAAAAGAAACATTGCTGAAAATCAAAATTATCACCGAGAAGTGTAAAATATTTTGTTTTCGATTATGAGTTTCTTTTCAATTTAAAATTTGTCGACAGTTTTTCAAGAAAATTTGTATTGCACCTGAGCACAAGTTTACATTTATTTATGGTGGCTTGCTTCTTATATTTTACTTAGGGGGATTGTACGATAATTAAAAAAAATCTAATAATTATTTTTTGGATAAAAGCATAGGAATACATTTTTCCTCCTCTTTTTTTAATTTATTTATTTTTTTATAGCTCCTTTTCACCAGCCACTGCTCAAAACGAGATATTATAAAAAGGCTGACTGGGAAGCCATTAGGGACCTCATCAGGGACGCTTCATGGCAAAATATCTTTTCACTTCCTGCTGAACATTTCGCAAATGAGACCACTGAATGGTTCAAAGCGGCAATTGAAGCACATGTTCCCACACGCTAATTCTATAGCAAACCCCACTCTCCCCAATGGTTCACTTCAACTTGTGCAGCTGTCATAGCGCAAAGGCAGCATGCGTACCGCAAATTTAACCGACATAAGCCCAGTTCAAACAGACAGAAGTACATAGAAGCCAAAAATAAATGTAAGAAAGAAATAGCGACAGCTAAGGGAGAAATTATTAAAACTACTTAAAAACGCATCGAAGCACAGAAATTAGGAACCCGAGACTTCTAGAAAATCTACAACAGTGTAGTAAATAATGGGCAATCAACAATTCCCCCACTATCCAACAATCATGAGGTTGTTTGCTCAGCAACCGACAAGGCTAACATGCTTGCCAGACGGTTTGCTTCCAACTCCACACTGGACTCTGCTAACCACCCCCTCCCTGACTTTCCTTTGCAGACAGACGCCACACTAGACGATCTGGAAATCACCCCTGCTCAGGTGCATGTTATCATAAGAAAGCTTGACACTGCAAAAGCATGTGGACCTGATCTCATCCTAGCTGTGCTATTAAAAAAGTGCTCCGCTGAAGTAGCTCCAGTTCTCTCCAAACTTTACAACAAATGCCTTAATGAATCTTGCTTTCCTGCCTGCTGGAAAACTGCTTCTGTAGTGCCAGTTTTCAAGAATTCTGGCGAAAGAACTGACCCATTAAATTATCGCCCCATTAGCCTCCTCCCACTTTTCGCTAAAATATTTGAGACCATAATTAACCAAGCTCTAGTCCATCACCTTACAGATGCTAAACTTCTTACTGACCAACAATATGGATTTAGGCAAGCCCGTTCCACAGCAGACATCCTAACTGTAATCTCGGAATGTATATACCATTCGCTCGACAAAGCGGGGGAGGGTAGAGCGGTAGCTTTAGATATATCTAAGGCTTTTGACAAGGTATGGCATGAGGGTCTTAAGAAAATCAGATCATATGGCATCACTGGAAGAATACATAACATAATTAGATCCTTCTTAGATAAGAGAAAAATCTAGGTTGTCTTGACAGTCGTACATCTAAACAATATGATATAAATACGGGAGTGCCTCAGGGGTCTATCCTTGGACCTCTGTTATTCCTAATATTCATAAATGACCTCCCTGATAAAATTGTCTTTGAGATGGGTATGTATGCTGGCGACACCACGCTCTATAACAGACACGACAGGAAAACAAATGAACACATATCTAAAGAAATGGTAGAAACACTAGAGGAAGACCTCTGATCCGTAGTGGAATGGGGACAAAAATGGATGGTCATCTTCAATGCTGCCAAGACTAAACTAGTTTCCTTCAATAATTACAAGAAACCTTCCCTTCCGCCAATAGAAATGGCCAATGACTCTTTACCTTAAAGTACATCTTTTAAACTCCTCAGCCTAACGTTCACAGGAAACATGAGTTGGAACAATTACATTGAGAACATTACAAGGACCGCTGCAAAGAAAGTAGGTTCTCTCTACCGTGCTAGAAAGCTATTAAAGCCTGAAAGTATCCTATACCTCTATAAGGCCACTATTTCGCCCATGTATGGAGTATTGTTGTCATATTTGGGCTGATGCATCTGCTACTAGTCTCTCGCTCCTGGACAAGGTTCAAAAGAGAGTCGCAAATCTGATAGGTCCTTAACTGTCATCTAAACTTCAGCCTCTGTCCCATCGATGAAACATTGCATCCCTCTGCTTGTTTTACAAGTACTTTAACGGAGAATGCTCTGACGAACTGCAAGCACTTGTGTCCCCTCGACGTAAATACCCCCGACAAGCAGCTAAATCCCACCCCTTCACAGTAGAGATCCCTAGATGCAAGAGAGTCTTCTACTCCAGTAGTTTCTTCTCCAGAACAGCTAGACTTTGGAATTCCCTTCTGGGTCCCTGCTTCCCCAACTGTACTGACATGCAGATGTTCAAGTGCAACGTGAACCAACATCTTGCTGCCCAACTTCCTACACAGTACTCCTGATGCTTATGCCCCTGATAGTAGCCCCCTACAACAAAGTGGCAATGGGCCTTGTTTGGGGTGAAAATGTAAAAAAAAACAAAAAAAAAAACAAACAGGGTGTGTTGCCACTTGGATGTGAAGAGCTCCTATTTGGGAGCATGTCTAAGAGGGACTGTAGGGAGTTGAGCGGAGAGATGTCTGTTCACATTTCATTTAAACTTTTGCAGTTTAGTACAGTCAGGGAAGCAAGAAACAGGGAGGAAATTTCAAAGTCTAGCAGTCTGAGAGAAGAAGCTATTAAAATAGGTTTTCAAGCATCTCTACAGTGAAAGTCTGTTGATTGGGTTAGTCAGAAGTATATCTGTCAAGGGGACACAAGTGCTAGGAGTTCATCAGAGCCCATTCCATTAAAATAGTTGTAAAACAGGGATGGGGATGCAACATTATGGTGATGGGACAGAGACTTGAACTTGGCTCACATTGCAGACTTATTAGGTTTGAGACTTTTTCTTTTTTTTTACCTTATCTAAAAGCAATAGACTAGTGGTAGATGTACCATTCCAGATGTGGCAGCAATACTCCATGCATGGGTTAATTGTGTCTTTGTAAAGATATAGAATGCTCTTTAATGTTAGTAAGTTTCTAGCATTTCTATGTATTGTCTTTTGAAATATCTATTTTGGTTGTTCTGTCAGTGCATAGTGGTTCATATTTATTGACTTTGATGAAAATTTAATTCAAATCAATTATTAACTATAAACAGCATGCATAATCTATTATAGACATACAATATTCTGTGAAAATTTGTTTTAAAAAATCTGCATTATTTTGGTTTCAACTTAACAAAACCACTTTATAAAGGCTGTTTGCTTGATTATATAACTACCACTATAGAAGAAAGGGTCAGATACAAGAGAACAAGAAAGATGGGCAACATTCGTTGCATTAAATAACTTAATAACTTACTATCAATACAACTATTAAAATAAATGCATGCCTCATTTTAGTGTTTAATATGTTAGGCAGTTATTTTAACAGATATTCAACTACCAATGAATTTTTTTCAGGGTTCATTTTAATTCTTTTTTTTACTTTTATACATAATCTGTTATAGACATACAATATCTCTGAAAATGTTACTTAAATTTACTAACAAAACACAAAAATTATTTGAGATTCCAAAAAATGGACATTTACTCTAAGAATAAAATAGAGTAAAATTTTCTACTGGAACAGTAGCAGAAATTTGCTATGAAGCAAGCAACAGAAGATATTGTGTTTTGAAAGAAGCGGCTTACCTCATAGGTTTGTATATAATCATGTTTGTCAGCTGTTTTCATTTGAGAAATATTTCATTTTAACTTCCAGTTAATGTCAGATCATCAGGAGAGAATATACGCCATTTCTTATTAGTTAATTCACTTTTAGACTTGTATATAATCATTTGTCACTTTTTGGGTCATCAGGAGAAAATACTGTTTTGAAGCCTTCCTTCCAATGTTTTTTTCACATATCAGCCCTTCTCACTGATGTGAGGCCCCATTATGTGAATTGCATTTAAATGAACTGCACAATACAATATAAAAAATTGGATGTTTAATAATTTAGCATTTCCTGTTTTAAGCAACGGTTTTTTTGTTTCACGTGTCGTTTAAATCTTCAAAGGCTGTGTCCAACATATTCGTTAAGACGCATTCATATCAAAAAGAAAGAAAAAATGAACAAATAAAAGAAAAATAAATTTTAAAATTCAATAAAAAAAACAAATTAAAATACATAAAATAAATCTACTCACAGAGATAACTACACTGTAGACACTTACTACTGTATTATAATGCAGTATTCCTTTTTGTCTAGAACCTCATTGCACATTGGTCAGTTATCTCTATGAAGCTACCAGCTGCAACTCTTTTTCAGCCTTTAATTTCAAGTTGGTTTAAAAGCTGATATAGAGAGCCTACAATGAAAGCCTTTGCTCCAATCTCAACAGCTAGAAAGATTACACATAACTTTCACAGGTCAGCTCTCTTTTGATATCTTCATATTTTATCTTTTATTGCTGTTTCTCTACCCAGCTTGTATAAAGTACTGTCAATTCAATCAAGATGAGTCTTTTTTTTTTGTTCTTGATGACAGCATTACCATTACCCCTTTTCTCTTATCATTTTCAGGTAATTATTGTGGCTTATGTTAGTTGCTAATTATTGTGGTCAGTTCCTATCATCATCATTGGCATGCATTTGTGTCCAAATATCATAGTTCCCAAGTCCTATACAGAAAAGAAGCAGAAGAGAGAGCTTTGTGTCTCAAAAGAATTTTAGTCATTATCAGAATGGTAAGTCCTTTTGTGGCTGGAAAAACCAATTTGGGCTCTGAATATTCAGGAGCATTGGTCACATTGTATTGTGGAGAGTGGTTGGCTTTAAGGGCCCTTTGTTCAAGTTTTGTTATTAGATTTTCTATTCTATTTTCTTCAAATTGGCTTATACCCACTTTGACTCTGTTCCTTCATTTATGTCTGTTGTTGAATGAGGCTTCAAAGGTGTTTGGATCTATACTGGCTTCACCTAGAGATTTCTTCAGCTGGTCTTTGAATCTAAGTAGCGGGCGGCCTCTGGGTCGATTTCCTGCACTTAATTAACTGAAGAACACTGTTTCTAGTGTCCTCCATGTGAGCCACATGGCCAGATCATCTCAGTCGATGTTTCATGATCAAGGCCTCGATGCTGGTGACGTTGGCTCTCTCGAGGACAGTTATGTTGGACACATAATCGCCTGAAATTGTTTGAGTTTTTTTAAAGTCTTTACTGTAGATGATCCAGGTTTCGCATGCATATAATACAACTTTGGTTTTGTATACCATCATCTTTGTCTGGATGGTTAGATCCTTCTTCTTGAAAACCCTGGTGGACAGTCTTCCAAAAGTGGTGTGGCTTGCCTGTAGTCGGTTTTCAATTTCTTTTGAGCAGTTAGCTTGAGTGGAAAGAATGCTGCCCAGGTATGGGAAATGCTCAACGCATTCTATGGTGGTGCCATCCATGGTGATGTTGAAGTCTGGCACAACTTCCTCTGGCAGTGGTTGGGCCAGCATTTTGGTCTTGGTCTTGTTAACTGTAAGGCCAAAGCACAAGTACGTGGCATGAAAATTGTCCACAGACTACTGGAGTTCATCTGGGGGATTGGACCACGACAGTGTTGTCTGCATATTGCAGTTCTGTCACTTTGATGGTATTGGTCATTCGTTTTGATTTTAATCTGGCCAGTTTGAAAATTCCTCCATCAAACTTGAACTTGATATATATCCTGGGGTTGTTTTGGGAGACTTTGAATATCATAACCGCGAGATAGAGGGAGAACAGTGTCGGTGCCAGCACACAGGCCTGTTTAAGCCCGCAAGTGATCAAGAAGGGCTTTAAAAGGTTGCTTTGGTGGATCACGTTAGCTGACATCCTGTCATGCAGGGCTTTGATCATGTCCACAAATGGTTCAGGAACTCCAAACTGATCTAAGACTGACCACATTGCTGGAACACTGTCATATGCTTTCTCAAGGTTGTAGAATATTAGGAATGTGGGTTTTTGTTGTTCTTTTGGTTTTTCCTGCAGTTGGCGGGCACAGAAAATCATGTCAACGGTTCCTCTGGTGGGCAGAAACCACACTGGGTTTCAGGCAAGATATCTTCAGCTATATCCTATAGTCTGTTTATATAAGTATACAGGCCAGAATCTTCCCTGCTATTGATAGTAGCGAAATCCTTCTATAATTCCCACATTCTCTTCTATTTCTCTTTTTGAAGTAACAAGGAGAGCATATTTCCAGTCACTAGGGACCTGTTTTTCCTTCCATGCTTTTAATATGAGAGTGAAGACCCCCCTTGTGTGAGCAGCTCTGTAGGGATGTTGTCGGGTCTGGCAGCTTTGGTGCATTTGTTTTAGTGCTACACTAAACTCTTTGAAGGTTGGTGGAAGAGACATGCAACTATCCCAGCTCTCAGCAACCATTCTAGGCATGATACAAAACTGCAGCCGATAGTGAGGCCATATTTTAGGTTATACATTCACCCTTTAGTTTCCATGACTCCAAGTTCATTCTCACCCTCAGTGGTATTATCTATCACTCATCTAGGAGTTTATATATTAATAACTTGAAGCATAAAAAGTGTTATCGAAACTAATCTATTCAACTTTAAAACAACCCCAAGGGAATTACTATACCAAATCTGTTAGCATTAAGTCAATAATTTTACTTCCTCTGAACAATTGCCATGGGGTAGAGACAAGTGTAATAGTATCAGAATGATTCCATTCAATAAAAATATGTTGATATACCATTAATAAGCCTCTATTTCTTGCTTTTATCCTAATTACATTCCATGGTTTTATGTCAGATTCTATCGGTACGCCAAATGAATATCGCTTTAAATAAAATGTTTGGAGATAATTTTTACTCGTGTAAATGTGCTTAGGATAATATTGGTAACTAACACTTTGGTCAGAAATATAATATAAAAATTTAGATGCTGAGTCAAGTTAAAAATTCATGACTGAATTCTATATGCAGCCAACTCCTGCAAAATTTGCCAACTCCTAACTGACTTTTTACCTCACAGATTAAAAGCTAGCTGAAAACGATCACTCCAAACTTTGGTTTAAAAAACCTCCCAAAATCTCCCAGACAGATACTAATTTGATTTTAGACATAATGGACTGATCATACATTAAAATGGCAATAATATATGTATAGTATTAATAATATATGTATAGTATTAATAATATATGTATAGTATTAATTCTAAAACAAACAAAAAACATGATATTATTATGCAAATGTGTTATGCAAAGGTCCTTTATCTTTTATTAATTAAAGTGTTATCAATACAATAGTATGTACTTTAATTGGTTTGAATGGAGTGATTTCATAAGCACTTCAAGACAAAACGTTTTTGCTAAATATAAATCCTTTTTAGGTTGAGAGGCAGACTGTCTTATAAGATGAAAAAAAGAGTTGCCTATATGTCTACGCTTTTGAAAAATGATGCTTGCTTTCTTGTCAAAAAATGTATATCTACCCACGCTTTTTGATACACTTCTCATTCTCATTATTATTATTATTATTATTATTATTATATATATTTTTTTAAGAACTTTTTTCTTTTATCTGAGTGATTTCTATGAGTCGAATTTAAACATGTTTTTATTAATCTTTTTATGTTATAAGAATGCATAAGATTGTCAAAAATGAAAATTAGTTCTTAAACATTTTGTTCTTCAGATTTTGCATGGATAGATATGGAAGTTATATCTTAGATTTTTATCAAGTATTTAGTAAAATTTGGAAACAAAATGAACAGCATGTTGTCCAGGACTATTGAGTTGGATATATTTATTTGATATGTAATGAAAAATATCCCCAAACAAAAAAATTTAAATCTTATTCTAAAATGATGGTCCACTTATTTTTAAATGGCAATGACTGCTTAATAATGACACAAAGATTTTGATATTTTTTGTTTGTTTGAGGCCATTTTTCATCATGTATTTCTTTTAAATTGAATTTCTTAGATCGTGTTCATTAAAAACATTTAAGTCATGCAGCCTTGAAAAAACATGCCTGTGCTCGTTAAAGACAATTACGCTATAAATAATCTAACATAAATTATTACTTATGCAAAATACTGTCTTTGTGCAAAGTTTGACCTTTTAAAATGCTTAGGCTACCAACTTTACAACCATAATATTGTCGGTGTATACTGATATTTATAATCACGTGTTGTTAAAACAAGTCCAAGTTGCTATAAATAAGGCATTCCATGAACAAGGTTTGGTTTTCTGACTTCTTTTCATAAATTTTGTTTGCCATCAGATTACCCCCCCCCCAAAAAAAAACAACCATTACTATCAAAATCATCCTCTTCATTTTACTTTCTTTCTTTTTTTTTTTTCAAAGCAAACTAATGAAAAAAATATCAGTTGCATCCTTATGTAGGTGAATAATCAAAACTAATATTAAAGACAAAAAAAAAGTATTTTCCATAATGTCTGTGATTAGTCTTTTGACTAAAAAAAGTTATAAGTAAAATGAAGAGTACAAATTTGATGTTAACAATTCTGAGATTTTCATTTTGTTATTTTAATCTAGGGAGAAATAAAAATTCATTGAAAAAGCTCTTTGAAAACATTTTGAATTTATTATAAAGAAAAAGTGTATATTTCAAAAATGAGTAAAAACAGTTGCATACTTACAACAAATTTGGAATGTGTGTGTGTGTGTGTGTGTGTGTTTATAGAGAAAAATATGCTTATTCAATTATATTTCAGCCTTTATTTATACCAATTTTTTTTTTTATGAAGTTCAATATATGTTAAATATAACTACAGAGTATAAACAAATAAATGACAAAAAGTATATTCTAACTTCGAAGATGTTGTTCATCTTACCATTTATTTCAGCATGCTAAAATATTCAGTTCTTGAAAGGATCTGTTTCGTAGCACAGAAACAATTAATGTCAATTTTTGAATATTTTATGCCATCTTTGATTTTTATATCTATAAAAATCAAAGATGGCATAAATTTCCTAAAACACGATTGCAACTACTCTTCGGATTTATGTAATCATGCCCAAATTTTTAGAATGTTCTTTTAAAGTGAATGAATTATTCTTCTGTTGAGTCAAGGCATAAAATATTCAATAGTTGACATTATAATTATATAATTATTTCTTCACTATGAAACAGGTGCTGTCAAGAATTGAACATTTTAACATGCTGAAATAAATAAATGGTAAGATGAACAATATCTTGGAATTTGGAACATAGACATTTTGTCATGTGTGTGTTCCAAATATAAATAAAAACACAAATTTCTATTAATAGTTCAATAGTACTGGACTAGAACTATAAATACTTTAAGTTTGCCATATATGTAGTATTTTTCTTAGGCCATTATCAGTGCTCGTGTATATATCAACAAAACAAATTTTTATATATATAATATATATAAAAATTTGTTTTGTTGATATATAAATTTTGGGTCACCCTGTGTGTGTATATATATATATATATATATATATATATATATATATATATACACACAGGGTGACCCCCCCAAAAAAAACAGGACATTCAATTGTTTTTCTGAGCATTTTACAGTCAACGGAGAAAAAAAGGCCAAAGACCCTAGTGTTTTGATGTGATGTTTTGAATATAATAAACTAGTTATGACTAAAGTTTCATTTCATTCGGACAAAACACTAAGAAACAGGGCCTAATTAGAGTTGGGGCCCTTTTTCTTTTTTTTTCTTTTTTTCTCGGGTCACCCTGTGTATATATATATATATATATATATATATATATATATATATAATGTGTGTGTGTGTATATAAGCTAGGCATTCATGTTCTCTTAAGACGGCTAAGAAATTTTGGTCTATTTCGTTGGCAAGGAAAAGTTTCCAATTGATCTATTTGTTTTTGAGTACTTTCAGCTATTTTATTAATCATTATCAAAAAATATCTCAATTTTCATTAAACTACATATAATATAACAAGCACCCCTTGTATTGGTTAGAATGGTGGATGTACTCCTGCTGCCAAACTTAATACCATTTTTATTATTTTTTTTAACTTTTGATAAATTTGGAGCTATAAATAAAATAAAAAGGTTCTCTGCTGTTTTTAGGTGTACAATATCTAATACCTAATTATTATCATTAGATTCTTTGTAAAAAATATCTTTATTAAAGAAATATCTTATCACATTGTAATATAATTTATAAGTAAACTGTTTCACAATTACAAAATAAAAATCATATCAAAAGAGAGTAAGTCTGAAACTTGCTTTGTGTGTTTTGTTTTGTTTTTTTATGTTAAGGTACGCACCACACACACATCAGTACACACTTATACAATTAGTCTATAATAAGAAAGTTACAACAGAATAAAGTATCAAATGTTACTTTTAATAAGTCTTTCATGGTGGTCACTGTTTTAAGATGTTAACTGTAAAAAATGTAATTCATGAATTTTAAGTTTGATATCAGTAGTTAATCCCTTAAATAAGACAATGATTGAGTCACACATTTGACATAGTTCAATAATAACTGAGTGTTGTGCAAGAGAATGACTTGCTTCCTTAGAAATAAAAAGAAGTGCTAATACATTAAATATTATACATCTATATAAAAAAGTAAAGTTATTGTTTTTCTCTTTTTTTTCATTGATTGGTATTGCTTTCTATTCAAAAAGAATTTTCCTTCTTGCCTTCAGATGTACTGTTATCTATTTTCAGCAGGAAACCTTTTTCATAGTGTGCATATGTTCGTAACACTGTCCTTAATATTTCGCTTTTGCTATTCTACATTCTCCTCCGAAACACAAGACACTCCCATTACCTACACTTATTTTTGATTGCCTATTCCGAAAAAGTTTTATGTTTTCGATTAGCAGATTTGAGTTCAGCAAACACAATGGACTCGGGAGTCAGTAAGACAATTGTTCATTACACTGACATTTTTTTATTATAGTTTTCAAACCCATATGATTTATGCATGAAAAATTATTCCAGGTTAATGCTGGTTACATTTAACTTTATTTTTATTTATACATTTTACTTTATTTTTATTTATACATTTTACTTTATTTTTATTTATACATTTTACTTTATTTTTTATTTATATATTTTATTTTATTTTTTATTGATATATTTTACTTTATTTTTATTTATATATTTTACTTTATTTTTTATTTATATATTTTATTTTATTTTTTATTTATATATTTTACTTTATTTTTTATTGATATATTTTACTTTATTTTTATTTATATATTTTACTTTATTTTTATTTATACATTTTACTTTATTTTTATTTATACATTTTACTTTATTTTTTATTTATACGTTTTACTTTATTTTTTATTTATACGTTTTACTTTATTTTTATTTATACATTTTACTTTATTTTTATTTATATATTTTACTTTATTTTTATTTATACATTTTACTTTATTTTTTATTTATACATTTTACTTTATTTTTATTTATATATTTTACTTTATTTTTTATTTATACATTTTACTTTATTTTTTATTTATACGTTTTACTTTATTTTTATTTATACATTTTACTTTATTGTTTATTTATACGTTTTACTTTATTTTTATTGATATATTTTACTTTATTTTTTATTTATACGTTTTACTTTATTTTTATTGATATATTTTACTTTATTTTTTATTTATACGTTTTACTTTATTTTTTCTTCTTAAAGTATCTGTTCTCATGAACTTGCACATACCAAAGTGAAACCGACCAATTTCATTCATTCATTCAGAATCTATAGGTTTCACATTCTCTTAGTATATCAGAATAACAGATTAGCATTCATTAATTTCTTTCTTTCTTTTATATAAATTTAAAAATGTTAAAAAAAAATAAAAAAAAAATAACTATACCAGGCAATGCCGGTGGTTGCATTTGTTGGATCTTGCTCCTCATCACCAGATTTTGGCGAAATGAATAAATATAGCCGAGCAAATCAAAGATGAGAAACCGTTTTTATTAATCAATTGTAAATTTTGAAGCAAAGCAGAAGAAACTGAGATGAACACTTGTGCTTCATTTGCACAATTCTCTATTGCTTGTTAATTCTCTGCAATGCCAATGTCAGCTTTGATGCAACTTGTAGACAGGGAGGTTTGGGAGGGGGTAGATGATGCTAAACATGGATCTATGAATTCCAGACTTTAACAAATGTCTGCAATACACTTTGGCATTTTATCATGCCAAAAAACAACAGAACCTAAATTTTCAATTTAAAAGTCTTACCAGTTCCACATACAGTGTCTATATATATATATATACATATCGCCTGTTCAGACGAAATTAAGAATATTTTCTTTTACTCGAGACTAGTTAATTTGAATGAACAAATGCTCTACTTTACCAAATAAGCTTTACTGCTAGCACAAAAGTATTAGGAAATCTAAATATCAATTCTATATCAATTTATATATATATATATGGTATGGACAGTTATTGTTCACATGAACGACCTATGATGACATCCTTTTGTTCTTTTGACATTTATAATGTAATAAAGGATTTTCCCATTGTCTTCCACCTGTTTCAGTGGCTGGCGTTATCTGTTTGTAATATGCATCCAATGTTCATGGAAAAGAAAAATCCACAGACTTTTTAGTAGCATACTGAGCCCAAATGGTTTTGACAGTTCGTCTAGCTTATATACAGTTAATAGCTACATAAATGACCCAACACTTCATTTAATAAGTTATGGGTTTTACGAATAAACAAGTTTTAGGGAACATTTTCTTCATCAACATAGTCTCGTTCGAGGGTGATACACTTATTCTAAGGCTTCTTTAACAATTTGATGCTTTTTTGTGGAGTGATCCATCTTTATCCTCAAAATAGATTCCAGTTTCTGATGTAGCCTCTTCATTGGAGGCAAATTTGTTTCCTGGAGCATTCCTTTGATGACTGTAAAAAGCCAGTGGTCATCGAGGGAGGGACAACATCTAAAGAATAGGGTGGAAGCAGAAGCAATTCACTATGCAATTAACATAGTTTTCCCATCATTGTAATCAACTCATGAGATAGTGCATTGTCTTGGTGAAAGAACATTTTATTTGGATTGTTTTGGGAGATGATTTCTACTTTCAAATGCACCAATGATCTCTATATATAAAACTCTGTATATGTGATGTTTTAGTGTTTCCTTTAAAAAGAAAAGAAAATAATTGTAGGTTAGAAAATCTACATAAAATCTAAAAGAGTATTTACTGGAGAATATGATGGAAGTATTTCTGAATCTCTAAGTGCACCCATAAAATGGGTTATGTTTGTGTGTGTGTGTGTGTGTGTTTTTTTTTGTTTTTGTTTTTTTTTACATAGGCGTACGCACTTATCAAGGCCAAGAGGCCACTCGAGGATAAGGGTTAAAGAGTGTACAGTAGAAATTGGACAATATTAGTAACCGTTAGTAATGGAGATTGGGTAAATTTGTTAACTTTATATGGAACGGTTCATCAAAAACTTGTTTACGTTAGACTTGTCTGCATAATCTCCTTACAACTTTAAATATATTCTATTGCTATGAAATTTAAATTATATGTATAAAATTTTTGGAAAGGACAATGAAGGTGGTCCAGAGTGTCTACATTACCCTCCATATGCCAAATATCTGTGTAGCCACAGCTCTAAGTGATTCATGAGTACAAAATCTTTAAACTTCAAATATGTTTTTCATCAAATTTAAGCTATACGTATACGACATTAATTCAGAGCGTTTTCCAACATTTCAGTTTCTATTATGGGTGAAGCGGGAGGTGGGGGGGGATGCAGTAAAAGAAATATATTTTAATTCATGCAGATTTTGTGTTCATTATTACAGAGCTAATTCTCTATGGAATGTCATATACATATATAATAGTGATTTCAAAAGTAAAAAAAAAAAATGACTTGGGTGCCATCAACTAGAATTGAAATCAAAACAGTTAGTGCTCCATCCACGTTCCTTACTGTTTCAGCTATTGACAGATAAGAAAGACTTAAAATTAAACCACTTCTAGCTAGTAATAGAAATATGTTGGCTATTTGAAATGAAGATTTTCCATTTCAACTTGCCAACATATATCTCTACGCATTATTCATCCATCCAAACAAAGATTTTACTTGTTATAAACCATTCTTGGTATATGATTACTATTTCTTAATTTCATTGTTATGTGACTTGTAGTTTAATAGTTTATCATTTTTACACACATACACACTGTTTTATTTATGTAGATTTTTCCATATTTTGATTCCTTGATCGAGCAGCTAAACAATCCAGCATCTTCAATTATATGTCTGTGATTTGTCATTTCTTTTGCATTTTAATACGTTGACTTTTTCTTACCTTGTATAGCATGTCTTTTATTTTTAAAATGTGTTGCTACAACATGATTGTTACTTGTGCTTATTTACGTAGATGGCCAAGATTGCTTTACAATATAGTTAACGTATATTGCAAGAGATCATATTTTTGTCTGTTTATTGATTATCTATAAGCTCCAAAACTACTTGCAGAATTGCACAAAATTTGTCATGAAGCATCTTTTAGGTGAGGATAATTTTAATGTTCACTTATAGTCTTACTTGAGAGAGCTTAATCAAGTTTGACATGAAACATCCTTGGTGCATAATAAATTAGTAATCTAATAATAGTTATCTTGTTAGATTCTCAAAGTTTGTTGTCGATAGCAATTAACTCATTTGTTTCTGACTAGCCAATTTTTTTATGTATTTTGTTGCTTCAGTTTCTTTCAAATAATACTTAGTCCACTTCAGAATTTTATATGATTACTCACCTTCTCACATCTTCGTCCGCTTATATTCTTGATAAAAAATAAATATCTCTTTCACAGCTTTACATATGTTTAAAAGAAGGCTTAAATTATTAATTTTTTAATACTACTTCTATATCGTCCATTTTGATTAATACCTATTTTTTTAAAACCATTTGGAATCTTGACTTTAGGAAACACCATAAACAACCTTTTACGTTAAGTCTTAATTTTTTTGGATGCAGTCAGTTGCTTTTTTATTTCATGATTTGAATTAAGTTTTGCTCTTCTTTTATTTTCTTTCAAAAATTATAGAATCACAACCTGAATATTGACACATATATATATATATATATATATATATATATATATATATATATATATGTTTTTTTTTTTATTAATAATTAAATATAAATTGAAAAAGCGGGGGTTGTTAATTTATTTCCAAGTCACTATTGGCGGTGGGGGGGGGTAATGTTGTCTGCTTAGTCTTATTTATGTGACTTTTACATTAAACCTATTTTGCCTGAATGGTGATAAAATTTAAAAAAATAAAATGGTGATAATAATTATATATTTCATTTGCTTTTACTAAAATAATATATATTTCATTTGCTTTTATTAAAATAAAATGGTGATAGCAATTATATATTTCATTTGCTTTTACTAAAATTTTCACTTTTTGATATTTGATTTTCACATTGTGCTACAGATGCTATCAATGCAATTTATGCAGTATCAAGTCAAAAAAGAACAAACAAGATACAAGCGCTATATTTGCTTTTCTTCAAAGCATAAACATTTACTTGTACCTATTTAGTCAACAATAGCTCAGTTCACTATCTATTGCATTTCACTCAGAAATCAAGGGGCTCACATTCCTGGAGCTAACACTTGATCTCTATATGAAATACATAGATATTCGAATATTTCATTAAAATTCAAACACTGAGGTGATAAAGAAGTTGAGAACATAATTTTCTCTTCTCTAATTGACCAGTTAAAAACAGTTTGGATTGGTAATTGTTTTTTATTTATTTTTTTTTAAGTTACATTGTAGTGAATAAATATCTTTGCAGCAAATAGAATAAAATTATTAAATTTATTTTTTTGTGTGTGAGTGTAACTATGAATTTTCATATGTTATTCAAATTTTTTAAAATTTTCTTAGCAGTTTGTTCAAGCTGAGGATGGGGTATCTTACTGAATGGTAAACATTCACCTGCTAACTCAGATATTCTGAGAGATCTTTTTAAGATTCTGACTGTCCTTTTAAGTGCGATTGTTTGAATTTCTCTTACACTTGGTTCACCGAGTATATTTGCCAAGTAGTTCTTGAAATTCTTTTTCATGAGTCCAATTGCTCCTGTAATTACTGGAATGACAGATCTTCCTGAGATTTCGGTACATAAAAACCTTTGTATTTCATGATCGTTATCTTTTCCCTCTCAGCTTTGTTTAACACAGCATCATTGAGGACACTAATTTCTGCCAAGGCTGTTTCCTCCTCCTCCTTCTTGTCCTATATCACTGTCAGGTTTTATGGCCCCATTTTCTAGGTATATAAATGTAGAGATTGCATAGTGGATGATGTATAACTTATTTCTGACCATTCTTTCTGGTATACATTCCCAGGACTTGTTGCTGCATTTGATATTCAACCTTTTGCAGATTGTATAGTGGAGATATTTACAAATTATGTCGAGTCATATAGTAGCCATCCTCCAGCAGAAACTTAGTTGAATGTTAGGTGCCTCACACTCTCTACTTCTGTGTGGCAGAACCTGCACTTGCTGTTATTGATCTTGGGCAGCTATTATAATCCTCTCCTGGTCATAGTGGAGCAATCCTTTTTAGCCAGTCTATAGAACCTTTCTTGTCTATATAGTCCTGGATGAATTCACCCAGAAAATGGCATGATGTTGGTTGGTCTATTCTTCCAGTTTTTTGCAATGGAAGGTCTTGGTGCATTTTTGGCAACTCTTTTGGGCTATTTCCATAGCAGATTTATTTTCTAATTCTGTCTCATTTGTAAAACAGTCTTGTCCAAAATATTTGACTAGTTTCAAAATGGAAATTGTTCTACTTATATTACCCATTTTAATATTTTTAAAATATATTTTGCTGACTAATCGGCAGTTTATTTTTGTACTCTATAATTTTTTTTTATTAAATAAGCCTATTATTTAACTCTTCTGCTGTATCTGCATATAGTGGCAATATTAAATGAATGCCATATTTTATTTTTCATCTTCATTTTTTCTTTGATTCATACAAAGAAGTTGTGAACCAATCTCAGTCTCAAACTAAACCTAATTCTATATTTGACAATTCATCTGACATTTTCTTTACACAGGAATTTTGATTCCGAATGCCAAAACTATTTAGCATGCGGACAACTGATAAGACTTCCATGCTAAGCCAAGATATTTGTAGATACTCATGTCAGCTTTTACAGGATTTTGTCTTGCTCAAATATGTGCAACCATCTTCATTTATTTTTCATTTTATTTTAAATACTTTTTTATTATTTATTATGCCACGAAACTTATAATTTTATTGAATTATAAGTCATAGGAATTATAGTAATTTTTTTATGTCATAGTCTAATATATTTAATCTGTGAGCATTCATAAAAATTGGACTTTTTATAATTATGGATGACCCAAATTCGATTCCTCATGAACTCTATCCTAGTCTAATAATATTAAACTAGGAGTGACAATGGGAGTATAGTTGTAGAATATAAAAATATATGCAAGATAGAAAAACTAAAAGGAATGTTGATGTAACAAAGAGAAAAACATTTAAAAAAGGAGCAAGTGCAAAAGATTAGGATATCAAGAGAAAGTATACATTTTTGCCAGTTTTTTTTTTTTACTAATGTATTTTTAAACATTCAGGAGAGCTAGAGAAGTATGTAACATTAGTTGTTATTACAGCCTTCCATAACTAAAAAAATGTATGTTTGATTTTCATAAATGTTTCTAAGAGTATTGTTTCAATTTCTTGAGTACTGTTTTATTTTCTGTCTACATAACCCTTGTAATATGCTACAGATTATTGTAACTATTGACTACGAGCAAAGCTCAAAATTACTCTCCCTCGACACTAGCGCACAAGTACATGTATTTGGTGACCTTAGTGTCCACCACAAAAACTGGCTTGGATTCTTTACTTACACAGATGCAGCAGGCAGCACAACTTATAGCTTCTCTATATCTCACTCCCTATCACAAATTGTTACATTTCCAACCTGTTTCTCTGACCAGGAAGAACAACACGCATCACTTCTAGATATGTTTTTGACCACAGTTCCCGATGATTGTATAACGAATGCCGACAGCCCACTTGGGAATGCTGATCATGCAATGGTTGAAATCGCCCTAAACTCTAGAGCCAAAACTAAAGAGCCAGTGCTCAAAACAATGTGATATTATAAAAAGGCTGACTGGGAAGCTATCAGAGATCTTATCAGAGATGCCTCATGGGGAAATACTTTTTCTCTTCCTGCTGAAGAGTGCGCAAACGAGACCACTGAATGGTTCAAAACTGCAATCAAAGCGCATGTTCCCATGCGGAAATTTTATAGCAAGCCCCACTCTCCCCAGTGGTTTACTTGGACTTGCACAACTGCCATTACTCAAAGGCAGTATGCATACCGCAGATTTAACCGACCAGTCCAGTTCAAACAGACCGAAGTACATAGAAGCTAGAAGTAACGTTCAGAAAGAAATATCGACAGCTAAGAGAGAATTTACGGAAACCCTAAAAAATGCATCGAAGCACAAAAACTAGGAACTCGTGACTTCTGGAAAATCTACAACAGTGTAGTAAATAATGGGCAATTAACAATTTTCCCATTAACCAAAAATCACGAGGTTGTTTGCTCAGCAACTGAGAAGGCTAACATGCTTGCCAGTCAGTTTGCCTCAAAATCCACGCTGGACCCTTCCAACCACCCCCTACATGAATTTCCTATGCGAACAGACGCCATGCTAGACGATCTGAAAATCACCCCTGCTCAGGTGCATGCTATCATAAAAAACCTTGACACTTCAAAAGCATGTGGACCCGATCTCATTCCAGCTGTGCTATTAAAAAAGTGCTCAGCCGAAGTAGCTCCAGTTCTCTCCAAACTCTACAACAAATGCCTTAATGAATCTTGCTTTCCGGGCTGTTGGAAAACTGCTTCTGTGGTATCAGTATTCAAAAATTCTAGCTAAAGAACTGACCCATTAAATTATTGCCCCATTAGCCTCTTCCCACTTTTTGCCAAAATATTTGAGACCTTAATTAACCATGCTCTAGTCCATCACCTTACAGATGCTAAACTTCTGACCGACCAACAATATGGATTTAGACAAGCCCGTTCCACATCCTAACTGTGATCTCTGAACGTATATACCTTTCACTGGACAAAGTGAGGGAGGGCAGAGCGGTAGCTCTAGATATATCTAAGACTTTTGACAGGGTATGGCATGAGGATCTCCTTAGGAAAATTAGATCATACAGTATCACTGGTAGAATACTTAACATAATTAAATCCTTCTTAGATAAGAGAAAAATCCTAGTTGTCCTTGATGGTCGTACATCTAAACAATATGATATAAATACGGGAGTAACTCAAGGGTCTATCCTTGGACCTCTATTGTTCCTAATATTCATTAATGACCTCCCTGACAAAATTGTCTGTGAGATGTGTATATATGCTGAGGACACCATGCTCTATAACAGACACAACATGAAAACAAATGAACACATATCTAAAGACATGGTAGAAACACTAGAGGAAGACCTCTAATCTGTAGTAGAATGGGGACAAAAATGGATGGTCACATTTAATGCTGCTAAGACTAAACTTGTTTCCTTCAATAATTACAAGAAACCCTCTCTACCACTAATAGAAATGGCCAACGACTCTCTATCTGAGAGTACATCTTTCAAACTGCTTGGCCTAACGTTCACAGAAAACATGAGTTGGAACAATTACATTGAAGGCATTGTCAAGGCCACTGCAAGGAAGGTGGGCTCTCTCTACCGTGCTAGAAAACTACTAACACCTGAAAGTATCCTGTACAAGGACACCATTCGCCCATGTATGGAGTATTGCTGTCATATTTGGGCTGGTGCATCTGCTACTAGTCTCTCGCTCCTTGACAAGGTTCAAAAGAGTCGCAAATCTGATAGGCCCTGAACTGGCATCTAAGCTTCAGCCTCTGTCCCATCGACGAAACGTTGCATCCCTCTGCCTATTCTACAAGTATTTTAATGGTGAATGCTCTGACGAACTGCAAGCACTTGTGCCCCCACGACGTGTACATCCTCGACAAACCGACATGCTGCTAAATCCCACCCCCACACAGTAGAAATCCCTAGATGTAAAAGATCTTTCTACTCCAGTAGTTTCTTCCTCAGAACCGCTAAACTTTGGAATTCCAATCCAGGTCCCTGCTTCCCAACTCTACTGGCATGCAGAAGTTCAAGTGCAACGTGAACCAACATCTTGCTGCCTAAATCCCTACATAGTACCCCAGTAGTTGTTGTCCCTGATAGTAACCCCCTACACCAGAGTGGCAATGTGCCTTGTTTGGGGAGAAAATGTAAAAAAAAAAAGAAAATGTATATGTCTACAATAACTTTGCCATAAAACAAGCAAAAATGCCTGAATGTTTAAGCGTTTCATTTTCCTACTTAATTTTCTTTTTCTTTTTTTGAATCTTGGAAATTTTTAAAATCAAAAAGTGAAGATAAAACAAATGAGGGGTTTTATATAATTTATTTTAAAATGATAATTTAATTTGTGAAAGTGATTCAATTCTTTTTTTCAGAGAAAAATATTTGAAATTTTTCATTTGTTTTACGTTCACACTCTAATTTCCCAAATGAAATAATTTTCAAAGTTATAGAAATCCCAAAGAAAATGAAACCTGCTTATAGAGCAGTGGGATTTTTTGTTTTGTTTTTTTGTTTGTTTTTAGGTGGAGGTGGGGGGAATCTAATGAATTGCTGCTTATCAATTATCAAAGCTAAAAGATACTTAGAGGTGAGGTTTAATGAGATGTATCTATCAGTATTAATGATAAAGAATATGATTATTGGGATGAACAGTTTATTTGTGGGGTTGGATAATAAGGACATTAGATTTGAACATAACCATGTGATAGTCTGCAGTGAAGTAGTTCCATGGAAATGTGTTCCACAAATGGGAAGTTTTTAGAAAGAAATTCTGTTCATGGAAATTCCACTAGGCACACACATGAAGAAATTAGTTTTTTTCCCCCCAGTTTTGTTAAAAAGATGTGTTCTTGCTGTGAATGTCTTACAAGGAAGAATCGGGGAGTGGAGCATTTTTCATGGAAATAATGATAAAGTAGAGAAAGCAATGGTTTTTATTCCTCTAAAAAAAAAAAAAAAATGAAAATATACATTCGCCATTTTTGTTTCTAAGTTTACATCCAGCTATTGTACAGGAAAGCATAAAAATCTACATGTTTTCAATTGTATTTCATTTGGGTTTTTTTCATCACTTTTCCTATCATTTACTCGTTATGTTATCCACTTTTCCTACCACCATCTAAGGTGAAGTGTGTACAATGCTAAGCAAGATAATGTACTATCTAGATAGATTAGAGCCTTCCATAACTAAAACTGTTCAATTTTCAGAAATTCTTGAAAGTTACTTAATTTGGTTGTTTGATCATGAAAAAAAAACTTGAATACAGCTACAAATATAAGCCAAGAAGGTAATACTTATATCGTTGGAATGTTGTTGAGGACTTTTTTAATCCAGATTAATTTCTATGTCATTTATTAAAGATGATGTCATCTTGATTTGGTATATATTTGCATGTCTCTGATCTTCTGCATACTTGACACACGCATGCACGCACATTACATTGTTCAGCATACATGTATTGAGATACACAACTCTATGACATTTATTTATACACATACACAATGCAGAGACCTATTTATGCACTAATACTGTTGGGAAAGGTCAATTATTGTTTACAAAAATATATTTCGATAATCACATTGATACACTAGTTCCCCTTACATCATTGAAGTAAAGCGAACTTGATCAGTGACCATTTGGGAATACCAGTTGTTGTATGTGGGTGGATAACGACACATTCACAAGGATCTTTCTGCAAAACTAATGACGATAAGACTTGCATACTGACTCTAAGGTCAATCTTCTCAATGGCTATAAAAACGTTGAATGCATCTGTAGAAGGTTACTACTACTGAAGTTGAATAGTGTATATATAATACCCATGTATGGTTTGTGGAAGAGAATAGGGACCGAAGAGCGTCTGACATATGTGATCAGAAACTTGTCCCCCTTGTTTTGGAGTTGAAACTTATGGTACCAATGTTTTTCAGATCTTCTGTAACACAAATAAATAAATATATGAAATGATTAAAATAGAAACTTGCATTCATTTAATTGTATGCAATGAATCAATTACAATTCTTGGCCTTCGGGGCAAGATCAAAGTGTAGTATCTGTTCTTCAGATGCTGCACTTCTATTTCTTGTTCTCTTTCGGTGGAGGAGAAATCCTTCACGACTGAGACAATTTTTATTTTTGTACCTTTTCTCCACGTTAAAAAACGACCCTGGTGTCTAACTCTGTCCCGTGGGGAGGCATAGTAAATAGGTACAATAGATGTCGTTTTTGCATTAAGTTATGTAAAAGGCCGTAAAATATACAAATATCTTCATCCAACTATTTACTTATAAGATATAGTTTTTCAAACTATAGATTGCCAAGTTCTGATGATTTGCAACGAACAGTCTTCCAAGAGCTATATACATATATATATATATATATATATATATATATGTGTGTGTTTATG
Organism: Euprymna scolopes; assembly: GCF_053919585.1. Classification (NCBI taxonomy): domain Eukaryota; kingdom Metazoa; phylum Mollusca; class Cephalopoda; order Sepiida; family Sepiolidae; genus Euprymna; species Euprymna scolopes. Next base: position 14,283,760 of record NC_136483.1, on the reverse strand, counting down.
AAAAATTCCCCAAATCGTTAATTTAAAAAAAATTTTATTGACATCAATGTATTTTTGTATTGAATTAGAATTTGAGAACAAAAACGGTTGAAAGTAACATCCATTTTTAGTTACGTATATCTGAAAATGTTCTTGCAATAATTCCCCCCCCCATGATTTGAACAACTTCCATGTGAAATGCTTCCTTCAAGTTGTACTATATACGAGGCTTGACATTTTCTCACAAAAAAATCCTGTTAGTGAGATGAAAATGAACTTAATCACTCATTAACAAAATGAGGTTGTTATTTGCCTTAATTATTTTCATATGACATGCTTTGATTAAACCACTGTGCATAGTCCTTTTGCCTTAATCGTTACCCAATTAATTTGTAGATGGTGGAAATGCAGGTCGTAATGCAAAATATGCTTTGCAGAACGATGTTTTAGGTCAAGTTCAAAACTATTTAAACTTTGCAAAAATACTTGTGTTAGCACATTTAGCATTTTATGGATAAGTACCGTTTTTAGTTGTACTTAGTACAAGTAATAAATCACTGTGTGTCAATCGCAAACACCCATTTTCATGCATTTACCATGTAAGGTTGTCACAATATTTGAATTTTTACTTTGCTGCAATACTAGTAGTCAAGGAATAATAAGGATAAGAATGGACTTGAGAAAGAGGGAAAAATAAAGACTTGGTTAGAGATAGTTTTTTTTTTTTTTTTTTTTTTGGAAGTCAATTTCTACAAACTGTCCAACACATACCAACATGTAAAATAAACGTTAAACCGAATATGATAACGTAAAAAAATACTCTTTTTACAATATTTAATCTCACAAAAAAGTCCTATAATCACACCAATGGAATTGCATGCCATAGAGCTTTAAACCTGACAGAAAGCAAAGGAGAAAAGAAAGAGTAATAAGGAATTAAAAATAAAAAAAGAAAGGAAAGGCCCCGAGAAGGGGAGGGGGGGTCTGAAATGAAATTGACAGTGAAATAGAAGAGTAGGAAGTAACTATTGTTAACATATCAGCTGCTAAGTTAAAAATCTGGTCAAGGAGAACGGGGAGATCAAGGGACTATGTGAGTCTCCAGAATATAAAAGTACAAAACAAAGAACATTTTAACATATACAACTTTGTTATCACATATCTAAATGATGTCTATTATATTTTAAAAGTTGTATACACTGTATCTACGTGTCTATACTTTTAACAACCCTATTAGCTAAATTTAATGACTTCTGAATGTTTAATAAAACACCCAATTCACAACTCAAAATGATGGTGTGTATCTATTTACTATTAACACATAACATCTATGTCATATGTCATGTTGAAACTCCGGTTTTTATTGGATGACTAAAATTATAGTTTCTCTCATATCCTTGGGAAAATAGGAGTCCCAGCTGCAAGTGTAATAATAGGGTAAATTTAGGCCTTGCTAGGACAAAAAGTTTTAAAAACTTGAAGAAATAATCCTAATCGATCTCCATTTAACCCAATATTTCTTCTGGTCATCTTGGATTTTTCCCTGCCACTGGGCATATGCATTGTTAGGTCAGGGAAAGTGCGATTGTTTATTGTATAAGCTTCACTATAAGAAGCTCCTCATCATACAAGCAACCTTATAGCATGTACCCCATTATTTCTAGAAGCAGAAAGGAGCTAATCTAATATGTCTTCCATATGGCATTGTAGTGGGCTTTCTTATCGTTTCTGTCTTTCGTTTTAAATAGACTAAGCTATCTATAAAGCATTTTCTGTGTATGTTTCATTGTTTGAAAGCAGGCAATACCTTTGCTTACCATGAACAGAACATTGTAGATCTGCTTGAAAGGCAGCATAAGATTTGCATTTTCTTATCTGATGATAAATGGAATGTTGTCTACATTAATAATGAATTTGACTAATTTAATGGCAATCAACAAGGCAGTGGATAATAAACATCAAACATGGTGAATTATTTGGTCACAATTCTCTAAGGTCACTCATTGGTGACTATGACAACTTGGGCATGCCAAAGAGAAGTGCTGAGATCATTTTTGAATGAACAATCTCTTTTACTTCAGCTGCAAATTCCTTGTTTGTCTTACAACTCATGAAGTTTCTTGGGTTGGTTGATATTTAATATTCATTTAAATTTAACCTTTCACTTAGAAGTGTTTTTGAATACACACATATTCAATTCAGTTGATTTATAGCATTTTGCATTGTCAACTTACCCCCTCCCTTTATTGACCCAATTAAAACAGTTGAGTTTAAAATTGATAGGATTTTCACATATTGTCCTTATTTATGTACTAATAATGTTGGAAGGTATGAATCCTCCCCTAAGCTATGGGTAAAATAGCAATTTGTGTTCAGTTGTTTTAAGTAGACAGTCTTGGCATCAAATAACCCTTTCAGGGTTTATTTGCCATAAAATAGATGAATCACTTTACATATTGACTCTCAACAACAAAAATTCTTTCATCCTCCTTCCCTCTTTCTTTTTCATTTTTTTTTTTTTTGTCATTGCGTTTTATTCGCTGATGTTTTTAGCAATTTTCCTTTAATTTTTTCAGCGGCTGCTTGCAAATGATGACGAAAAAAGCACCATCATCATGGAAGAAATCCGATTTCTGGTATCCTTTGCTGTTTTGTGTGCCACAATATTTCGCCAGCTTCCACAATATAGCCGTTAGATATTAATAAAACCTGGCTATTATTTTTTCAATTATTATTCTTTATTAAATACTTTAGAATTCAATCTATTTAAGTTTGATTAGTAAGGCATTTCTTTACTTCCAAGCTGCGTTAAAAGAAAAAAAAATTTCCAGAAAGTTATTCAAATTAAAAAGATTAAACCATTTTGTGCACCTCGAAAAATTATTTTATACTAAAATTTTAGAATAAAAGTTTTAAGAATTTTGACTTGTTAGATGATGTATAGTGATATTATTTACACGATTGCAACTGTTTTTCTCATTTTAGTTTCTGTCATGTTTACAAATTTACAGCCATTCTACTCTTTGGTCTTCTTCAGGTAACTTTAGGTCATAGTCGGTAACCATCTTAGAATTTGTATTGAAACCACTTGGATAGACTTGTTACATGCCTTTTAGATATCCATATTTAAAGCTAATGTTTTTTAAAGTTCTTCACTGGAAATTGAACTCACAATCTACAGATAGAATTTGCTAGAATATCTGTTAAAGTTAAAACCTTTATCCACTTGGCTATGTATAGGTGGATATCTTATCGGATACCTACTTAAGTGAATGAACACCTTGGTTAAGAGATATTAGTTAATAAATTCTACGAGAAGGTTGTGAGTTCAATCATCAGTAAAGGAATGTGAAAAATATAAGATAATGAGTATGGAATATGGTGTAGAATAAAAAATATACCCAAAGTTTAGAATTCCCAGATGGCTACTGAGTCAGTAAACAAAAGTCACCTGAAGAAAGCAGGAGAGTAGAGCAACCGAAACATGTAAATAATAATAAAAGAATGAAAAAAAAAAAAAAAAAAAAATTAAAAATTAGTGACAAGGTTTAAAAGAAGTGGAATATTTGAGGAGGGAAAAATTCTAATTTGAAATGTTTGCAGACGATCTTGAAACGAACCTGTTCTTTTTATGCTGCAGCACGTTCAATTCATGTAGCTAGGGTGCACCTACATGTTTATCTGCATGGGTTGGGGGTTGCAGATTAGGATGCTCTTGTCAAGCGATGATCCCCATAAAGCTTTGTCTCCCTGCATTTATTACCAAATAAAGAACATTTTAAGTAATCTGCCATGAATGTGTAGACATAATATTTTAAGCTTAAAAAAAAACAACTGCTAATCGGTCTGTATTATTCGCACCTCTCGTTTTGGATCTGTCCTTGCATACAATGATGTCAAATAGGTAGAAATCTAATGGTAGACAAAACAATGTTTTACACACAGAAAAAAATGCATTGCTTTTACTTCATTTAACCATGTTGATGCAATTTTTTTTTTTTTTTTTTTTTTCCTAAAATCACTTGGCAATGTATATTTTCATAAAGATGGATATGGATTGATAAAAACAATTTGGATTGAATGGGTAAAAACCTAATTGTGTAGAATTTCATTGATTATGATAGAGGTTGTGTTCAAAAATTATCATTTTTATTTTTTCTTCAGTTTGGACTAATTTCCCAATGATGTAAGTCTAAACCATACCAGAATTTCTGATTCATTTTCATTTTTTTATTTATTTATTTATTATTTATTTTTATTTTTTATATTTTTTTTACTTTTTTCTAAATGGTAAAAGTTTAAACCATACCTGGATTTTTGAAGAAATTTAATTTTAATTTTTTTATTACTTTATTTTTTTCAAAAATATATATTCAACCTCATCTTTGACTATTTTCTAAATTGATGTAAATTTGAAGGATATTAAGCCAAACTATTATAACTTGATGACTGACTACAGTTTGGGCATCCATTTATTGTATAGTTAACTCTCTTTGAAATTTGTTAAAAAAAAAATAAGATACTGAATTTGCATGTTCATTATTTGGATTACTATTCTCACCTTCGTTTTGTTGACGGTCTTAGGGTGGTTAAAGATTCAATCCTTAGTACAGATAATAGCTAATGATAACATAAAATTAACACTTTTATCAGAATAATCTGCCCTTATGGATTAAATAGGTTCAATGAGAAATTTTGTACAGGTTCTGGATTTAACATTAATTTCAAATAAAAAGATTTCCAGCGTCAAGAAATACGTTTGAAGAAGATCAGAGGTTTTATCATCTTAAAGATTGTGAAAACAAGATGAGAATAGTAGTTCAAATAATCCAAATTATCAATCCTCATCTCAAAATTCCATAACATAACGTACTGAACACTAGAATTTCTGACACTTTCTCTAAACTCCAAATTCAATAATAAGAAGAATAAGCAGTGTCTTTGTTCTTCTGTTAGAATTAAATGTGGGCAATCAGCTGAAAAACCCCAACTAATTCCTGATTTTTTTTTTTATCAAGAAGGGGGTAACATCTTGTAGATAACAGAGGATGCTGAGGAATCAATTTCAATTAAGTTAATAGTTAAGACAGACATTAAGAATCACTTGAAAAGATGGTGATTAATTTCATTAGTCTTTTTTTTTTTTTTTTTGCTATTTTTTTATTTTTTTAGTAAAGCCAGAGAGGCAAAAACATAACATTTCTGCTAAAACTTCTATTTTACTCTCTCTCCACTCTCCCGTTTTCACCCTAACACCCCCTTTCCCCTCTATACACACACACACACACACACACACACACAACTACTTTTTATGATTCCTTGAGGAATTAGTCCATATAAGAGAAGTAACTCCTTGATTTAAAAATAAACTTTCTTTTACTTTTGGCTGTAAAACCGACCCCACCTGAATCAGTTTAGGATCAAAGAATAAAGATAATTTTCTAAATTTTAGATATTATTCATCCGAGGCAACACTGATCAAGAAAATACCAGTTTTGTGGGTTTGTTTTGTATTTTTTTAGTTTTAGTCAAGCATATACAAACGTACACACAGACAACTGCTCTTTATATAATAGATAAGATCTTCTTCTTGTCTTTGTCTTTTAGAATGCTTGAATCTAAGATGTAAGGTTGAAGGGTTTTTTTTTTTTTTTTCAGAATCCATGTGAAAATTCACTAGAAATATTTCTTTAGTATCAAATGATCGATCAATGATAAAAGAATCCATGAAAGATTATTTAAGATGAATGCATTTTTAGTCGCGTGCAAGTGACTCTATAAGTCACTCCATCGGTCTGTCCGTAACACTTCTGTGCTTGGCCTTTTTGATTAAGATTAAAGGTCTGTTGTTAATAGATACTGTTCTTAGCTTTTTAAGCTTTTCTTTACCTTTTGGACAACATCAAAGTGCAGCATCTGTTCTTACTACATGCTGTACTTATGTTTGTAACTTTGTGATATAAAGTGGGGGATCACTTTTCATTATTAATTTAATGTAAAATGATCACCCACTTTACAACCAGTCAGTCTCAAAGCCATTCAAGTCATTCTCCAGATCATTAAAGTTGTTTTTGAAGGATTCCAGTTATTTTTTAAGCATTCAAGTAATTCTTAAGGTCATTCAAGTCATTCACTTTTTATTTATTTAAGTCATTTCAGCCCATTTTTCGGTCATTTTAGTTTATCTTTAAGAATTTCATGTCAATCCTACATTCACACATTCAACGAGAGCACGCGACTAATGGATATCGGCCTTGTTTATATTCTAATCTGTTTTGATGTTCGTTATATATTTTATACTAATAACTTTAGCAATCAGATTTTTTTGGATGAGTCTCCTTTAACTTGTTTGCTGGTAGTATTTATAATGTATTTGAAACACATGGCACAATGGATAAAGGTGTTGAATACAATCAGTTCTGAGTGACAGTCTTCTGGAGGTTGAAGATTCGATCCTCACTACAATCAATACTTAGAATAAAATAAAGATCACTTAACATTTTTTACCCTGCCATTGCTGATGGAAGAAGAACAATCTACTTCCATGTATTAAAGAAGGGGTTAAGTTTAAAATTCTATATAAATTCCCATTCCAAAAGATACATCTGAAGAAGGTCAGAAGTTACATCAGCCTAAACTTTCTGAGAATAACATCCAAAATTAAAATAGTGTTTTTTTGGTTTTTTTTATACAATGGAGTCACCACTTACCAAATGCCCGGAGGCCACTAAACGTTAAGGGTTAATGAGTGCATGGTGGTCACCAAGACAACAGCGTAGTGATCATTAGTAGTGGAAACTGGGTCAAATTAGATTATTTAAGTGGACGACTCAATAAGAGCTTGTTTCCATTGGATTTGAAGCCAATCATGTTGTAGTTAGCTGGAAAGCAGGCCAATGGAACAGAGTTACACAGGTGAGCAGTTCTAGAAAAGAAACTTTGTTCATGGAATTTGGGTTTAGTTTTAGACATATAGAGAGTGGGGGAAATTGATGTAGCTAGACAAGTGTGTTTTTGTGAAAGTTTAGCAGTGAAGGGACCATAGATTGAAGCTCGGCCATGAACGTAATAATAGTGGAGACAGGCTTGCAACCACTCTTCTGTGAGAAACAGGTTCTAGGAGGATAAAAAGGGCATCATCTACTAGGTTTTGAACGCTGATAAGGCAAAATAGAGTGTTCCGAGCAGCTCCTGCTCCAATATATCAACAGTACTCCATTTTAGGACGTATCTGGCAGAAGAGGATTGCATCAGGAATTAGATACTTTCTGGAATGGTAGAATGACATAACTATTTGTACAGCGACCTTGGGAACAGATTTGATGTAAGTCTTGCATTTCAAGTCAGGAGTGAAGGTCAGACCCAGAAGCTAGTCAAAGCAAGGTACTTCTTTGAGACGAGAACTATTTATATCAGTTGGCACCAAGTGGGGATCAGAGCGTTTAAAATTAACCAGTTACTTTTTTCCCCCATTTTGATCAAAATGATATGAATTATCAATCCTCATCTTAAAAAGAAAAAAATTCCAAAACATTTCCTTAGTAAATAGCATAATGAAGCTAAGAAGTGACTCAAAATATATTAATAACCAACGCAATATGGGTGTCTCCATATTTTTTTTTTATTCAAACAAAATTTGCTTTTTAACAATGTTTCAGTTTTCGGATTACTTCGGATGTCTTCGAGTATATTTTGCTTGTTAACAAAATATTGAATTTACAGAACCGTTAAAAATATCCCCATCCTCTTTAAAATCAAAACTCTATAAATATAATGTGTAGTATATATAAATTATTACTAGTGGAAAATTTCTCATATTGCAGTTGGATCTTTTAAAATTTCATAGGTTAAAAATTTAACAAAAAATTTTATTATTGCATTTTCACTCAAGATAAGGTACAGTGCCACTTTGATGTAGAGTACTACTATTTGGGACCTAATTGCAGGAATACTTTATCAGGAGTTGAGCAGTAAGATGTCTGTTTACATTACACTTGAATTTCTGCATATCAGTGCAGTCAGGGAAGCAGGAACTCAGAAAGGAATTCCAAAGTCTAGCAGTTCTGGGGAAGAAACTCTTAGAGTAGAAGGCTTACTGGCATTTGGTAATATTTGTTACCAGTTTGATCACATCAAACATCTCTTCAATGCGATCACATCAAACATCTCTTCAATTCGATCACATCAAACATCTCTTCAATTCGATCGCATCAAACATCTCTTCAATTCGATCGCATCAAACATCTCTTCAATTCGATCGCATCAAACATCTCTTCAATTCGATCGCATCAAACATCTCTTCAATTCGATCGCATCAAACATCTCTCCAATGCGATCGCATCAAACATCTCTCCAATGCGATCGCATCAAACATCTCTCCAATGCGATCGCATCAAACATCTCTCCAATGCGATCGCATCAAACATCTCTCCAATGCGATCGCATCAAACATCTCTCCAATGCGATCGCATCAAACATCTCTCCAATGCGATCGCATCAAACATCTCTCCAATGCGATCGCATCAAACATCTCTCCAAAAATCTTTTATAGAGACTTTTTTCTTTTATTCCCATTATTTGATTTGTCTTTGTTGAAAAAAACAACAACTTTCCTGGGGTTTGTTTGTTGGGTGTTATGTCAATGTTCTTTATGATTTATTCATACAACTATGGAATCAGTTAAGTTAAAATCTGATCGAATTTGTTGTAATACGATTCATAAAAGTATGAATACTCCTCTCCAGTTAATATCACTTTGGTTTTAATGGATTGTTTACAACCATTATGTTTCAAAATCAACATGTACATAGAGCATAATTGTCAAAACAAGAAAATATTAGTTAATGGTGAATTTTATGAATTTTCTTGAACTTGAAGATTTAATCCTCACCAAAGCAGATAATAACAAAGAACAACATAAATTAACACTTGTACCCAGTAATGGCTGACAGAATGAGAACAATCTACCACATGGATGAAATAAAATTTAGTTAAAAAATTTTATACCTATTCTAGAGTTGAAGAATAATTTCCAAATTCAAAAAGATGCTACTGAAGAACGGGCTGGAGGTTGCTACTACAATAAGTTCCTCATTTCAAACATCTTAAATAATTGGGTACTTGTGCATTTATGTTACCGTGCTGAAATAATAATATTAAGAAATGCATTCTTAACATAGGGAGGATGTTTCGTAACTATTTTGTACTTTCACCTAACAATTTAATAAACAAAAATATTATAAAAATTGAATGTAACTTGAAAATAATATTTAAAAAATAGCTCAGTGGCATAGATGCACAAGCACCGATTAACCGACTTGTATATTAATAAACATACTGAATAAAATTTTCAATTTAAAAGGGGGGGGGCAGTTTGTTGTGTCAGTTTAATCTAAAATTATATAACTAAAATTTTGTTTCTCCTTGCTAAGCAAAATAAACTTTAAAACATTATCTATATGCCTATAATTTTTTTTGTTTTGTTTTGATATTCATATTAAAACCCCTTTTTTCTATTTATTTAAAAAGAAAATACAACTTTGTTATATATGAGTTGTGGAATTGCATTCATCTGCAAAAGACCTAGCTAATTTGCATATTCTTTTAAACGTTCATTTTAATTACTTCTCAATAAATTTTTTCGGGTTTCTTATGGGCTGATCATCTTTAGTTAACTATTACGTGTAATTATATTCATGCAGATATTCTACATGATTTATACTTGCGTAATATTTGCGTAGAAAGGTTATAGTAAGCACAAACCTCTTTCTTTTTTTTTTTCGTGTTAGAAGCGTTGACTGAATTTGAATTTTATTTTATACGCATTTCATTTTAAAACTCTTTCTATATATATTTGTGTGTGTTTATATATTTGTTTAAAAAGTTTTGTCTACTAAACTCCTGTCAGTTTTTGGTCTACAGACATGAAACTTAATATATAAGGTATTCGAACCCATGCAAAACTATATATATTTGGGTTTTAGCTGGGGAAAATCAGTGCAAAAGTGTGAAAATTAAAAAAGAATGGAATTTGCCAGGTGAAGGTCGAACAATAGCATTATGAATATACATACGTAACGTAATAGCAGTTGCTTCATGTTTTAATTTTTAGCCTTGCAAAAAACATGTCCTCAGCTCAGACATTAATGTCAAAGGAAAAAGTAAATCATAAGCTAAACGTTTTGGTTTCAATTCTAGGTGGTGGTGCACAAGTCATTTTTTTTTTTTTTTTTAATTTTTTTTTTTAACTTTTTAAATCATTACTATATATTGGGTCCAATATAATCTATATATTAATACAATAGCGTATGTGTTATTTTCTATGTCATGCTTACATCCGGGTCGTTTAATTGTTATGTAATTTCATTTCTTGTCATAAATCATTTTACCAAGAATCTTTTATAAGTTTTGGTTTCGATTTCAATTATGGTTGAAGGAACTCAAGTTATATATATATATATATATATATATATATATATTTTTTTTTTTTTTCATAAGTTTTTATTTCGGTTTTGATGCAAGCTAATGCACCCAAGTCATATGCATATATTTTTTTATTTTGGAAATTGCAACTTTATAATATATAAAAATTGATAGAATATTAACTATATAATAATATATATGAAATTTGCAAGAATTAAAATATCATATTTAAGCATACTTTATGACTGGGCTTTGCTGGGTGTTCGTACTAGATAAATACTTTTTCAGTTTTAACAAAAAAAACTACAATAATATCAGAGTGTCTCCATCTGCACTGAACATCCACAGAATGTCAACATCAATACATTACATATGAATGAATCCCAACATCAATATATTACATATGAATGAATTCCCTGTAGAATTTCCACATGTCCCGCTAGTATAATGATAAATACGAAATCTGCTTAAATTAAAATATCATATTTAAGCGTATTTTATGACCGGGCAATGCCAGGCGGCCTGTTGTAATGAAAAATGTTATTTATGTATTCTAGTTATATAAGTACTGTTGGTTTTCTGTCTCCAAAACTGAAATCTAATAAAACCATAAAAGTATTCAGATGAAAGTACAAATCCATGAATAGCTTTAAAGCTATGCATGGATTTAACACATGCATGCATACACGAACCATAGTCGCTATTTTTTTTTTTTTTTTTTTTCAAGATAGATGAATGAAATGGATAATCTATGTAGTACTTAAACTTTGAGAATCATGTTTACCTTGTCACTGGATAAGAAAATGGGGAGTTGAGCAGCAAGATATAACATTTAAACTTCTGCTGTTTAGTATAGTCTGGAAATAAGGAAGGACTTCAAAAGTCTAAAAAAGAAAAGTGTTGAATAACTTACGTCCTCCCCAGAGTGATGTCAGACAAAAGTCTGATTTACCTCTGCACTCCATGTTTAAAAAGGAAGTGTCCTCTATAGTATCAGATCTGACCGAATGGTTAATTGTAGGCATAGACCAATTCATACCATCTAAAAAATTCCAACAAAAACCTAACAGCCAGCCATGGTTCTCCCCAGAATGTGCTGCTGCTATCGCGCACAGAAATCACTTTTTCCATAGCTACCAACGTAATAGATGCACTGAGACTAAAGCTGCTTTCAGGACTGCCAGCAACCACTGTAAAAGAGTAATAAAAAATGCAAGAGAGCTATATGCCCAGTCTGTTAAATCCAAGGTAGCTGATCAGCGGCTTGATTCCCACCAATTTGGCAAATAACAAATAGGATCCTGAACAGAAGTGTGCGTTCTATTCCAACCATTATCAATGGACCAGAGGTCATCTCGTCAACATCAGACAAGGCCAAACTATTTGCAAAAAACTTTGCAGCTAATTCTACCCTATGCGACGAAGGCCATTAACTCCCCATATTTCCTCCTATAACACAGAACAAGCTAGGTAACATACAAATATCCGTGCATGAGGTCGCCAAGCTAATCAAGAACCTAGATTCCAGTAAAGCAACTGGCCCTGATGGCATCCCAATTATAGTGTTAAAAAAGCTTCAACCAGAACTTGCTCCCATACTTACGAAACTGTTTAAGCGCTGCCTTAAGGAGAAGTGCTTTCCGACTCCCTGGAAGACCTCATCAGTTTGCCCTGTATTTAAGAATTCAGGTGATAAGTCATCTCCCTCTCAGTACAGACCAACAAGTCTCCTGTGTGTTATGAGTAAGTTGCTGGAATCCATATTAAATAGAGAAATAGTCAACCACCTAAGCAGAAACAACCTTAGTGACACACAATATGGTTTCTGCTCTGCAAGATCTACCACAGATGTGCTGACGGTTATATCTCACAGGATTAGTTAATCTCTTGACAAAGGCTTCCTTTCTAGGGCAATTGCTCTTGACATACGAAAAGCCCTCGACAAGGTATGGCATAAGGGTCTACTTCACAAGATTTCCATCTACGGTATAATTGGAAATGTTTTCTCGATCATTAAATCATTTCTCTCCGATAGACTCATAAGAGTAGTGGTCGATGGCCAAAAATCGGAGGCCTGCAGTATTAATGCTGGAGTCCCTCAGGAGTCAATCCTGGGCCCAACTCTCTTCCTGATCTACATCAATGACCTCCCTAAACACATACTTAAATCATTCGTTGACATCTATGCTGATGACACGACCATCTACGGCAACACATCAAAGGCTGTAAATGACAAAGTTCTCTCTGATTCTCTCTCCTCTGATCTCGAGCGCGTGGTTCAGTGGGGGAAGATGTGGCTGGTTACCTTTAATGCATCTAAAACCAAACTCCTATCCTTACATCATCAACGCTCTGATCCCCATCTGGCATCAATTGGGATGGATGGCTCTCGTCTGGGAGAGGCCCCGTGTTTTGACTAGCTTCTGGGTTTGACCTTTACTCCTGATCTGAAATGGAACACGTACATCAAGTCTGTTGCCAAGATCGCTGGAAAGATGGTGGGATCCTTCTACCGCTCCAGAAGATATCTCACTACTGATGCAATTCTCTATCTATATAAAAGCCAAGTACGTCCAAGGATGGAATACTGCTGCCATATCTGGGCAGGAGCTGCTAAAAACAGCCTATCCTGCCTTGACAGAGTACAAAATAGACTTTGTGTCTTAGTGGGGGATGCCCTTTTCTCTACCCTGCAACCTCTCTCCCACAGAAGAGACGTTGCGAACCTATCCTTGTTTTATCGTTATTTCCATGGCAGGTGCTCGTCTGAACTTCAATCTCTGGTCCCCCCTCGCCAATCTTTTACGAAAAACACCCGTCTAGCCGAATCCACTGTGAAAAATTTCCCCCACTCTTTATCTGTGCCTAAATCAAAACGTAGCTTCCATGAACAAAGCTTCTTTCTTAGAACTGCACGCCTGTGGAACTCTGTTCCGTCTGCCTGCTTCCCACCTGACTACAACTTGGATGTGTCCAACGTGAACAAATTCCTAATGAACCGCCCCCTTAAGTAAACACTTCATCAAATCTCCACACTAACGTAATGTACTTGCAATAACCCTTATCCCGGAGTGGCCTCCGGGTCTTGATAAGTGGTGATCACTGTAAAAAAAAAAAAAAAGAAAGTTGGTTACAAGTCTGGATGTGAAGGCCTGGGAGGTGACATCAAAGGAGGTCAAATTGTGGAACGTAGAATCCCCAGAGATTGGGGCAGCAAGTTTGACCCACATTTCAACACAATACATGTTTGGAATGTTGACATCATCTGGGCCAATAAAAGACCACTAGAGGCAAGCACACCCCCCCTCCCCCACCACCACCATGGACACTATCACACTTGTCAAAACTGTCATTTGAAAACCAAAAAGGTGATTTTGAATAAACAATATTTTCATAACCAGCTGTATTTGTTTTATTATCACCAACAAGTGTATAAATCAGGAAATGACAAAGGTTGATTTTTAGAAATTAAATAGATTTAAAAACGCATTTGATGATCGACCACAGTGAATATATGACAATAGTCCAAAGGAAAAAACTATTAGAGTAGAAGGCTTTCTGGCATCTAGGAACCTCAACTGAAGGGGTAGGATTATTTTGCTTGATGGATTAGTCTGGAGTATGTAGATTGAGGGAACACAAGCACTATGAGTTCATCAGAGAACGTTCCATTGAAGTACTTATAAAACAAGCACGAGAATGTACTATTGTGTCGATCGGACAGAGGTTGCAGTTTGGCCAAAAGTGTAGGGCCTATTAGATTTGAGACTCTTTTTTACAATCTGTCTAAGAGTGAGAGACTAAGATACACCAGTTCAGATGTGGCAACAATATTCCATGCATCGGTTAATTGTGGTAAAGATATAGAATACTCTTTGGTGTGAGTAATTTCCTAGCACAGTAGAGAGCCCACTTTCTTTGCAGCAGTCTTAGCAATGTCCTTAAGGTATTTGTTCCAATTCATATTACCTGTAATTGTTGGCCGAGGAGTTTGAAAGATGTGCTTTCAGGTAATGTTGTCATGGCAATCAGTGATTTAAACATGTTTTTTTTTGTTGTTTTTTTTAGTTGTTAAAGGAAAGAAGCTTAGTCTTAGTAGCATTAAATGTTACCATCCATTTATTACTCCATTTCATTAAGGTCGTTTTCTAGGTTCTCTGCCACTGCTTTGGATATGTGTACATTCATTTTTCCCCTAGCGTCTATTCTAGTATGGTGTCATCATTAGGACTATGACAACAGAATAGTCTTTTCATTGTTTTGACTCTCAAGTATATATCCGACACAGTTAATCAATCGAGAACCACACTATTCTATATAAAAGCATATGAGATCAACAGATACACACTCGAGAGTCAAAACAATGAAAAGAATATGCTGTTGTCCTAGACATCATTTTAATTGACAGGCGGAAGGGCAGCATACATAAATAAAGAGCAAATGATGAGAAATGAAAGGAATGATGTAAATAATAGGGGAAAAGAAAGTGAGAGGGTAGAAAGGAGAAGGAATATTATGACATCACAATATATTCTGAAATCTTTTGACTTTGTGAAAATTGGGGGTAAAATGTGGGTTTTAAGAATATTATATTTTCAAAGCTATCACTAAATAAATGTGCTTTTAAAATATAAAATTTCCTTTCAAAATCAGTTCAGAACACTAAGTGTATAGATTTATGGGCAATGTACTAATTTTGACTACTAAACAAATTACAGGTCATCTAGTATTTTATTAAAAAAATTAGACAGAAGATTCTATTGTTGACATTGGTTCTCCCGATATATTTCTAGTCAGAATTATTTCTAGAAAGACACTGGGATTATAGGAGGGACTTTAAACTTTGGACACAAAGGTCATCAGTCCATGTTTCTATGCATCTCTGTAAGCAGTTTTGTTAGTTGGTCCGTTCTTCCATCACACTTAAGTTTAAAATAGCATTTTCATGGTTAAATAGCCGCAACTATGGAATCTGATATTTTTGCCAGATAGAATTTACTAGATCTTTTCCTACTTTTGGTAAAGATTTAAAAAAATGACGTTTTCATTTTTTATTAAATGCCAGACAAATTTATCCAGTTTTATATTTCTTTCAAGTGAGAAAGAAATTGATAGCTTTATGTTATCTCTTCAGCCAGATCTGTGATAAGCCACAGTTATTATAAACATTTTCCATGGAAATGGCAGATTCCCAGTAAGAATGTAAATTTAGCTTTCTGTGAATCACATGGTTTGTTGATTCTTTATTTTATTTTTTTAAACAGTGCTAAGAACATATAACACTAGCTGAACTATCCATTTACAATGGATATTAAGCAGTCAAGAATAGTTGAGTTTCCGTTTAACACCATATCATTCCTTTTGTTATTAAGTTATTATTATGTAGCTGCATCACAGCTGGTCATCAGTTATGTACGGGTTTCTTCATAAGTTTTAGGTTTTAAAACATCAAAACTGTTGTACTAGCATTTAGTTAGTATTATTTAATGAAATTTCATCATTTTATCAAAAAAAAAAAAAAACTAACACCTTTATGATTTATTATAGAACTAGCCTGGGTGCCTGGCGTTGCCCGGGTGTTTGGAAGTATGTGTGTGCTGAAAAAAAAAAAAATGGTAGTAGGCAGGCAGGCTCGAACCCGTACCGCGAGGGAGGAAAAAAACATGAAAAAAAAACATGATGTCTTTGCCATTGTGTCCATTGCCAAACCGGAAGTCGCGAAGGTTTAAATTAAGGCTAGTCAATCGAAAAGAGGGGATGACTTATGAAAATATTGACGAAAAAAGTGACTCCTCCTTGTAGAAAAGTGCTCAGTTGAGGGTGAAGGAATTAATGTTTTTGGTCAATTTTTTGATATTTGTCATCTGAAGGGTCAAGCTTCAAAATGATACTGATTTGGTAAAAATCCGTCGCCTCTGTCAAAAGTTTTAGACAGACATACAAACATACATACATTGAAACAGTGAGATTTATATTATAGACTAGCGGGGGTACCCGGCGTTGCCCGGGTGCTACGAGGTATGTGTGCTCTTAAATCAAAAAAAAAACGGGGGGGGGGGTAAAAATGTTTTGGTAAGTTGGTAGGATTGAACCCGAAGCCCTGAGGCGAAGTTGGAAAATAAAATGTGAAAAAAAAACATGACACGTTAACCGCTTGGCCAGCCAGAATGAGTTACTGAAAGATGTTTGAATTTATTTAAGTAAGAAGAGAATGACAGGTGCCCGCACAGAAGTCATAGAGTTAACATTTTGTGCGAGCGTTACGACAACGTAATCAATAACTATTCAGCAGTTAACATTTTCTGTGGGACAGTTTTTAATGAGGTCAATAACCCGTTTTGTTTGTTTTTACCTAACTTTGGGGAAAAACAGATCTCCCGTTTATTAGGGGAGTGTCTTGTCTTAAAATGAAAGCAACCGTCTGATATGACGACGGTAAGCCGACATTGACCAAACATTACATCACTTTCTAGAGACCGCTGGCCATGGGCCAGGGATTTGAATCGAGTTTTTTGTACCAAAAACGAAAGCAATATGCGTCGATCCCAAAATGTCGAATATTTAACGTTTCAAAATCTGGCAAATTAAATAGACGGACGACCTCCGTTCGTAACTCATAGATATTATGATTTCGACGTAATGTAAAAAATGAGCGACCGCCTCGAGAAGCCGTCGAAAAAAATCCTTTTGCGGATATACACAAAAAGTGAACATACATACATTTTCACTTTTATATATATATATATATATATATATATATATATATAGACTAGCAGGGGTACTCCGCATTGCCCAAGTGTTTAGAGGTGTGTGTGCTTGGGCGGGGGTGGGGTGGGTGGGTTAATGAAAACCTAAGAATAAGCAAAGTAAATATTTTTATTAAATTATTAAATATTTTATATAAAAAAATGTTAAAACTTAAAAAAATCGAAAAAAAACACTAAAAAAAACTAACATAAGGCAAATGAACGATGTTAAATGTAAAAATCGGAAAAACAAAAAGAAAACGCGAATGTGATGGAAAAAGAAAAACAGAAAAACAAACGTTAAAACTTCTTTAAAAAATCTGAGAAATAAAAACCAAAAAACATAGAACGTGAAAAATGGCTTAAATAACCCTGTTTCAATATTAAACCTTTCAAAATCGAAAAAAAAAAAAACCTCTCACACCATGATTCGAACCCAAAACCTTTAGATAATGAGGCTGTGCTCTAATGAACTGAGCTAAGACGACGTTGACAAAATTAGGTCGTTTTTTTAATATTTAAACTAAATCATGTTCCAATGTCATTTGCGCATGCGTAGAAGCGAACTTGTCCTAAGGGGATGGTTTTTGCTGACCCCTCCCTGTAGAAAACTGATTATTTTAGGGTGAGGGAATTAATGTTTTTGGCCAATTTTTCGATATTTGTCGGGCGAAGGATCGAGCTTTAAAATGATACCAATCTCGTGAAACTCGTGTCAAAAGTTTTTGCGAGACATACAAACACAAACGCTCTAACCAACTGGGCTAAGACGACCTCCACGAAATTGTGTCAGTTTTTCAAATATTTAAACTAAATCCGGTTACGATGTCGTATGACGCATGCATAGAAGCGGAATCGTCATGAGAGGACGATTTTTGCTGACCCCCCCCCCCCCTGTAGAAAAGTGATGATTTCAGGGTGAAAAAATTAACGTTTTTGGCAAATTTTTCGATATTTGTCGGGTGAAGGTTGGAAGTTTAAAATGATACCGATCAGGCGAAAATCCATGTCCCATGTGGAAAGTTTTTGCGAGACATACAAACACACAAACATACATACATACATACATACACACATTTTTGCTTTTATATAGGGGGTGGTACCCGGTGTTGCCCGATTGTTTGGAGGTGTGTCTGGTCGGGGTGGGGGTGTGAATGAAAACCTAAGAATAAGCGTAGTAAAAAAAGAAAACAGAAGAATGAACGTTAAAACATAAATAGGGGGTACCCGGGTGGTGGAGGGAGGGGAGAAGGTAATCAAAACATCGAGAAAAAAAAACTAACGTAAGGCAAACGAATGATGTTAAATGTAAAAATCGAAAAAAACAAAAGAAACAGAAAAACGAACGTTTAAACTTATCTGAAAAATAAAGCGAGGGGTACCCGGGTGGTGGGGATGGGGGGTGGGGGTAATCAAAACAAAAAACACAAAAAAAAAACTAACATAATGCAAACAAACGATGTTAAATGTAAAAATCTGAAAAAGAAAACAGAAAAACGAACGTTAAAACTTCTGAAAAATAAAAAATAAAAAAAAAAAAACATGAAAAATGACTTAAATAAGCCTGTTTCAATATTAAAATTTAAAAAATCGGTGGGTACCCGGGTGTTTTTGGGTGTGTGTGGTCGGTCGGAATGACTGCCTGTCTCCTTCCTCTCATGTTCTATTTTTATCTGATAGTTAAGCCTCAATTTGGGAACTACAGTAAGTTACCCCATAGTTGCCCTTTACTCCCAGTGATAGTACCTGTCAGGGCCCTATCTATGGGTTGGGCACATTACTAAACTGCCTCAGACACTCTTGGGCAAGGTGTTTGCCTCTACTCTGCCTTGAAATACATCTTTCCAGACTCTTCTATCTTTTCCTACCTACCCCATTACCAACGGTATCAACTACTCAATCCCCTCCCTCTTCACCATCATAATTTCAAGTGTAGCTCGTTACCACTACTTGAGTCAGATTAATATCTGTTAGATTTATGGATGAAATAGAAGACATTGCAGACTATTTGTTAACAAATAAAGTGCTGACAAAACAAAAATGAATCTATAAACTCTGTTTTGGACCCTATCCAAGGGAGAAAGGCTAGTGGCTGATGTATCAGCCTAGATGTGGCAACAATACTCCATGCATGAACCAATAGTGACCTTGTAGAGGTACAGGATACCTCAGGTGTGAGTAATCTTCTAACTCGATAAAGGGAACCTACCTTCTTTGCAGCAGCTTTCGCAATGTCCTCAATGTATTTGTTCCTAATTATTTATGCTTGATAAGAAGTGAAGAGTTACATGTTGTTAGATACCTTTCAATAGACGTTGTGTTGCTCATTTGTTGTATGCTCAGAGAGACAATTTAAAACTCGTAAGTAGAATATATGAATAAAAAACTTGAATTACAATATATTTTATTTACTTTAATATCGATCATTTTTACTTGGTTAAGAATTATGTGTGGGGGTTGGGGGTCTAATCATCAAGGAAGGTGGGCTCTCTCTACCGTGCTAGAAAACTACTAACACCCGAAAGTATCCTGTACCTCTATAAGGCCACTATTCGCCCATGTATGGAGTATTGCTGTCATATTTGGGATGGTGCATCTGCTACTAGTCTATCGCTCCTAGACAAGGTTCAAAAGAGAGTCGCAAACCTGATAGGCCCTGAACTGGTATCTAAGCTTCAGCCTCTGTCCCATCGACGAATTGTTGCATCCCTCTGCCTGTTCTACAAGTATTTTAATGGTCAATGCTCTGACGAACTGCAAGCACTTGTGCCCCCACGACGTGAACATCCTCGACAAACCCGACAGGCTACTAAATCCCACCCCCACACTATAGAGATCCCTATATGTAAAAGATCTTTCTACTCCAGTAGTTTCTTCCCCAGAACCGCTAGACTCTGGAATTCCCTTCCAGATCCCTGCTTCTCCAACTGTACTGACGTGCAGAAGTTCATGTGTAACGACATCTTGCTGCCTAAATCCCTACATAGTACCCCTTTGTCCCTGATAGTAGCCCCCTACACCAAATTGGCAATGCCTTGTTTGGGGTGAAAATGTAATGAAATAAAAATATCTACATCTGCCAGGATCTTATATTACATGTTTCCTCACTAAAATTCAAATTCTACAGTCTTAACTTTAAAAGAATTCTCAATGATAAAACAAAGTTGTAAATGCTTATAGGGTTATCTAGTCACATGCGGAAAAAATCAGTTTACAGGATTCTGAAAGCTAAGAACAGATATTGTTAGGATTTGTCAACTCAATCTGCGATTAAAATGTTATTTTAAAGTTAATTGTAGCAGATAAACATTCTGGGTGGAAAAGAAATGTTTTTTGTATAATCTTCATGCATTTACAAAAATCATACATTTAGTTAAGACCCCTCAAGTTATTTTATAAATATCAGACTTAGAGATAAAGTTCATGTTTTAGGCATAGAAAAATTTTTTTGCAAACATTATATATATGATATATATAATTGAATTTTTTTTAAGTTAACACTGTAGTCTATGAATAACACATGAACTGATGTTCACAGGTCATGGTAAACAAAATAGTGATTACAGCAGTAGTAACCACAAGAATAATAATTTATTTGAATAACGTTTTTCTGTTGTCTGTGTATTAAGGGGAGGTAATTAGACAGAAAAGGAAGAAAAAGTATGTTTATTATTGTCAGTAATGTTATGAACCATGAACTCTGTACCTGATGTTTATAAATCACTAGATAACATGGTATTATTTTAGTCAGTGACTGGGAGGGGGGGGGGTAACTTTCTGCCTCCACCACCTACTCCAAACTGAGGAAAAGAGGGTCAGCAAAGCTGCTGTGGTTGGGAGAGAGAGTTTCAGACACCTGCTAAGGTTAATCTTTTTGTCTCCCTTAACATGTTGTTACTGTTAGAAGGATTATATAATATATTGATCAAATTGTATGATCATTTTTTTTTATGTGTCTCTGTGTTTCTTCAGTCTTTGTAAGTCATGCATTTTTTTTTTTATTGACTATTTATTGAAAGCAAACATGCAATAGCATAAATTACCAAAAAATAACTTTTAAAAATCCTATTTAAAAAAGAAATTTAATTCATGATAATACATTTCCACTACAATCCAGGCATTTTAATCATCCATCAGTTTTTATTTTTTTTTTTTTGTTTTGTTTTTTTAATAATTACTTATCTTTTGGAAATTTGAAAGAAATTTTGAATCGTTTAATTTTTAATATCCTATTAAATATTCATCAAATTTAATTTTTGGTATTCAAAGGAAATTATATGCAAATGTGAGCTATATGACAAGGAGTTTGGTGATAATTTTTATTTTTTTTTTAGTTTTTAAATTTAGCAAATGTAAAGGTTTCTTTGGTATACATTTGATTCCTGTAATAAACTGCAATTACTTAGCTGTAATTTTATTTTCTCAGGTTAGCCTCTATACTTTCATTCATTCTTAAGAAAGAATTGTGAGCGTAACAACTTTAATTTGTCTGTGAAAGAAAGTTGTCCTGATATTTGGCTTTTCCAAATACTAATTTACAATTGTATTATTCTTGTGATATGACCGTTTCAATTTGGAATCAGACTGAGCAACAAGGTAAGATTCGAACTTGTGAATTAAATGCAAATGTTACAGATATAAATGCAATTGTTATATAAATTATATTAGTAGAAAAAGTTAAGATATTGTAGAATTAAATTTACAATATTTTATTCAAAACCAGGAATATGAAATAAAAGCGAAAGGTTTATTATTCCATGGAGTTTCAAGTTTGATAAATATATACTTCTATATTTTTACATTTTCATATTTGAAAAGTTTTTTAATCTTTTCTTATTTTGCAAATTTTGCTCCTATCACACACACACACATATATATAGTCTTATTTGTAGTATTTCGAATTTTACTGTGTTCATATAATTCAGTAATCGTTCATATGCCAATAAATTTTAAGCCAAAAGGAGATGATTTAAACTGGAAGCTATAAAATTATCATATTTCATAATTGAGCATTAAAACAGTCTTGGTTTTTGTTAAAACTATATATATATATATTTATTCTGATTCTGAAAATGAAAAAATGTATATGTAATAGCATAAAAAAAATTCACTATATAAAATAAGTTAACAAATCTACCCAATCTCCATTACTAACGATTACTATATTGTCCAATTTCTACTGTACACTCTTTAACCCTTATCCTCGAGTGGCCTCTTGGCCTTGATAAGTAGTGATACCTATGTTAAAAAAAAACATTATTAAAGAGTCTAGGATTTTGTTGATTAGAAGAGAAATTTTGATGACAATATAATAATATGGGGTTTAGTGCTAGGTGCAAGAGGATACAGAGTTTCTCATTCATTATTGGGTAAGAGCATGCATTTCTGCTAGTTGGATATATTCTTTGTTGTTTTGGGCATGACATTATTGCCCCTTTATTTTAATCCACCATTTCATGCTTCAATGGTCTATAAATGGGTACTAGTTGAATGACTGTTTTCTAATTGTGTTTGTATTTGTGGAAATAGTGGTATGGTTCTTTTGTTGATTTGTAGAAACTTTAGAAAATCAATTTTGATTCTTTCTTGAAAACTCATGAAATAAAGTTTCAACTTATTTTATTAAAATATAAAATTTTATATTGATAAACACAAATTGTCTTATTTTAAAAGACAATATTATAAAAACTATCTGTACTTATGACATTGTTTGGAAGTTTGTTTTTTTTTGCTTTAATTTTTGTTTTAACTTTTTTCTTTTTAAATTATGTACATATTTTTTTTTTAAATTATTTCATTTATAAATAATAAGCTAAGAGCCAGAAGTACTAAATTGACAAGCAGCCTTATTGTAGGAGAGTGTATATTATGCGATTCCTGCAAACTGGCTATATAATGCCAGCCTTGTTTGTAAACGAAAGGAGAAGAGTTAATATTAATGAATCCAAAATAGGATTTCAAAAATTTAGTTTAGTTTATGTTATTGCATTTTTGATTACAATAAATATTAAAAAAAAGAAATTCAATGTATAATTATTGAAAATGCAAAAAAAAAAGAATACAAAGTAAAATTGTCACATAATTAATATAAGTAGATGAACCCATTTTTATCTGCTGCATGTGATGGTTTTTCACAGCAAGACGGATGCAGAGATATAATCTTTGTGTGCATTGTAGTGGACGCTATCTGACCTCTATTCGTGCTTATAGTTTTTTATTCTTTCCTTCAAATCTCTTGATCTCTAAAAATGTTTGTTTTACTCTATTTTTTTTTTTAATTTGATTTTCAATATTTATTAAAGGAGATTCTCTGTCTATCATAATATCGTTCTACTAATGTAGATATTTGTACTACAAGTTTCTTTGTAAATTAGTCATTTAAGTTTAATTATTTACATGAAATGATATCAACTGCATCTATTTTGTTAAAAGTCCAGAAATATTAATATTTTTTGTTATCATCAAAAAGATATATATTTTCCCTTCAATATGCTCATCAAAAAGATATGTTTCAGCCAATGTGCTCTCCAGCCTTCTTTAGGGGTATCATTGAATTAAGATGATGTTTTTCTTGTGCCCAAATATGATTAATTAGTTATTAGAAGACATACCTGTGACCTCTTGGCTCGCAATCATTACCGCTATTTACTCTTTGTTTCATTTAACAATTCATAAACTGTGACATATCTTTTAAGACACTCTACTTAACAAATAATAAGTCTCTGTACTTCTTATTGATAATATAGAAGTAAAGAGACTTATTTTGTTATTTAGCGTTAGGTGTTTGCGGTGTGTACAAAAATCATGTAAATTATATGTGAACATGGAAAAGTCTTTAAATGGTCGCAGAAATTAAAAAATATTAGTCATTAAATCGACATTGTGAGGAATGAAAAAATACTTTAATAGCTAAGATGGATGACTTGTTCAGTTAATTAGAACAATTAAAACAGATCTCTTTTTTTCTTTCTTCCTCAACCATAATTCAATCTCAAAACTAAGGTATATTTTAACATGTATTCTATGATGAAAGGATATAGTAAGAAAAAAAACTTTAGGGAAACAAATCCTAAATGACTCAGCTTTGCCTTCAGGTTGGAGGTCGAAGTGTAATATCTGTCATCAGTTAAGGAGAGATCTTTCTAGATTATCATCGGTATGTTGGCATACAGTGGATGACTGTCCAAACTCGCTCCCTTTTT
Organism: Euprymna scolopes; assembly: GCF_053919585.1. Classification (NCBI taxonomy): domain Eukaryota; kingdom Metazoa; phylum Mollusca; class Cephalopoda; order Sepiida; family Sepiolidae; genus Euprymna; species Euprymna scolopes. The sequence goes on along the minus strand of NC_136483.1, from coordinate 14,259,411 downwards.
GGGAAGCTAATTTTTTTTTTTGCTTTAAACCTGATTCAGGGTCTAACTCTGCCCTCGTGGGGAGGCAAGTACAAACGTACTCAACTTTAGTATAATAATTCATTTATGTATGTTAATTTGTCTTACATAAGTGATGATTTTTAACATCCATTACTTTTGTTTATTTATTTATATTTGGCATTACCTTCTCCTTTGCGAGAGGACAATGTAGTTTTTTTACATGGTGGTCACCACTTATCAAGGCCCAGAAGCCACTCAGGGATAAGGGTTATTGCAAGTACAGTACGTTAGTGTGGAGAGTTGATGAAGTGTTTACTTAAGGAGGCGGTTCATTAGGAATTTGTAAACATTGGACTTGAAGACATCCAAGTTGTAGTCAGGTGGGAAGCAGGCAGATGGAACAGAGTTCCACAGGCGTGCAGTTCTAAGAAAGAAGCTTTGTTCATGGAATCCGCGTTTTGCTTTAGGCACAGATAAAGAGTGGGGGAAATTTTTCACAGTGGATTCAGCTAGACGGGTGTTTTTCGTGTTTTATGTAGTATATGTGTCATATAAATAAACTAGCAAAAATATGCGACTAGAGGAGCATATTTTTGCTAATTTATTTAAACCCACTCGTGCAGAGTACGACATAAGTAATGGCCGTTCTTATAAACCATTGTATAGACATTTATTTTTATCCATGACTATCCAACTGAAGGCCAGTGATTACATCAGTCAAATCATATTAGGAATAGAAGTAGTAACATTGATGAGAATAAAAATGATGCCTCATCCAAATAATTCTTAACAAAAATGATATCATGTGGATTGCATCATTTGACAGTACTCATCACTTCTCCAGAAGCTTAGTTACATGGTGACAATAGTATATGACAAACTTTGGCTTATTACTTTTAAAGCTGCTTGAATATGAGTTCATGCCTTTCTCATGTTGATTGTTGTAGATAGACTTCAATCTAGTCAAGACCATTTTTTCTCAATAATTTATGCATCATATATTTTCACAAATTTGGATTAAGATGTGAAATCTGTCTCAAACGATGATGTTGTTTCTTGTCACTGTGCACATTTCATTTGTATTTGCATACTTTAAATGGTGGGAGAAAGAATGAATAATATAAATGACAGATAATTAAAGAAATGTGCAAAAAAAAAATGTTATTTTTTTTTTCTTTTAATTTAAAAATTTTTTTATTTTTTCTTTTAATTAAAAAAAATTATTTTTTTTAGTCAAGAGAGATGGAACATCACATTGTATCGTAACTTTGTAATCCTTGTAAAAACATGATTATCAACCAATATCAAAGTTAATAAATTATATATTTAACTAGCAGAGTTACCTGACATTGCCCAGACCCACTAAAATAAGAGGTTAAAAATGTGTAAAATATTTCTATTAAATATTTCTCTCAGGTCTCTCTTTCCTCCTCTCCCATTTTCCCTCTATCTTTCCCATCCTCTTTCTACTCTGCTCATATAAAGTGAAAAGAATCAAAATTGATGAGATATCTAGTGCTATTAATAAATAAAATTAAAGACTCCAAAACGCTATTAAAATCACACATTATAGGTTTCTTGTCACCCCCTCCTTCCTTTGAAGAGAAATAGTCTGAAGAGAATGTTAAGAAACAATAAATAAAATTCAGGGTTAGCATCTGATAATTTCAAAATGAGACAGCATTTTCTTTTCAAGTTGGTGCATAATATGATTGAAAAGTGCTGAAAAACCACCCCTTCCCATTGATGAAACCTGACTCAGTTGATCCTCAAACAATTTTTTTTTAATTTTCGAAATTCATCCAGACCAACACCAATTGTGAAAATATCAACTTAGTGGCTTTTTTTTTTGGGGGGGGGGGTTACTTTTAACTGGACACAAACCTACCCATTATACAATAGATAATATAACAAATACCAATTGATCACAGGTGTTCTAGTAGTTATAAAAATACCCTGGAAGTTAATTTTCTATATAAATCTTGGTAGTTTTATTTTGGTAAGTTAGATTTTTGCTTCATGCATTTTTCTATTTTCTTTTTTAAATAGTAGAGAAAAAAATAAGTTCAAATGAAGAATGGTAAGGTGTGCTAATTTTGAGCAGAATTGTTTGGATTAATTTCGAAGTACAAAACCTGTAAACAATTTTTAGCCTTTTCGATAGGAGAAAAGTGTAGTATCTGTTTTGATACTACGCTACATTTTTCAGTCAGTAAGGGAGAAATCGTCCTAGACTGAGGCAATTTTTATTTTTGTTCCCACCGAGAATGCCTCTTTTTGTGGAGATGGATTTTCCCAATATTAAAAAATGACCTTGTTTCATATTCTGCGATCTTTGGTAATCGAGTAAATATAAACAAACTATAAAAAAATTTTTTGTTTATTTTTGTTTGTTTTTTCTTATAAGATAACAAATGTTCAATTCTTGTAATAAACCTCAATTTCTTATAATTTTGTTGTTTAGATTAATTGACATGATTTTAATACTTTTGACAATGTTTCTAATTATTTTTAATTTTGACACCATTTTATTTATTTTTGATTATTTATAAATAAATTGCCTGGAAAAAATGTAATTACATTTTTCCGGACAATTTATGATAAGCAACAAATACTAGCTTTTCTCTTCCTACTGCTAATAAAATATACTCTCCCCCTTTCCTTTCTCTCATGCATGTGTGTTTTTTGTTTGTTTGTTTTTACTTGATTTTATAAATTTCGTGTTTCTTTTTCTTTTTTATCAAAAATTTGCAATGCCCATATTTTTAGTGTGTGTTTAAACGACCAATGTGTTTTAGCATCTACAGTTTCTCCTAATATATTGATTCTACCTGTAATTTATTCAAATGCTTTCTGCAAAGTAAAACAAGATTATGAGGGTGGAACGGTAGCAAACAGTCAACACAGAGAGGGGGAGTAGAGGTTTTACTAAAATGTTAAGAGGTTAAGTTATTTCATTTCTATCTAATTTCATATCTATCTCTCTTTCTCTCTCTCTCTCTGCCTATTGTCCATACAATAGTGTGTCTGTGTCTGCACTTCTCAAGTACTCTACTTTTTCTTGTTATTTTTCTAGTAAAAAAGAAAAAAAGGGATTGACTGGTGGGACGTTTGGAATGGATATAAAAAATGGGTGGGTGGTTAAAATTTTAAAAACAGCACAAAAAAAAAAACAAAAAAAAATTTTCTTTAACTTTGAATACAGAAAAAACTTTCTGGCCATCCGAATGTGATCCAGTTTATCTCGGCAGCATCAATCAGTAAAGAAGAGTCTGACCATGGCCAAGCGGAATATTTAATTTGTACAGAACTCTGCACAGGTAAAAAAAAAAAAAAAAAAAAACTTAGGAAAAAAAAAAAAACTTATAACTATTTGAATTTTATTTCATTTATTTTTATGTACAAGGTGAGTCAAGATTTTGTGTACCAAAATTGATCTTTACTTGAAATTGGAATCGGTGAAAAGTTTTGTTTTTTTATGTTATGTTTTTCTTTTTATGGTTTTTCTAGTTTATATTTGTATGAATTTTGTTTTCCTTTTAGATTAAAAATAAAATATATTTCTAATATATAACTATTACAGATTTTAGGTTGGAAAGAAATAGTTTTTATTTAAAAAGTATCTTTTAGTCTTTTATTTTATTTTGACATTTAGGGCAGTGTATGTATATATATATATATATATATATATATATAACACCTTACACAAATTTTTTATGGTTTTTATTTATACAAATATATTTTGCTGCACAAATGCAGTTGCTTCCACCTAATAAATATTTTTTATATCCTCTCCTGATAATACCCAAATATTAAATCAAAAAACAACAATGTAGCAATGTATGTTGTTCGCAGATAAAAAATATTTTATTTTTAAAAATCTATGGCTCTACTTTTTAATGAACACTATTAAAGAAATACTGTAATGTTCATAGAATTTCTCTAAAACTGATGCCGAAAATATATATATATTGATTTATGTAAGATAATAAGAAAATGTTATAAGTTTTAATCCAACTTATACTTAAAACACTAATTATAACTTTTGTGTGTATATCTATGTATTTATTTCTGAATCTAACTCTGTCAGTAATTCATGCTAATTGTTACATTCCGAGATTCAGACATGATAGAGAAAAAAATTTTTCTACTTTAATTAAATATCTTGCATGAATATTTTTAAGGCTATATATATATAGGTAGCTTCCTTTAGTCTTAACAAACAATAGATACCCATTGTAACAGTGCCTGCACGTGGAATTATTTGGTAAGAATAACGCAATCTCCAACCACATCTCTCCTGAGTTGGCATTGTTAAATACCAGTGGCAAATGATGATTCAGAATGACTGGAAACAAATGCCGAGATAAGCGGAGAACACATACAGCACCTAGAATTCTCAAATAGTCACCCATCTGGTACTAGCCAGGCCCCTAGGGTTTTTCCACATATTATTTTTAAAGTGTTGTATAGGTTTTGTACCATCAAAAAGTTATATATATATATATATATATATATATATACACACACACACACACACGTGTATACTAACAAAAAGACCCGGTATTGTCACACATTGAATGAGGAACCTTTTTATGCCAAATCTTTAGCAACATATAATTTATTTTATTATTTTTGTACATTTTGATTCGATTTTTGGGTAGGGATATACTAAGCATTGATTGGATATGAGGAATGTAAGTAAAATGACATTCAATTTTGGTGAATGTTTAGTCTTTAATCCCTTTCAGGCACCACCAATGTTTCAAAACAACACCTCTCCCCTGTACACTCATGTTGCCAACCCTGACCATCTCAACAATATTGTTATCCCTTACCTTTTATCAAAGTTAAATATACTTATTGCTAGATAATGTAGTTTCAGGATATATGTTTATAGAGAACTCTAAACAGGAAGTACAATTTTATAGAGATAAAACCACCTGTTAGATAGAAAAGATCGAAAATATTTTATGAAATAAAATGTTGAATATTGATTTATAATGCATATAGCAAACAGGAATTTATTAATATATATGACAGTGCCCCATTAAAAGATTAGCCATGACAGCTACAAATAAAAATAAAACAACTCTGTGTTTGGGTGGGGGGTACTATAAATCTTTTTTTTTAATTCCTTAATCCATCTTGCTTTAATAATCCATTTAACAAAGGCTGATAGAATTTAAAGCTGGATTTATTTTTTGCATTAATTTCTTTAACATTAGAAATTTGAAATCATTCTTTATTGAAATTATATTTTCAAATAAAATAATTATCGACATAATAAAAATTGACAACCTATCGTTTAAATCCAAAATGGTCGCTATTTTAGTAACCTCATAGAACCAAAGCACCATGGCCTTGAGAAAAATGTGTTATTACCTTTTCACCACAACTTTTGAGTAATACTTTTTCCAGGGCAGCCGCTCTGCTCTAACTTGTTGTCACAACCAAAATGGCCAGCGTTTACATGTGTTTTGAGTAATTTTCAATAAAATGAAATAATAAAAATAGTGATTGCTGTTCAATTCTATAGTTTTTAATAGAAATGTCTTTTGTTCATATTTATATAAATACAAGTGCATGTATATTCTTTTGTGGGTTCACAAAATAATTAGGGTACAAGAGTCAACAGCAGTGACGATGGCAATTGGTGGAACTATCATTTCAGTGATGACCATTATAATGCAACATTTGCTGTGATTATGACCTTGACCATAACATAACATGATAGCTGTGTTGAAAACTTTTAAATTGACTCTTATAAAATCAAAAAATCTAGTGTGTGATTCACATAACTGTTATATTGCGAATCTTCAGTGTGACTAGACATGATTTCAAAACCGAATTGAAACCTAACTGTGTGGACTGCAGTCAGCACACAGAAATGTCTGTGTGAATGATATTTTATAACTATTATTATTATTATAATAATTATAATAAAAATCTTAGTTGTATGGACTGAAAGCAATATTTACCCATTAGATGATAAAGTTTAAAAATATTTCCAGGGTGCTGCTTTTAATCTTGTCATAAAATTTCTATTTTTAGTTTGTTTTTGTTTAATCAAGTGATATTTAAAAAAAATTAAGTTTTTTAGTGATTTAAGCACTTTAAAAAAAAAAAAAGCATGGATTTCAGTTTTTTGTTTTGTGAAATTTCTTATTGGATTGATGAATTAATATTGATTTTAAAAATTTTTTATTAAAAAAAAAAAAAAAAGATTTTCAATAGTGTTTCTACTGGAGACACATAAAAAATAAAACTTGCATAGATAAACTTTTTTTTTTTTTTTTCCCCCCAGTTTTCCATTCTATCACCTACAAGTTTGGAAAAGTATAAAGATGACAGTATTTTGTTATTTACAAGTATATAAATATGTTTTGTATATATGTACAAATCTTCACCACTAGCACAAGTTTTGTTTAATTTACAAAAATAAATTGATTACTATTAAGTAATCAGATTTTCAACTTATCTGTATAATTTTATTTACTGATTTGTTCAATTTTCAGTGGCTGGAGTTAGTTTACAATGTAAGCTTAATGTAAAATAATCCTTGTCTGTATTTTCCAAGGATTTTTTGCTATTCTGTAAAATCTCTATTTTTTTCTTAAGATTACTGTATAGATTAAACAATCAAATTCTCTAATTATATAAAAAAAAAAATTTAAATACTATCAAATTTATTAGGTTGTATTGTTTGCTGCATAAGATTTATGTGAAATTACTCCCCCCCCCCTCCACAAAGTTGTTTCAAAATAAGATTATTTTGACTTTTCCAAAATCAAACACAGAAATTAAATTGTTACACCCTCCTGCTAAAAATAAAACATTTTTTCAAAAGTTTATATATCATCCACACTGTTTCAGCTATTCTGTGCATGTAGATGAGCACCCGTTCTGAGTCAAGAATTGAGCCTATGATCACTTAGTTGATAATCAACAGTTTTAACCTCCAATCCATGAATTAAATACTGAAACAATGGTGTGTGTATATATATATATATGTATATATATATATATATCATTATTATTATTAAGAAAGATAAGTATATATCCGGAGCAGCTGATTAAAAATATAAAAAGTGAGAATTGTTTGTGGTCACTTCATGAGATGTAGCAATAGACGATAATTAGTTGAAAAAAATCTCATTTATAAATGCATGATGTAAATTGTTTATTTTAAGGTAATTTTTTATTTTTTGAACTGGTTGGATTAGTGTTTGCATTTTGGATGTTATTTTCACGTTTCTGACAACATAACCTCCAACCTTCTTTAGGTGCATCTTGTTCAACTTGGAATCTTTTAAGTTTATGAATTTATATGGAATTTTGACCGAACATAATAGTATAGGTTATGTTGCTGAAATATTGTCGTCTTTTTTTAATTTCATTTGCAAAAAAAAAAAAACCTTCACTGTACAAAATCATTTGATTATCTAAAGAATCGAACATATTACAGTTCATGTAACTGTTTCAATCTATATTTGTATAAATAGTACGTAACACTAAGGGAATAATTGCATATTTATATCAGGAGCAGCTAATTCAAAGTATGATATAAAAAGTAAGAATTGTTTGTGGTCAATTTATATAAAGTAATAATAGCCAACCATTTGTTTAAAACTCATCTATAAATGCATGATGCTTAAAGGAAAATGAATTTTATTGAGATTTAAATAGTTTGAATATTTTTTATGTTTAATTATTTTTGGTTTGATTAATGTAATATTTCTTGCCATCATTTTTCTTGGAATTTTCTTAATAACAATGTTGGAAAAATAAGAATTATATAGCTCCATCTTTTCTGCAAATTTGTGATGGATAATAAAATCAGTTTTGAATTCTGTGTATGGGTCAGTTCTAAAAAAAAATATATCCTTGTGTCCACAGGATCGTTCATTAAGTGTTGATATTTTGGGAAATCGTACTTGAATCAATTGAGATAAAAGTGAATCACATGCTTCCTGTTTAGAAGTGACACAAATTGACAAAAATTCCAATAAACATTCAACTCTGAAAAAATATAGATATTCAACAATTTTTTACATTGGTTTTAGTTAAAGTTTTTAATAAGAGAAGGATGGAAAAAGGGAGGGAGCTAGACTAATATGCATACACCCAAAAAATGCCTGGTATCTTGGCTAATATATATGAATAAAATTAAAAAGATAAAGGAATAAAAGTTACATAGAACTTCATTAAATCAGATCAATAAGGATGAAAATGAGAGGAAAGTGGAAAAAGAACCTCTTTAGGCCATGGCATTTCGAAGCTAAATGCTTCTCAGAAGAGGGGAAAAGCCAACATTTTAACAATATAAGGGTATACAAATAAAATCAGTTTCAGAATATTTAGGTTAAAAAAAATAAAATAACTGCCCCATTTTTTTTCACCACTTGAAAAAGAGAAGAATACAAATTGAAAAGTTGTAGTGAGGAAGGGGTAGAAACAGAAAAAAAAGGAAGAAATATGAAAGAATGAGTAAAATAAGAAAATACCTATAAGAAAAAAGTGAAGAAATGGAAAAATCTAAGTAGGAGCATGATGGAAAAATGTTCAAAACTGAAGAAATAGTCCAACCAATATCCTAAGAAAGGTAATCCAGGTCAGGCGGCAGTAGTCCAATACAAATCAGCCCAAAAATAAACTCCAAAGTAAGAAAACCGGGTACAGCAATCCTGAAGAGGGCCTCAAATGTCTAATCAAACAGGAATCCTTCTGAGGATGAACTGCATTGTAAAATTTTTGGGCAAAACAAACCTCAAACAAACTCCACATTTCGGCAATCGATCCATAAATTTACCAGAAATAAACTCCAATACAGATGAAGCAATCCTTAAGAAAACCTTAGATGATAGTAGTTGATCCAAACAATCCATATGTATAAGCATGTCCAAAAAAACTTTCGAAAGTGGTCTACAATAGGGGTGATGACTAGAAAAAATTGGAAAGATTACATTCCTGAAGTATGAATTTAAAACCCAAAAAGATTTCTTAAAATCTTTTGAAGGAAATCATGTAGATTGAGATTTATATTCAACTCAATTAAAAAAAGTACTGTCTATATAAAAAGTGAAGGCAGGATAAAAAATCCGTGGAGAGATAATACAATAGACACCAGCAGAAGGCCCCCAAGTAGTGGCAGAAATTATATATATATATAAATTAAAAAAAAAAAAGAAAGCATTCTTTTCAAATGGTACTCAATACTTATGCAGGACTTTTATAAGTGAAATTAAATCAACATCAGAAAACCCTATGTGGATTAGTCTACATTTCGATGATGTTAATCATCTCATCAGGGGTTCTACAAATTTGTTAGCAAACAGTTATTGAACCATTGACAAGATGATTAATATTGTCGAAATGTATGTTAATCCACATAGTTTTTTCTGATGTTTTTATAATTTTACTTATATATCTGAAAGAGAGTAAAACAGTCAAACAAAAAAATAATTCAACAGGAGAAAAAAACAAGATAAAATGTCTTCAGAAAATATATAGTCCAGATTCTCAGTTGTCCACTGATATGCTTGTATTGCTCAGATAGGACAGTAGGAACACATTGTGAATTAGCTCTTCCTCCAGTTGACAAGCTGCATATCCAAACCATAGCATTCATTGCTATAAAAGGACATATGGTCGAGACTTAAGATTGAGACATTGGTGAAGTAGTAGGGGCACTGTCAGCTGCTAATGCAAGATTATGTGATTCAAGCTTCCGTTAATCAGCCACCCTCATTCAAGCTTCCGTTAATCAGCCACCCTCATTCAAGCTTCCGTTAATCAGCCACCCTCATTCAAGCTTCCGTTAATCAGCCACCCTCATTGGTCATGTCTCTGTTCCGTCTGCCTGCTTCCCTCCGGACTACAACTTGGATGTCTTCAAGTCCAATGTTAACAAATTCCTAATGAACCGCCCCCTTAAGTAAGCATTTCAGCAAATCTCCTCACTAACGTAATGTACTTGCAATAACCCTTATCCCTGAGTGGCTTCCGGGCCTTGATAAGTGGTGATCACTGTGTAAAAAAAAAAAAAAAAAAAATCACATATTTGTAAATATGCTTCTTTGTATTTATTGAAATCTCTCTACATCCACATAAGGACCACTGGAGATGTACAAAAGCTAAGTCGACCTCCTCTGCATTTTGCTCAGATAGAATATTGGTGGAACCAAGGTACACAAATGACGTCATGTCCTCCAATGTAACACCATTCAGAGATAGCAATTTTTAATTCTCAGGAAAGATCAAGGAATAGAGAACCTGAGTCTTTTATGTGTTGATGCGCAAATTCACACAAGCACAGCTTTCTGCAGCCTGTTCAGCGCAATCTGCACAGTTGACCTCAACAATACAGTGTCATCAGCATAAGCAAAATTCAATGTTCATCTCCTGCCCAACTGCCACCCCCTTATAATCATGAAGAGTGTGATCAAGAATGTAGTGAACAATGTAAATGAAGAAAATGCTCTCTAATACACTGGATGAGATGAAGATTTGCAGGAATACTATTTTCCTGTATAATGTGCCTGAGGGAACCTTTGTCAGGGAAGTTGAAAACGTCTGCAAAATCAATGGATTGCAGGACAGTCGGCTATTGATGAGCCCACCACTGTTTGAGAGCATAACAACAAATGTTGAATATGTGTATCTTACTAATTTAATAAATTCACTAAATTTGGTTTTCATTTTAATTTTTTGCTATTGAACCAGAATGTCAGAATCAAATTGAAAATGTGTTTCTTTTGGTATTGATCAGATTGCTGTAGTTTGTGTCCTTGCAATTATTCCTTGCATATTTATATGACAGAAGTTGCAATCATTGTTATAGTCTTTTAGTTCTTGCCATATGATTGGTACGACAAACTTGTTTCCCCATGTTTCCATTCACTTAAGTGATTAACACCTGAACACAATATGAGGCGGCCATTTTTTATTCTTTGGTTATTTGAAGTAGCATTTGTTGTTTACTTGAGTTGCTTTTGTGGTTTTGTTTTCTTTTTCTGAGGTGAAGAATCTACAAATATGGCAAAATTGATCCAGATCATTTACACATTATTGGCATTCCATCTCTCCCGTTAGTCTAAGTTAGCAGAAGATAATTATAATTCTGTGATCTAAATCAAAACAGAAAGTATAAATTGACAATTGAATATTATGGATGCAATTGGATGACTGGGGACAGCTTTTGAATTTTATGTTCTTGTGAAACTTTCTCGTTTGGAGAGAACCAGTTTGATCCCCATAGTCAGTGTTGCTTCGGTATGATACGTTAATTGGATGAATATGAGTCACATAGCTATATGTCATAATCTGATTATGTTACTTCTCATTTGATACACTTTAACATTTCTTGTATGTAGATTCTGCACACTTAATTACCCTAGAATTATACTGGAACCATGAAATGAATATTTTTTTTTTTGTTGACCACGACTGGTGGTGAGCATAGAGAAAATTGGAAAATATCCATTAATATGAAATAATGATTGGAAAATCGTAAATAAAATAGGCTTTTTAAAGTTCATATGTTATTTCACTATAACTTTATTTTCTCCATAGCTGAAAATAGTAGAAATTGTACCAATGCATCAGATGAATTTATACATGGGTTTTCAGTTATTACTTGTGAACACACACATATGTGTGTGTGTGTGTGTCTGTTCACAAGAAATCATGACTGCAAAATCTTGATATTTGAGTTTCTTTTAATTTTTTTCTCTTTATTTCCCTTGTTTTTATTTAAGCTTGATTCACAATACAAAATACTTAAAATTTTAGAATTTTTAAATGTTAAAATGGTCAGTACATTGGAATTAAGCCAATAAGGATCATCAATAAACACAAATAACACAATCATAATTAAATATGGGTAAAATATCATTCATAAATGAATCGTTCTCTTAAAGAAATAATTTAGAAAAAATCTTTGTAAAAAATCTAGTCTATTAAAGCCAGAAATTACAAATCATTTTTGAGAATTCTTTTTGGGATTCCTCTACTTTGTTACAAACCTAAATAACACGGATTGCAAAGCTTTTCTTCCCAACTCTGCATGACGGTGAATGTGGCAGAAACCAACATACTGACAGCAGCTAAGCGTCATTGGTGTTGAACTTCTCTTGAGGATGTTGAATGCTTCAAATAGCTCGGTTCTATTATTATTGCAGCAGGCAGAAGGGGCAGATTATAAATGGCTGCAATGTAAATGTCTGCCTTACTTTCTGCTGGCTAAAATCTTGATTGCGATCCAGATAAGAAATTAAGCTACAAAAATTTATCTTGTTTGCACCAACCTTCTCTCTGGATATTCTGGCTAATGAGTTGCAGACCATTACAGACTTGAAATCTTTGATCACTATTGTCTGCGTCACATCCTCCAAGTTTAGAAATAAGAGTTTGTCACAAATGTTATGATCCAAAATCTCCTCCTTTGAGAAAACATGTTAACCATTTTTGTCACAGTCTTTGGTGTGCACGAGGCAAATCTTTGAACAGTTTATTGATTCAGTTCCACTTTGGTGCTAAAAGAAGTGGGGTGGTGACCAATTCAAATCTGGCTCAGAATGATGAAGTCAGATAGAGAACTGATTGTCAGTCCATGTATCAACAATGTTAGTGGAATCAATACTGTCATTCATTTCATGGATCATCATGCTTGGTTGCTCTGCGTTAAGAATACAGTGAATTAATTGGGAGAAATAGCTGAACCGACAAAATGTATACTATCAGAAGTAAAAGAAAAGCTAAAATAACAATGAATTGGGTTGTTACAGAGATGGAACCGGTGTTCAAAAAGATAAACCATATTGATAAAGTGTTTAACTGAACAAGCTTATCAGTATATCAGAGAATCATGTTTATGATAGCGATTCACATTTCTGATCTATCAATTAAGTTGGATGTGGGGTATAATATAATTCAGATTTAATATTTCTCATTAAGAATAAATACAAAAAATTATTACTTGATGCCTGGAGAATTTTGAGTTCTGATTGCCCAGCTTTTGAACCAGATAAAATAGACACAGATTTGCATAAACAACCAGAAAAGGCTGAATTTTTTTTACACAGTGATCACCACTTATCAAGGCCCGGAAGCCACTCAGGGATAAGGGTTATTGCAAGTACATTACGTTAGTGTGGAGATTTGATGAAGTGTTTACTTAAGGGGGCGGTTCATTAGGAATTTGTTAACATTGGACTTGAAGACATCCAAGTTGTAGTCCGGAGGGAAGCAGGCAGACGGAACAGAGTTCCACAGGCGTGCAGTTCTAAGAAAGAAGCTTTGTTCATGGAATCCGCGTTTTGCTGTAGGCACAGATATAGAGTGGGGGAAATTTTTCACAGTGGATTCAGCTGGGTGTTTTTCGTGAAAGACTGGCGAGGGGGGACCAGAGATTGGAGTTCAGATGAGCACCTGCCATGGAAATAACGATAAAACAAGGATAGGCTCGCAATGTCTCTTCTGTGGGAGAGAGGTTGCAGGGTAGAGAAAAGGGCATCCCCCACTAAGCCACAAAGTCTATTTTGTACTCTTTCAAGGCAGGATAGGCTGTTTTTAGCAGCTCCTGCCTAGATATGGCAACAGTATTCCATCCTTGGACGTACTTAGTTTTTATATAGATAGAGAATTGCATCAGTAGTGAGATATCTTCTGGAGCGGTAGAAGGATCCCACCATCTTTCCAGCGACCTTGGCAACAGACTTGATGTACGTGTTCCATTTCAGATCAGGAGTAAAGGTCAAACCCAGAAGCTTGTCAAAACACGGGGCCTCACCCAGACGAGAGCCATCCATCACAATTGATGCCAGATGGGGATCAGAGCGTTGATGATGTAAGGATAGGAGTTTGGTTTTAGATGTATTAAAGGTAACCAGCCACGTCTTCCCCCACTGAACCACGCGCTCGATCAGAGGAGAGAGAACCAGAGAGAACTTTGTCATTTACAGCCTTTGATGTGTTGCCGTAGATGGTTGTGTCATCAGCATAGATGTCAACGAATGATTTAAGTATGTGTTTAGGGAGGTCATTGATGTAGATCAGGAAGAGAGTTGGGCCCAGGATTGACTCCTGAGGGACTCCAGCATTAATACTGCAGGCCTCTGATTTTTGGCCATCGACCACTACTCTTATGAGTCTATCGGAGAGAAATGATTTAATGATTGAGAAAACATTTCCAGTTATACCGTAGCTGGAAATCTTGTGAAGTAGACCCTTATGCCATACCTTGTCGAAGGCCTTTGATATGTCAAGAGCAATTGCCCTAGAAAGGAAGCCTTTGTCAAGGGATTCACTAATCCTGTGGGATATAACCGTCAACACATCTGCGGTAGATCTTGCAGAGCGGAAACCATATTGTGTGTCACTAAGAAGGTTATTCCTGCTGAGGTGGTTGACTATTTCTCTATTTAATATGGATTCCAGCAACTTACTCATAACACACAGGAGACTTATTGGTCTGTACTGAGAGGGAGATGACTTATCACCTGAATTCTTAAATACAGGGCAAACTGATGAGGTCTTCCAGGGAGTCGGAAAGCACTTCTCCTTTAGGCAGCGCTTAAATAGTTTTGTAAGTATGGGAGCAAGTTCTGGTTGAAGCTTTTTTAACACTATAATTGGGATGCCATCAGGGCCAGTTGATTTACTGGAATCTAGGTTCTTGATTAGCTTGGCGACCTCCTGCACGGATATTTGTATGTTACCTAGCTTGTTCTGTGTTATAGGAGGAAATATGGGGAGTTAATGGCCTTCGTCGCATAGGGTAGAATTAGCTGCAAAGTTCTTTGCAAATAGTTTGGCCTTGTCTGACGCTGACGATATGACCTCTGGTCCATTGATAATGGTGTGGATAGAACGCACACTTCTGTTCAAGATCCTATTTGTTATTTGCCAAAACTGGTGGGAACCAAGCTGCTGATCAGCTACCTTGGATTTAACAGACTGGGAATATAGCTCTCTTGCATTTTTTATTACTCTTTTACAGTGGTTGCTGGCAGTCCTGAAAGCAGCTTTAGTCTCAGTGCATCTATTACGTTGGTAGCTATGGAAAAAGTGATTTCTGTGCGCAATAGCAGCAGCACATTCTGGGGAGAACCATGGCTGGCTGTTAGGTTTTTGTTGGAATTTTTTAGATGGTATGAATTGGTCTATGCCTACAATTAACCATTCGGTCAGATCTGATACTATAGAGGACACTTCCTTTTTAAACATGGAGTGCAGAGGTAAATCAGATATGAATGTACGGAAGCTATTCCAGTCAGCCATAGAGTATCAGTATACAGTACAGTGGAGGGGTACGTCTGGGGGCTTCTTACATTTCGTTTTTATCTTAACTGATACGACGGAGTGGTCGGAGGATCCTAGAGGAGAATGAATGGAACATGAACATAGCTCAGGGGAAGTTGAGAGAAAAAGGTCTAAGAGGCTTGCATATTGACCGGGTGTATCGGGCACACGGGTGGGTTCGCGAACAATCTGAGTGAGGTCATAAGCAATGGCAAAATCATGACAAAACCTCCCCTCATCATCTGTCTTATTTGAATGGGTCAGCCATTCCACATTATGGACGTTGAAGTCACCACAGATGTGGATGTTAGCCGAGGGATGTGAAGACAGTATGTGGTCTATTTTCTCAGATATGCTCTTAAAGATAGTAACTCCGCTGTTGTGGGGCCTATAGAGGGCAAATATAAATGCAGTGGTGTTAGCAAGTGCAACCCTGAAGCACATATAGGGTAAATTAGGATCTCTAGAGATATTCCTGCCACACGGGAAGCCATCCTTAATGTAGGCACATATTCCATGCCCATGGCGATCTTGGGTGTCAGATTTAGCTGTTAAATTAGAGTATCCGTTAATTATGAACTCATCTAGGGAAGTGGTCGGCCCTATTCCAGTTTCACTTAGAAAGAATATGTCCGGTTTCGTCTCCTGTAATTGGGTTTCAACCTCTGGAAGGTTGGAACGTAGACCCCTGATGTTGGAGAAGGAGACCTGGTAGTAGGGGTCTACGTTGGAAGATGGGGTTCTAGGTTTAATCGAGTTTTTATTCTGGAGATATTTCATGTTGAAGTTTTGGGATTTGCGGAATAGGTCGGCATACTTGGTTAGAGCAGTACAGAGAGGGAAAGTAAGAGAGAAAAAGACAGGAAATTTTTTTTTTTTTTTGTAGCACACAAAAAGGTAAAGCCGTAACAATTATCCACTAGTATGGCATCGAGAGGCCCCACCAGAGACTACTGCATGGTCCAGATCCACTCACCAAATGGCAATACAGCAGTCCCAGTACTTTACGCCTGCTGATAGGACAGCCTCCTTAGTGGTTAATCCAAGGTTCGGGTCCCTGACTATCAGGCGGATAACGTCAGCCCAGACAAAACGTTTACCTCCAGCACCCTTACTAGTGACATGGCCACAAGGACAGACAGAGACAGAAAAATTTCCGACATCTCAGACTACTGGTCACCAAGTACTACCGACCTTTAAGCAGCTTTTTCTTCACCCTTTGTCAGAAAAATCACTCATTGAATGAGGACTGAATGACAAAATAGGAGAAGCGAGAGTTACTGGAGCTGTCGATAACACATCCACTGTATTATCTACTCTCCATTTAAAAAAAAAAATAAATAAATAAATAAAGGGGGGGGAAGGGGAATGGGTACAAGTGACTTATTTATATCTAAGTAGTAAGTCCGGTGCTAAGTTAACAATTCAGGACACTTTTGATGATAATCTCCCCTCCCATATTAATGGGTGGAAGTTTATCGTTATCTATCGAGTTTGAATCATTAGAGTTTCATCTTATAATTAATTAAAATCCAATAATTAACTATTATCAATTTGTAAAGTCGGCTTAATATTAATTTACATTCGAGTTTAGATAATTATTCAAGGTTTTACTTTAGGAGGTTCGTTTTCATGGGAAACTGTTTCTTTGCACTGTATTATATTTCGAATGTACTTGAACATAAGGCTAACTATATTAGATGGTTTGATTGGCCAGCAAAGAAGCAAGCATTTTCAATACAGACAAGCTTGCAGTAATAGTATATATTAAGTATACTACTTAATAAATTCCTAAGTTTATCTACTCTAATAGAGAATAATTTCCAGCATTTTTTTTTTTTTTTTAATCGTTAGTTGCCGGCATTTTGTTTGTTTTTATCGTTTACTTTGTAGCATGGGGGGGGGTGACGGATAAGACAGGAGAATACAGACAAAATACATAAATAAGACAAGAAAAACAAGTTAAAAATGAACTGTATCAAAATCAAAATGAAGCAACATTCTATTAAAAAAAAAAAAAATGAAATAACTTTTAAAGCAAGAAAAATGCCCACTGTATTATATTTTTATGAAAAGGCATTTTTTAACAAAGTTAATGAAACATCTTTTTATGATTTTGTCTTTCACAAGAAATTGATTTTATTTTATATTTTTTTTCCCCCAGAATATTTTTTTTACTCATTTTCAAATTTTATTACTTTCAAATGTATGAATAAACTAGAAATTGTATAGCAGATAAATAATGGAATAACGTTTATATTTATTTTTTGTTTATTTTATTTTATTTTTTATTTTAATTATTTTTTTTTATTTAGAGAAATTTTTTAATTATTTTCCAAAATTCTGAAATTATTCTGTCAGATTTAGCCCTAACCCTGGAAGATTTTACATAGCATAAAATTAATTTATTATTTAATCGATTTACAATTTTTTTTTCTCACCTTCTGATTGAATAAATGCTTTGGCATCTTACAACTGTTTATATAAACAGTTTGAAAAGGCCGAACAGAAAGTTGGTTTTGTCTGATTTGAAATCTAGACCAATATCAAATTTTGATGTTATTTATCTTTCATTTCCGAAAAAAATTTAAACTTTTTGGTCAGTATTGAAGTACTAGCCATTGGGTATAGAGCATTGATTTCACATTGTATGGTTTGACTATGACAAGACTGCATTCAATGGTGACGTTTCAATTTGAGAAATTTAAGGAGTTACTCTTTATTGCCATTTGTTGTCAGGTGTACTCTGACTCAGAATGGTATCATTTGCATCAGTTTTTTTATATCCTGAATAATTAAAGCAACCACCATGAATAAATAACTTTATGTATTAAAAACTTGTGGCATAAAATCTTTTATTAAAATGGTCATTACAGATCACTACAAATGACCAGTCACTGTTATTCCCAAATGATCATTCATCAAAGTACATAGTAACATGAAAGTAGTTTCGGACTTTAGACAATATGTTCTTTTATTCTTCAGTCAAGAACAAATCTGGCTTTCTTTTACATATATCCAGATTTTTTAAAAATGTAAAAGTGTTTTGTATGTGATAAATGTAAAAGTGTTTTGTATGTGATAAATGTAAAAGTGTTTTGTATGTGATAAATGTAAAAGTGTTTTGTATGTTATAAATGTAAAAGTGTTTTGTATGTGATAAAGTGTGTGTGCGCACGCTTTCTTGGATATTTTAAATAAAAAAATAATATTGAAAATTTAATGGTTGACCTTTTTCATATTTATTAGAATAAGATTTCCTTGTTGTTATCGTATTAGGGATAATCCCCGATTTAAGTCTGATTACTTTTGAATTGGTGGTCACATTATAACCTGTAAATGTTGTTGCTAAGTTACAAATCACTCCACCTAAACATGCTAGTTGCTTTCTATGGCCTCATGACTATGCATCACTTTGCAAATCTTTTATCATTTTTAATGTTCATTCAGAACAGCTACAAGAATAGAGGTATAAAATCTCTATATTAATAAAATTGTGCATGTGTATTTCTCGTGTCAATGTAATTTAGATAATTAAAAATTGAATTATTTTTTATTATTAATCGATTATTTAATGAAATAAAATAAATGCAATAATGCAAAATAAAACAAATTTTTAAATTCCAATTAAAAAAAATTAATTACAAAATTAAATCTACCATAATGCATCTCAGTTATGCAGTAAGTTGGCTATTTTTATATTCTGTTAATAGTTGATAAAAAATACTTTGTGACTCTTCAGAATGTGAAAGGAATTTGGAAGCATTGAAACTGTTGAATAGAAAATCATGTAAAATTCTTAGCAAATATTAAGATTTAAATTTTTTATAAACTGTTTGTATTCGATCATTATATAAATAGATTAAAAGAAAATTACATGAACAAAATTGTAACAAAAGGAGAAGGGGGAGGGGTGAAAGTAAAAATAATCCCAAGCAATCTGATGCTAAAATAGGTCCCCGTAAATGTGTTTTATAAAAAAAGGGAAAAGAGAGTAGATATTGAAATGGAGTCAACAGTCATAGAAAATAAAAACTGCAAAATGGAAATGAGTAACAAAAAAATTTTGGATATGCTATTGAGTGTTTACACAGAACTCTTACTGTTTGTTCGAATTTTATTTTAGAGAAACTTAACAAAATTTCAAGTTATTTGGGCTTTCTTTCACTAAAATAAAAATCTGATGTACATAAATGTTTTGATTGCCTACTCCCTAATATTTTTTTAATGATGTATTATGTCTACATGTTTATAAAATGTAATTACACTTTTTTTTTTTTCATTTAAATTTTTACCTACTGTAATGATTGTGAGATGTGAAATAATGTAAAATTAAAATCAATTAAAATGTTACAATCTATAAAAGACAATTTCAAGATATTTTTTTAGATGATGATTCATTAATTGGATTATTCTTATCTTATTCACAATTTTTCAATCAATTTAATGCCAGACGTTGTTCAGATGAATCGTTCAAGCTTGGGAATTTGTGATGAATTTTAACTTGAATCCTTTATTTAATTCATGATGAGGAAGATTGTTCTCACATGAATATATGGCCTAACGGTTGAGAGTAGCGTTTAGCAATCAGTTCTAAGTGACTTATAAATGATTGATAAATATCACATATTATCGTTAAGGTTTCAAAATTCATACTAGAATTGCTCATATGACCTATAGGATAATAGTAAAAACTAACAGTTTAAGGTAAGTCTTATTGGAGTTAAAGGTTCAACCTTTACTATAGGCAATAATAATTAAGAATAACATAAATATTAATACTTGCACCTAGTCATAGTTGACAGAATAAGAACATTATATTCCTATGAATTAAATATAAGGTTTGATTTGGAAATACTGTTTGAGTTACAGAGTTCAAAAAGATGCCTCTTAAGAAGGTTGGGGGTTACATTGGGCAAGATGAGAATAGTAGTCCAATTAAAACACATGAGCAGTTGATTTTTTTTTTTGTTTTTTTTTTTTTTTTGTTTTGTTTTTTGGATGGAGAAGCCAGTAAGAGACGAAAATATATCCTTCTGAAATTTTTGTTTTAAAAATGGCAAAACTTTTTTATTTTACTATGAAAAGTACTCTTGACTTAGTTTGTCATGTAAAGACATGTATTTTTTTATTTAATTAGACAATTTATTGATCCGTTGAGTCAAGGTTAGTGGCAAATACTTAACCTCAATTTTGATATAACCAATTGGTGTTAAGTTGATGTACTCTATCTATTAATTACGGTTGGTAAAATCTGATGAGGGAAGGAACGTAATGTCATTTAATTTTTTGTTGTTGATAATTTACTTTTTTTCAGTTGTGTGTAAATGCAGAATATCATTCCATTGTAAATAGAATTTAACTCCCTTTATTAACAATATTTAGTATTTTGAAACCCGATGCTTGATATTTTTTATCTATTTAATTTCTGTCAACTAACCAAATATAAATGGACTTTTAGACTGTCTATACGCACACATATATTGGGTCATTTCTCAAACAAAATGCATTATGGTGGAATTTAATTTTGTAATGAAATGAATATGGGGATGGGACCAGAAATATGCATTTGTTTTGTCATAGTTTATGTCCGCTTTTGTTGGGGAGGGGGGGGGGCTTGCTTAGTGGAATCATAATTCTCAGAAGTCACATTTCATATTCAAATTAAAAGAAATTTATATTTGTAACATTCTGCGTGCCCATATGATATATGTATTCTTATGATGAATTTGTATTTTTACAATTTTACAAAATCACATCTCATTAATATACTCTTAATCGTGTTTCCTAATTTAATGACACTTTTCATTTTATTACAGTTTTATGACAATTTTCTTACATTATAGATGAGGAGTTAACATTCTGAATGAAAGGCGTTTTTCTCAGCTATTTTCAGATCTACTTCTGAGGATTATGATTCCACTAAGCAAGCCCCCCCCCTCCCCAACAAAAGCGGACATAAACTATGACAAAACAAATGCATATTTCTGGTCCCATCCCCATATTCATTTCATTACAAAATTAAATTCCACCATAATGCATTTTGTATCAGTTATACACAAATCAGTCATTTTATTTTAAATTGTATATTACCAACAAAATATCTGAAACACACTGTGGCTAAGCAAAAAAAATTAATACCCCCTCCCACTCAATTTTATTTCATTGCAAAATTTAATTTCACAATAATGCATTTTGCTTCGTTCATTCTAAAATACTAGAAATTAATTCTTTTAGCCATTTGTAAAATTATGGATTTGCAAATTTTATACTTAATTTTGTTTTTTTACTTTTCTAATTGCCATTTATATTAATATCATGGAGTCTGCATTTGCACTGGACAACCATAAACAATAAATATTTTAACAGTTTAATTTGGGGGCCAGGAGTTTCATGTCAGTGCCAGGACAGGAATCTGCTAGTGTGTGTGTGTATTTCATTATTAAACATGTAATTTTGTAATTGCACTGGTAAAAAAAATGAAATAAATCTTTGAGTATAAATCTGTGCAAATCTTTGGATTGAAAACTCAAATTAAAATCAATACATTTTTCTTGGTATCTCGTCCGAATTTTCGGTAAAATCAATTCTTGGTATGAAATGGAATTTTTCTTCTAAAATAAAATTCTAATTTACTTTATAACATAAAATTGAACTTTTATTCCAAATTTTTGTTATTGAAAATACATTAATTTTACAAGAAAAATAAGTAATTTTCTGATGTCTCATGGCGTATTATTTGCCTTCAAATAATGATTGTCATTTTCTTGCATAACTAGATGAGTAGCACACCTTTCCTTAGTCGATGAGGTATGGGCGAAGAGACTGACGAGGGTTGATTACACACGGCACTGACGATCTTGTTGAAGTCTGAGTGTGGCCTCCAAGTTCCATACTTGCTGGTGCAGTTTCTGAAGCACCAGAAGTGTTGTGTGGCATCAGTCGGCTCAAGGCCCTGGGGGCCTTCTTGGTAATTGCATGCATGTTCTTGAGGGTGGTATCGTTTTCAGCTCCAGTGTTCTTGAGAGTGGTCGCATGTGCGACCGGTACAGAGTTCTCGGGAGTGCCAGAATCTCTAGCTAGGTCAGAAGCATGAGGAGTAGCTGGAAGGATCTCAGAAGGGCTCGATGGCATGTCATAAAAATCTTTATCGCCGCACTTACGTATAGGACTATCTGTTGGATTACCAGCATGGACTTCTAGCAGGGTGGCAGGAGAGTCCTCTGGCGCCCCTGGTAGGGTGCTTACAGAGGTGTCTTCCGGCAGCCTGGTGACTGGTAAGAAGGACTCTATCACATCTTCGCTAGTTGTGGTCCTGAAAGGCTTGAATTTCTGAAGGTGTTGTCAGTTTTTGAGCATGAGTCTCCCAGAACCATCTACCTTGACCACATATTTGTGAAATTGTCTCACCTCCACAACAGTGCCTGTTCATTCCCAGCATTTAGGGTGATTTCCAGTTAGGTTTTGAATATGCACATGATCACCCACGCTTAGAGGGGGAAAAGATCTTGTATGCTCGCTCCACTTTTCATGCTCAAGGGAATGACGTTTTGCTAGTGCCTTCTCCCTGTTTACGAGCATTTCAGATCATGTGGGGTGGGGGCAGTACCGACCCATTGGGATCGGGATAGGATCTCTAATGGGTTGTCCGAAAACTATAAGAGCAGGGGATGCCTTTGTTTCTGGGTCGATGGAGTTGCGGTGTATTAGCATCGCCCGTTGAAACTTGTCCACATTGATGGACCCGCCCGCTGAGGTGTTATCCACCAGCATTCATTTGACAGTTTTGACTGCAATTTCTGCTCTACAGTTGGTGTGAGGGTTGACAACAGAGGTGAGGCGATGATGGACTCCCCATGATCAGAGTAAATCCTGAGTCTTCCCAGCAGTAAACTGGGGCCCACCGTTGGATGTCAGCTCCTCAGGCACCCCAAAAGTCACAAAGGCTTCTCTGAGACACTTTATGAGGCCATCTGCGCCGTTCTCTGCTTGAAATACCATCGGCCAGTTGGAGTACCGGTCGACCACAACATAATCATGGTTGTTGTGTATGAAGTAGTCGCTGGCGATCTTGTGGAACGGGTACTCTGGAGGTGCAGCGTAAAAAGGTGGCTGGATAGCATTAGACTTTGCAATCCGATGGCAGTGGGTGCAATTGTCCATGACACATTGGATGTCAATGCTGATATTGGGCCAATAAACCTAGTCAGCCGCGTGGGCACACATTAAGCTGACTCTCTAGTCGGCTGCATGCAGGGCCTCCAATATCTCTTGGCATAATGTTGCCGGCACAATGATGCGGTTGCCGGCAAGGATGACGCCATCAATGGTGCAAAGACTGTTGGAGATGCGGTGGTACGGCCGGAGTGCGGTCCTTAGCTGTCGGCAGTCCAAAGGAAATCCATCGTGAATCAGTCGGTGTAATTCCTGTAGGTCTGCGTCTGAAGATGTAGCTTCCCGCACCATGTCCCAGGAAACCACATTAGTGACTGCATAGAGAGTGTTAGACATAGATGTGTGTATCCCATTATCCTCTCCAATATCTGTGGTGTTTTCTAGGCTAGAAGCATCATCTGCACGGCTGGCAGGTACCTAGAGGCGGCGTCAGGTCCCAGGTTCTTCTTTCCAGAGATGTGGATGACTTCAAAGTTGTAGGAGAGGGTCTTTTCCTTTAGATTCAACAGACAGCGATTGTCTATCTCCGTCAAGGAGCGGTCATTGAGTATCTGGACCAGCGGCTTGTGGTCGGTAGCCACAGTCAAATCACGGCATCCGAGGATGTAATACCGTGTTTGGTGCAAGGCGTAGGCAACAGCGAGGGCTTCTCCTTCAATGGGTGCTTACCTGGATTCTGCCGCATGGGTGAAGCGACTACCCACCAAGCAGAGCTTCCAGCCCTCCTTGCAGCACACTGGATTCCTGGTGGCACAGTCACAGTACTTCTGCATCATAAAGTATCCGACGCCGGTGACCGACCGATCGGTTAACAGACAGGTTTGGCGGGATGGCTGGAACAACCTCACTCCTTCCTTTATTTCCTCTATGATCTTGAGCTTAGACTCAGTGAATATCTCGTTCAATTCCTCTGTCTACTGAAATTTGGTGGATGGTTTCAGGAGATGCCAGAACGGCTGAATGCGCTTGGCCATGGGGAATGCATATGCTCCTTAATTGACCAATCCAAACCAAACCCTTGCACCAGTGATTTCCTTCGGAGTAGGGAAATTTCAAATAGATTCCAAGAACTTGTCAGACGGGGTGACATTAGTGGGCTTGATCTGGAGGGCCACAAAGACAATAGTCTCTTCGGCATACTGGAACTTCTTGGGGTTGAGAGTAATCCCATTTCTGGCACAGAGGTCCAACCACTTGCACGCCTGAAAGAATGATGCCTCAACTGAGTCAGCCCACATGCACGTGTCATCCACGCACTTAACCTTGTTTTTGAAGTTGGCGATAATAGCATCAAAGTGCTGATCTGATGGTATGATGGAACTCTGACAACCAGAATCTGCCATCATAGGTATTTCGATTGATGTGGGAGGATTTGAGTGGGCGGCCAAGCTTCTTGTGGTCATCTGGTAATGGGGTGAGCTTCACCGTCATCATTGGGTGAGGCTTGGAAGGTCTAGCAACCCATTTGCCTTCGTAAACATGATGTTCGATTGGCTTGCAGCTGCTAGTTAAGGGTTGATGAGTCTGGACAGTACAAAGTTAGTCAAATAGAGTGCCAGCTTCGTCATCCCCCATGTGCAAGGTGTTATTACTGTACTTGGGCTTAACCTTACAGCGGGGGTTCTGAGAGCACCACCTGGAAGATCTGTCTCGGTGGCCCCATAACCCGCAGTTCAAGCACTTACTACAGTTGGTCGCAAAATGGCCTTTTACAGAGCACTTGCTGCATGTTATAGACCAAGCACTGCAGGACTTGGCTCTGGAATTCTGGTCATTCGACTTACTGTGCTGTAGTTCTCCGCAGGCCCAGCACTTGTTCTGCTTGTTGCTGCGAGATGGTTGTGACTGGTGGGGTTTGTCATTGTCATGGCTCATGGCGGCGATAGTTTCCCCAATGACTGCCCTGGTGGATTTACCTTGTTCCTTCTGGGCTATATAGGCAACAGTTTCCTCCAGGGTTCGGTCTGTTTTGGGATCACCCAACAAATCAGAAAAAATCTCTGGATCATCAATACCACGAATGAGATTATCCCTAATAATCTCACTGCTATAATAAGTGTGGCCACAACTCGGTTCCTTACACTTTGCTGTGTACTGGCATAAGGCGGACTGACCCCTGAGAGCAGCAAGGAAGGTCTTGATAGGGGTACCAGGGGCCTGTATCATCCTACTGAGTTTGATGTGGTGGACCAGAGTGCTCTCTTCCCTGACTGCAAGGCACCTAATAGCAGCAAGGAGGTCTGCCTCGATCATTGATGACACATCTTCCTGCAAGTCTCTCAAGAGGTCATTCATGAGGTCCTCATCACAGCAGTGAAAGAGGGCCGTGGCACACATAGCATCAGTGATAGTCATGCCAGTCTTATACATAGACCATTGTCGCTTGAAGGACAACCATTGATCGGAAGTGCTCCCAGCACCAATAGATGGGGACTTAAGCTTAAGCCTGGGAGCTGCTGGTTGTTGGGGATTGGCTATTGGGGCTGGATGGGCAGTTTGGGGATGAAGATTCATGGAGATAATGAGCACGTTACTGAGGGATTCAGGGAGTTTCTGGTATTTCCAGCCACATCCAGTAACTGGGCAAGTGACTTCAATTTTGTCGCTCATTATTTATCCAGGTGGAATGAGTTGCTTTCGAAAGCGGCGAGATCCTGACGATGTGTAGTCATAGAACAGCATAGATGAGTAGCACACTTTTCCTTAGTCAATGAGGTATGGGCGAAGAGACTGACGAGGGTTGATTACACACGGCACTGACGATCTTGATGAAGTCTGAGTGTGGCCTCCAAGTTCCATACACGTTATGTTCCACTCTACACTCTGAAACAATAGAGAAGTCCTAGGTGATGAGAGGAGACATTTACATTAGCTAATAACAAAATTTGTTTTTTATTTTAATTTTTAAACACAAAAAAAAACTGCACAGCTAAATTTGATTGCGTTTTTTTTTATGCTTAATTTAGTAGTGCTTTAATCTTTTAAAAATATAAATAAAATGATTAAAATCAAGACCAAGTAGTGTTTACTCGAGAGAATGACATAAAACTATGATAAAATAAGATGTTTGGGAATAATGGCAAAAAAAAGATGCAGGTTAGTGTAAATAATTTCCAAACATAGAAATCATTGAAAAGAGAGAATATCACTTATTGTTTCCAATAATTTGTTATTGTTGCATTATCGGTTTTTAAATTGATTAAATCTTGTGTAAACAGAATCTAGATGAGGGCTGATTGTTTATATAACTGGTTTGGATTGAACTATTGTTCTCTTCTTGAGTGTTATTTGTGCAACGTTTCTTTTCCAAGATGGCAATCAACATGCCTGACGAAGGTTGAAGGCTACATTGACCAAAATGTTGCACAAATGATACTCAAGATAAGAGCAATACTTCTGGAAAATCTACAACAGTGTGGTAAATAATGGGCAATCAACAATTCCCTCACCATCCAACAATCATGAGGTTGTTTGCTCAGCAACCGAGAAGGCTTGCCTGTCGGTTTGCCTCTAACTCGACACTGGATCCTGCTAACCACCCTCTCCCTGACTTTCCTTTGTGGACAGACGCGACTGATCTGAAAATCACCTCTTCCCAGGTGAATGCTATCATAAAAAATCTTGACACTTCAAAAGCATGTGGACCTGATCTCATCCCAGCTGTGCTATTAGAAAAATGTTCCGCCGAAGTAGCTCCAGTTCTTTCCAAACTTTACAACAAATGCCTCAATGAATCTTGCTTTCCTGACTGCTGGAAAACTGCTTCTGTGGTACCAGTTTTCAAGAATTCTGACAAAAGCACTGACCCAGCAAATTACCGCCCCATTAGCCTCCTCCCACTTTTCACCAAAATATTTAAGTCCATAATTAACTAAGCTCTAGTCCATCACTTTACAGATGCTAAACTTCTGACCGACCAACAATATGGATTTAGGCAAGCCCGTTCCACAGCAGATATCCTAACTGTAATCTCTGGACGTATATACCATTCACTGGACAAAGCAGGGGAATGTAGAGTGGTAGCTCTAGATATATCTAAGGCTTTTGACAGGGTATGGCATGAAGGTCTTCTCAGGAAAATCAGATCATACGGCATCACTGGAAGAATACTTAATTAAATCCTTAAATAAGAGAAAAATCCAGGTTATCCTTGATGGTCATACATCTAAACAACATGATATAAATTCGGGAGTAGCTAAAGGGTCTATCCCTGGACCTCTATTGTTCCTAATATTCATTAATGACCTCCCTGACAAAATTATCTGTGAGATGTGTATATATGCTGATGACACCATGCTCTATAACAGACAACAGGAAAACAAATGAACACGTATCTAAAGAAATGGCAGAAACACTAGAGGATGACCTCTAATCTGTAGTAGAATGGGGACAAAAATGGATGGTCACATTTAATGCTGCTAACACTAAACTTGTTTCCTTCAATAATTACAAGAAACCATCTCTACCACCAATAGCAATGGCCAAAAACTCTTTATCTGAAAGTACATCTTTTAAACTCCTCGGCCTAACATTCACAGGAAACATGAGTTGGAACAATTACATTGAGAGAATTGCCAGGACCGGTGTGAAGAAGGTAGTTTCTCTCTACCGTGCTAGAAAGCTACTAATCCCCAAAAGTATCCTGTACCTCTATAAGGACACCATTCGCCCATGTATGATTGTTGTCATATTTGGGCTGGTGCATCTGCTACTAGTCTCACTTCTGGACAGAGTTCAGAAGAGTTACTAATCTGATAGGTCCTGAACTATCATCTAAGCTTCAGCCTCTGTCCCATCGACAAAATGTAGCATCCTTCTGCCTGTTCTACAAGTACTTTAACAGTGAATGCTCCGGCGAACTGCAAGCACTTGTACTCCCTCGACGTAAATACCCCTGACAAACCCGACAAGCAACTAAATTCCACCTCTTTACAGTAAAGCTCTCTAGATGTAAGAGCGCCTTCTATTCCAGTAGTTTCTTCCCCAGAACCGCTAGACTTTGGAATTCCCTTCCGGGTTCCTGCTTCCCCAACTGTACTGACATGCAGAAGTTCAAGTGTAACGTGAACCGACATCTTGCTGCCCAACTCCCCACATAGTACCCCTGTAGCTTGTGTCCCTGATAGTCGCCCCCTACATCAAAGTGGCAATGTGCCTTGTTTGGGGTGAAAATGTAATATAAAAGACAACAAAAAAAATAAACAATAGTCTGATCAAAACAAGTAATATAGAATTTTCCTAAGTTTAAAAGCCATAACTGCCATTGAATTAAAGTTAGGTTTTCAACACTTTAAAAAGTAAATGAGAAATTTTATTTTTGCAAAAATTTTAGACAATTTTATCCAAAATGCATGCAAAAAAAAATCAGTGAATGAGGCATTCCAAAATGGTTTCTTCAACAATGCTTGCATATGGGTTGTGTATGTAACCAATCGTATTGAGGTGTTTAAAAATTATGTAATACATTTCATTAATGGACATACCTGATCAAAAAAAAAAAAAAAAAAAATATCCACCCTCCGTCAAACTACTTCCCTACTCCCTCAATTTGATAAAATAAAAAGTAAAACCCTTAAACTTTTTGGCCATGTCAAACGATCATCTACTGGTCTGTCAAAGTTATACTTTGAGGGTATGTTAGAAGGCAAAAGAGGCAGAGGAAAGCAAAGGAGAAGGTGGAGATAAAATGTTTTTGATTGGATATCTCAACAGTTGGCCGTCCAGCAACCAACATGCCCTGGATCAGAAGGAATGGCGAAAAATAAGTCATGTAGGTTTGTAATCTTCACCCAGCAGATGTGACTCATGATGTTTTAAGCATCAGTGAATTTCATTTTCCAAAGATGTTATTCTATATGATTATTTAATTTGTAAGTTTAAAATTACATTTCAATCGAAGATGTAAAATATTCATAAAGATCTACTTTAATCTTTTATTAAGGTAATTGTTATATACTTTTTAAACATTTGCATCTATTCTACTTTTCTGGATTTGTAACTCCAGTATATTTTTATTAATATGTATTTCTTCCATGAAATGAAGGGGAAAGAGGTAAAATAATTTAAGTGACCTAAAAAATGTATGTTTGTATTAAAAAAAATTTTTTTTATTTTATTAAACCATGGTCAAATAAATACTTTATATCAGTGTTGATTTATTAATTAATAAACACTGGAAATTTTTTTATTTTAATTCTCTAATATTTAATGTATTTATTTTCACTTGGAGAAATAAATTATATGGGAGTTGAAAAAAAAAAAGCCTTTCATTTTCAGTTTCTAGATTGATCTATCTAGAAAATGTTTTTTGCTTGATAAAAATAAGTCTTTATTTTTATTGATGATATAGAAAAATGACCTGTTATAGCGCTATCTAATTTATGTATGTGTTTATGGTGTGCATGAACACACCATGTAAATTAGTTTGAAAAAGTCACTCATTCTCTAAATGCACTCAGAGACATTAAGAAATATTTAATTTACATATGTGTTTGTGCTGTGTACAAACATGTAAGTCATACTGAAAAAGTGACTTGGTCTCTAAATGCTCACAGAGGCATTAAGAAATCTGAGAGTGTTTGAATCAACATAGAGTGAGGGTGATAAGAGAAATACATAGCTAAGAGATTAGTTTAGTTAATTACAAATTACTGCTAATCAGAATAAACTCAATCGCATAACTAAAGTATATTTTGGCATATATTTTGTTCTTAAAGTATATATAGAAAATTCTTAGGGAAACAAACATTTAATTTAATAATAGATTTATAAAGTTTGACCATCTGTTGCACTGACAGTGAAATTAAAACCTCGGCATTATAATGAACAGCTTAATATACTGATTTTGTGAAACACCTAGCATTTTTTGTGCCAAGAATCTTTCTGATCAATTTTTTTATACATGGGGAATCATCACTTATTAATGCCTGAAGGCCACTCGAGGATAAGGATTAATGAGTGTAAGGTGGTCAGTGAGACAACAGCATAATGATCTGTAGTGGTCAAAATTGGGTAGAATTTGATTATTTATGAGGATAGTTCAGCAAGAACTTGTTTATATTGAATTTGAAAATGACCATGTTGTAGTCAGCTGAAAAGCAGCCCTGCAGTATAGTTTCACAGTTCTAGGAAAGAAACTTTTTTTTATGAAATTTGCTTTTAGATTTAGGTGTAAATTATTAACAGTGGTTATAGGTAGACGAGTGTTTGTTGTGAATGTTTTAGCGATTCTTGGTTTCCTCAATTTTCCCGAGCAACGCTGGGACACTGGTTCTACGGTCATAATAAAAGAATATTAATAAGTATTAACACCAGGGTTTTTTGAACAAAATGTGTTTCAAATGCTATGTAGATAGTAACAGCAGTATGAATGTTCGAATAAGACTACCATTCGTCTTGTTGCATAATATTGCAACATAAGTAGTTTTTGTTCCAGATGCTCAAAATCAACATTAAAATTGTCTAAAGCAATATCATTGATAGAAATCTTCAAGTATTGTGTTACATAAAGAATTGAAAATGGATTTTTAAATTTCTAAAAACAGACAAGAACAATGTACAAGAGTTTGTAGTAGAACGCGGACATAAATGGATAGTAACATTTTAATGCTAAGCTTCTTTCATTTATCAACTACAAAAAAAAACCTTCTCTGCCGCCGATTGCCATGACAACACCCGACCTGAAAGCCCTTCCTTCAAACTCCTCTGCTGAACATTCACAAGCAACATAAATTGAAACAGTGTCCCCTCAACATACACACTCTAAGCCTACAAACAACAAAATCCCACCCCTTTACTGTTGAGGTCCCTAAATGTTGGAAAACCTTGTACTCTGTTTCTTCCCTCAGATTGTTAGACTTTGTAATTCCTTCCCTGTTTCCTGCTTCTCTTACTGTACTAACCTGTATAAGTTTAAATGTAACATGAACAGACATCTTGCTGCTCAACTCCTTACATTCACCTGTTAAACATGATCCCAAAAGGTAACCCCTTCCATTGTAAGTGACAAAATGTCTTGTTATGGGTGAAAAAGAGTAAAAAGAAAAAAATATGATATCGGAAATCATGAACAGGAAATAATATGGAAGCAAATCAGCCGCATGTGAATGTGACGGATGCAGAAAATAAATCTGAAGAAGTAAAATGTTTTTGTTTAATTACATGACTGTTGTCAGTGATTGATTAGCAACATGACACGCCTTCATAACAGCAATATAGATTAATCAGCTGACTCAGATATTTGTTTACACCTAAGCATCACCTCTCTCTTTAAGGAAGCTTCCCCCACTCCCATCCTTGATAAGCGCATGAGTCTAACTTTTACTCCAGACGTGAAATGGAAGATTTAGATTAAATCTTCATAACTTATTGGTAAAATGGTTAGATTATTCTGTCAGTTAGAAGGTACTCCTTCCCCTGTATAAGCACCAGATTCATCCTGATGGAGAACTGCTGTTACATTGGAATACAAAATCACCTTCGCAATCTAGTGGCCGATGATTTCTTTTCATCCTTGCAGCCTTTTTCGCACAGAAAAGATGTTGCTAGCGACTTACTACTGTATTGTTATGGTCATTGTAGGTGCTCAACTGGCCTACTATCCCTAATTTTTCCCCACCCCTGTAAAACATTCATAGCAAAAACTCACCTAGCTACAACTCCAGTAGAGAACTTCCCCCATTCTTTCTCTCTCTCCCTCTGTGCCAAAGACCAAGTATAACTTCCATGAACAAAGTTTCTTTCCTAGTGCATTTCATCTGCAGAACAACATACTGTGACGATGCTTCCAGCTAACTACAATATGGTTATCTTCAAGCTTAATGTAAATAAATATTTGTTGAGCTGTGAGGATAAACAATTTTTCTCAAGAAATCTTCTGCCCAACCCACATATGGTGGCACACATCACTTCAATATATGTACATGTTTTTAAGCAAATGGACATGTTTTGAACACACGCATTTATAATTACATTTCTACTGAAATAAAAAAAAAGACAAATGCAAAAATTAATCTTGTGTATAGAAAAGATGATATTAAAAAATGAACAAAGGTTTTTATTGGTTAATTACTCACATATTTCAAATTTTTCCCCTTCAAACATTTTTCTCAGTTCTATTCCTGCCCCTCCTCGTGTATTTGCTGACCATACCTTCCTTGCTAGTCACCCTTCATTTCTGCCTTATCCCTCATTCTCATATTTACTTTAGTGTGCATTTTTTGTACTTAGCAATAAAAATCAAATCTTTTGCTGAATATGGTAAAATATTTATGTATTTTGATTTGCTTTCCTTGCTGTGCAGTCATTTATTTTGTCTGGTTATTTTCTCAACATATTTATATTTGAAAATTAAATGTGATCATTTTACAAAGAAAAACTTACATTTTTCTATTCTCATTAGTATGTGATATTTTTCATATAACTAAAATTTTCTATTCTCATTAGTATGTGATATTTTTCATATAACTAAAATTTTCTATTCTTATTAGTATGTGATATTTTTCATATAACTAAAATTTTCTATTCTCATTAGTATGTGATATTTTTCATATAACTAAAATTTTCTATTCTCATTAGTATGTGATATTTTTCATATAACTAAAATTTTCTATTCTCATTAGTATGTGATATTTTTCATATAACTAAAATTTTCTATTCTCATTAGTATGTGATATTTTTCATATAACTAAAATTTTCTATTCTCATTAGTATGTGATATTTTTCATATAACTAAAATATGTTCTCACCTTTCTCTTACTGACCTTATTTTCAGGTCATAAAAACAATGAATTTTTCAGATGTGGTATTCTAGGAATGTGTTTATCCCATGCTGCACTGTTCATACTTTTTAATATGAATATCCCTTGATAAATGCAATGAATTCATCAGAGAAATAAAACATTTTTCTTCCTTTGATTAATACACTGGAAGCAAAGTTAAAACAACTGGAATTGAGTTTTACTTAATTATTAAGTATTCATTAACTCTTGTGAGAGCAAAACCATGTAAAAAGTAAAACAAAACATATACACTGTCACATATAACATTTTGCATGACTCTTTAACACAATCACTATCAACTTCGAGTATTCTTGTACCCTAGCATTTGCTTAGCCTTGCTTGCTACGAGTAAACTTGTAACAATTCTTTTTTTATTAGTCAATGTGCGCTCAGCACATACAATAACTGTCTTTAACTTGATCTGGCGTCTCAAAATAACAAATATTAAATAGTATGTTTATGAGTTATCTTGTATTTGGCCTGCTATGTATTATGTTTTTTCCTAGCGAAAGTTACAAGTTGAATGATTCACTATAAATAAAAGCTGATTTGAGTTCTTTTTATTACAAAAAAATATACAAACTGATAAAAACTGACAATTCCTTTAGAAAAAGTGGCTCATGACAATTCCTTTAAAAATAAATGCAAATTTAATATTTCATATTGTATTCATGTGCATTATTTATTGATTTTATTTTTTGGAAATTGCAGAAAAAATAGCTTGGCAATGGCTCTAAATTTAATATAGCTTATAGCTGGCAGTGAATGTGTTAATGCGGCCAATATCTTTCATACAAGCAGACAAAAACACACAATTTCGTGTACATTTTCTTCTGAATAACATAACCACAAGTGATACTGATACTTCCACTCAATTGGTTCTCATACTTGTGGCACTCAGCATCCCTGGTTAAATGATATTGTTGGTTACTCATAAGGCCGATTGTCATGGTAAACATATATAAACACACTTATCGAGGATTGGCTTTTATTCCTCTACATTAGAAACTTATCATGTGTTGTCTCATTTCTTGGATCAGGTTTCTTCACAAACTCCTGATGTTAGTTGCACACAGATTTCAACATTTACAAAGATTTTCTGTCCTTAAACTCATATTTGCTGCCATCTTTACAATCACCTCACCAGGAAAAAAAAAAAAACCCCAAAAAACTTTATTATTTGTTGTTTTCAGTAGTCAAATTTTCAAGTAGCTAATACTCCAATAATCTTAAACTCTTAAAATCTTTGCATTTTGTTTTTTACAAGTAAGTATTGTTTTTTGTTTTAATTTTTTTTACTTAATACACGATCGCATTATAAGTTTTGATCATCTTGTTTGCTTCTAAAATAACATTTTTCTCCTTTATTTTTAGTTTCTTGTTCAAAATTCAATCCACCTTGATTTTCAAAATATAGTTGCAACACTGATTTTCCAGCACTGGTGGTCCAGCACCTTTTAATCTGGATAAAATAACAGAAGGAAATATATTTTGTTGCTGTCAAACTAGTTTACTGAATTATTCTTTTTTTTTTTCTTTTACACTGTACCTGCTAGTGGTAGTCTTCCTTTATTTTGAGATTGTATTTGATTTTGCTTAAATTTAATCTTACTTATTGCTGTCCACTCAGTCCACCTTTTCTTTAGTTTGCCCTGTTTCCTATTTTCCTTGTATTGTTCTTTGGAGTAACTGCTCAATCTTATGTTTCAAAAATCTACACATCCAGCTAGAAAAGCTAAAGTATGATTAAGTATTCATTTATTTTTTCATTTTTACTGTATTTTTCTCAATTTTTCAACCATATTATTGTAAGCATAAGTTGTTTAAAGAAAAAGATCTTTTCACCTCTAATTCGTCTCAATTTCAAAATGTCTCTAAGCATATGCATTTTGCTTTATCTAGTCAATATTTTTTAATCAAACAAAAGTAAAAAATAAATTTTAAAATGTATATGAAAATAAAAACTGTATTTTGTTTGGTTTGTTTTTTAAACCTTCTTTAAATATAAAAGCGAAAATGTGTGTATCTATGTATGTTCACTTTTTGTGTATGTCCGCAAAAGGCTTTTTTCGCTGGGCTTCTCAGTCGGCTCACTCCTTTAAACTTTTTATATGCTGTCTAAATGATAATATCTATGAGTTATAAATGGGGGCCGTGTGTGTATTTAATTTGCCAGACTTTCACACGCTATTTTTTCCAGATTTTTAAATCGCTGCATGTTTCTTTTGCTTTTCAGTATAAGAAAAGCAAAACTGGATTCGAATCGGCAGTTCCCTTGCCCACGGCTGGGTGGCCTCTGAAAGTGATGTAAACGTTTGGTCAATGTCGGCTTTTCACCGTCATATCAGACAATTGCTTTCGTCTGGACACTCCCCTAATAAACGGGGGGGGGGAGCTGATTTTTCCAAAAGTTGGGTAAAAACAAACAAACCGGATTTTTGACCTCATTAAAAACTGTCCCCACAGAAAATGTTAACTGCTGAATAGCTATTGTTTATGTCGTGGTAACGCTCGCAGAAAATGTTAACTCCATGACTTCTACTTGACCTCATTAAGTCATTAAGTGCGAGCACCTGTTAGTTCTCTTCCTACTTAAATAAATTCAAACGTCTTTCAGTAACTCTTTCTTGCTGGCCAAGAGGTTAATGTGTCATGTTTTTTTCACATTTTATTTTCCAACTTTGCCTCAGGACTTCAGGTTCGATCCTACCTACCTACCTACCAAAAAAATGTTTAACACCCCCCCCCCCCGTGTTTCTTTTTGATTTAAGAGCACACACACCTCGAAACACCCAGGCAACGCTGGGTACCCCTACTAGTTATATATAAAATAAACACACATACACATATATAATAATGCAATAAATAATCTAATATTTTGTTTTTTTTTAAGCCTTTATTTATATATATAACTTCAAGGTTAGTTAACGTGTTTATTACCGGTTTATATGAATTTTAAACATATCACATAATATATTATGTTTGAAGTTTTCTTTATTTTAACAGTGCTTAAGAGCATAATAATTATATTTACCTAAACAGGGGCAAAATAGCCAACAATCATAAAATATGATGAATATTTTTGCTTGCAGATATATGTATAGCATGGATACCCAGCATTACCTGGGTGGACATGAAATTCGGTTTGGACAAAGCTGCTATACTAAGAATATTGAGTAACGCCTCCAGGAAAGAACTGAATCTGTATTGGTTTAGATCTGGTCCGCTGCGAAAGATTTTAGCAGATATACGAACAAGCACACAAACCATCATTTGAGACTTACATAATAGATAAGACAACACGGGAATTAACTTTAAAATTAATGTCGGTAATAATAATTCAAAGTAAATTAAATATATTATCAATATAAATCAACTTTAAATAACAATCTTTAATAGAACAACACGGGAATTCACTTTAAACCAGTTTCTAAAAAAAATTAATGTCGGCACTCCCGCATTTATATCATATTGTTTAGATGTACAGCCATCGAGGACAACCTGGATTTTTCTCTTATCTAAGAAGGATTTAATTATGTTAAGTATTCTTCCAGTGATGCCGTATGATCTGATTTTCCTGAGAAGACCTTCGTCCCATACCCTGTCAAAAGCCTTAGATATATCTAGAGTTACCACTCTGCCCTCCCCTGCTTTGTCAAGTGAATGGTATATACTCTTAGAGATTACCGTTAGAATGTCTGCTGTGGAACGGGCTTGCCTAAATCCATATTGTTGGTCGGTCAGAAGTTTAGCATCTGCAAGGTGATGGACTAGAGCTTAGTTAATTATGGACAAATATTTTGACAAAAAGTGGGAGGGGGCTAATGGGGCGGTAATTTGCTGGGTCAGTTCTTTCGCCAAAATTCTTGAAAACTGGTAACACAGAAGCAGTTTTCCAGCAGGCAGGAAAGCAAGATTCATTAAGGCATTTGTTGTAAAGTTTGGAGAGGATTGGAGCTACTTCAGCGGAGCACTTTTTTAATAGCATGCACCTGAGAAGGGGTGATTTTTCAGATTGTCAAGTGTGGTGTCTCTCCGCAAAGGAAAGTCTGGGAGAGGGTGGTTAGAAGGGTCTAGTGTGGAGTTCGAGGCAAACCGACTGGCAAGCATGTTAGCCTTCTCGGTTGCTGTGCAAACAACTTCATGATTGTTGGATATTGGGGGAATTGTTGATTGCCCATTATTTACTAAACTGTTGTAGATTTTCCAGAAGTCACGGGTTCCTAATTTCTCAGCTTCAATGCATTTTTGGGTAGTTTCAGTAAATTCTCTTTTAGCTGTCGCTATTTCTTTCTTACAGTTACTTCTGGCTTCTATATACTTCTGTCTGTTTGAACTGAATTTATGTCAGTTAAATCTGGTATGTGTGCTGCCTTTGCACAATGGCAGCTGCACATATGGAAGTAAACCATTGGGGAGAGTGGGGGCTTGCTATAAAATTTCCACGTGGGGACATGTGCTTCAAAATAAATTGTACATATTATCAATATAAATCAACTTTAAATAACAATCTTAAATAGAACACTTAAAACAATTCTCTTGCTATAAACAGTAACTAACATACAACTATTTAGTAAAATAGATTTTCCTTAATGTAATATTCAAATGAGGTTGCCTCTTAATTATATATTTTGCGAGAATCATACTAGGTATAGAAATAAATGAAATAGAAAAGTAATGGACCTTTTGTATATATTAAATTGTAAACAAACGTACAGACAGGAATATCAATTTATATATATGTGTATGTGCGCAGAAATATGAATGAGCAAGGAAAATTATTGTTGTGACTTTTTTCTTTTATACAGCAAATAAATTGGTCTATTTTCATTTTCCATGCTTAGACCTGTGTTTATTTCAATATCTAATATTTGTTTTGCAGGTGGTCCATTAATAGATGCATTACAGAGAAGAGAAGGTTCTCCTTTGCCATGTGATAAAGTTTTGTTGATATTCTACCAAACATGTCGAGCTGTACAGCATATGCACCGACTGAAGCCGCCCATTATTCACAGAGATCTCAAGGTATTATAAATTTGACTATATGACTATATTTGTGACAAAAGAAATATATGGCTGAGATGTGATAATCAAAATTACTATAAAATAATGTCAGTTTTTGGGTTTTCTAATTTTGGAAAGATAACTAATCATATATAAGTATTAGGACGATTAATCAGAAAAATCAGAACTTTTTGGGGTATCGGAATCGTTATCGAAATAAGAAAAATTTGCTTATTTTCCGATGCCAAAAACGATTCCTTTAATAATCTTTTTTTATTTGATTTTGTTTAAAGCAAAATCTTCCACTGCTGATAGTAATGATAAAATATTTTTTGATTTTAAACTAAAATCTAAGTATCATCCCCTACAAGTGTTTTTCTTGTACAGTTGAGAAAATATCTACACATTTAACATGTGTTTTTACCATAATCAGGAAAAATGACAATATTATAGTTAAATATTTAGGGACTTAAAAAAAATCATAATCAGGAAAAATGACAATATTATAGTTAAATATTTAGGGACTTAAAAAAAATCATAATCAGGAAAAATGACAATATTATAGTTAAATATTTAGGGACTTAAAAAAAATCATAATCAGGAAAAATGACAATATTATAGTTAAATATTTAGGGACTTAAAAAAAATCATAATCAGGAAAAATGACAATATTATAGTTAAATATTTAGGGACTTAAAAAAAATCATAATCAGGAAAAATGACAATATTATAGTTAAATATTTAGGGACTTAAAAAAAATCATAATCAGGAAAAATGACAATATTATAGTTAAATATTTAGGGACTTAAAAAAAATCATAATCAGGAAAAATGACAATATTATAGTTAAATATTTAGGGACTTAAAAAAAATCATAATCAGGAAAAATGACAATATTATAGTTAAATATTTAGGGACTTAAAAAAAATCATAATCAGGA
Source organism: Euprymna scolopes (assembly GCF_053919585.1). NCBI lineage: Eukaryota > Metazoa > Mollusca > Cephalopoda > Sepiida > Sepiolidae > Euprymna > Euprymna scolopes. Next base: position 14,220,211 of record NC_136483.1, on the reverse strand, counting down.
AAAATGACAATATTATAGTTAAATATTTAGGGACTTAAAAAAAATCATAATCAGGAAAAATGACAATATTATAGTTAAATATTTAGGGACTTAAAAAAAATCATAATCAGGAAAAATGACAATATTATAGTTAAATATTTAGGGACTTAAAAAAAATCATAATCAGGAAAAATGACAATATTATAGTTAAATATTTAGGGACTTAAAAAAAATCATAATCAGGAAAAATGACAATATTATAGTTAAATATTTAGGGACTTAAAAAAAATCATAATCAGGAAAAATGACAATATTATAGTTAAATATTTAGGGACTTAAAAAAAATCATAATCAGGAAAAATGACAATATTATAGTTAAATATTTAGGGACTTAAAAAAAATCATAATCAGGAAAAATGACAATATTATAGTTAAATATTTAGGGACTTAAAAAAAATCATAATCAGGAAAAATGACAATATTATAGTTAAATATTTAGGGACTTAAAAAAAATCATAATCAGGAAAAATGACAATATTATAGTTAAATATTTAGGGACTTAAAAAAAATCATAATCAGGAAAAATGACAATATTATAGTTAAATATTTAGGGACTTAAAAAAAATTATAATCAGGAAAAATGACAATATTATAGTTAAATATTTAGGGACTTAAAAAAAATCATAATCAGGAAAAATGACAATATTATAGTTAAATATTTAGGGACTTAAAAAAAATCATAATCAGGAAAAATGACAATATTATAGTTAAATATTTAGGGACTTTAAAAAAATCATAATCAGGAAAAATGACAATATTATAGTTAAATATTTAGGGACTTAAAAAAAATCGGAATCAGGAAAAATTTTGGAATCGTCCCATCACTAATACGTATATAAAGTTTTGAAAATATATATATATGGCAATTAAGTTGCACAGAATTTTACACATTTCATCCTGGTGAGGATTCGTCAAATCATGCAATTGATGTTAGTGTTGTGCATCACATGAACATATAAAAACATATCATAATATCACTTCCCTGAAATAACCTGATGAATCTTCACGGGAATGAAACCTGGAAAATTCTGCTTAGTTTAACATCACAGAGACAATTCTTACAAGGAAATTTTCACTGGTTTGATTATGTTAATCAGTGTCCTGAGAAAGAATTTGTTTGCAAGTTGATCACTCCAATTGCATCACATGACTGGAAGAAGTGCAGAAGCAACCAACTGAAGACTTGGATAGGAACAGTGAGGACAAACATTGACCTGATGACTGGGCTCTCTGTGATGTTTGGTGTTCAACACTAATATCTGTGTGTGTGTGTGTGTATAATTGTCTGTATATCCACTTCGTTTATTTATTTCCCAATCCAATGCAGAGAAAACACATACAAATAATAAAATACCTTGAGAATAGCCAAGATAAAACCTTGTTATGAAATTGATCAATTTTCAATTTGAACACTGGATCATGAATTGATGACAAATCAAAAGTAAGACGATTCTTGAACTATACACAAAAAATATTCATTTTTTTTTTTTTAATGTATTTTATAAACACTTAATATTTCATATTTAAATTTGTAGATTTAAAGTAAATCTACAAATTTAAATATGAAATATTAAGTGTTTGTAAAATACATTAAAAAAAAAAAAATGAATATTTTTTTGTGTATAGTTCAAGAATCATCTTACTTTTCTTACTTCAACTGAATAATCAAAAATATCTAAGAAAAAGAAACATTCCAAATGATTTAGCTGATAAGTTTTTCTGTTGCTAATATATAAGTCATTGATCTTTTGAAATTTTCAAAACTTATCTGCAATGGTTGGAGTACTTTTATAACTTGGTTGTAAAGTACAGTAAAAACCCTGCAATTATATACTGCAGCTACTATGTACTAATTTTTCGTACGTATATGTAAGTGCCTGTTTGCTCTATTTAAATTTTAGTATGTGTGTGTGCGCAGAAATATGAGTGAGCAAGGAAAATGACTTATTGTTGTGACTTTTTTTCTTTTATACAGCAAATAAATTGGTCTATTTTCATTTTCCATGCTTAGACTTTAAATTTTAGTTAGACAGACTAGTTAGCAGTTTTTAGTTTCGTACAGTCGGACAGAGTCTGGTTAGCAGTTTTTAGTTTTTTACAGTCGGACAGAGACTGGTTAGCAGTTTTTAGTTTTTTACAGTCGGACAGAGACTGGTTAGCAGTTTTTAGTTTTTTACAGTCGGACAGAGACTGGTTAGCAGTTTTTAGTTTTTTACAGTCAGACAGAGACTGGTTAACAGTTTTTAGTTTTTTACAGTCGGACAGAGACTGGTTAGCAATTTTTTACAGTCGGACAGAGACTGGTTAGCAGTTGAATACCTGTAATGAAGTAAGAAAAATAATGTACTTTCAACATAGAAGACAACATGTCGTATTAAAAAAGTGAATATATTACAGATGTTAAGATTCAAATAAAATTTAATAAATATCAAGTCAGACATATTTATCTCAACTACATGTGTTTGTCTCTTTTGGCTGATCTTGTTTTCACTGTATGTAGTTCTCTACCTTCGTCCCCTATCTGTGTGTGTTAACTTTAATTTTACTTAGATTCTTACTGATTCTATTTCTGACCATTACATTGTGTTTGATTTATCTTGAATTATTATTTTTTTAATTTCTTATAATTCTGTTCTAACACCTGCTATCTCATACATTCCAACTGAGAGATCTTTAAAATTCTAAACATCCCTTTGTGCAATTATGTGTATCTCTCTTGCACTTGGTTCACCAGGTATATTTGCCAACTAGTTTTTGTACTTCTTCTTCATGAGTCTGGTTGCTTCTATAATTATTGGAACGGTAGCAATCTAAGATTCAAGTTTCTTTCATGTTATATATAAAACATTGGTATTTCGTTATCTTTACCAATTCAGCTCTATTTAACTCGGCGTCATTGGGGTAACAACTTTTAATAAGGTTGCTTCTTATTGTTCCATATCACTATGTCAGGTTTAATAGTTCTGGTTTCTATGTAAGTAACTATAGGAATTGCATAGTCAATAAATGGTGTATGCCTTATTTCCAACTGTTCTTTCTGACCAACATTCCTAGGACTTGTTGCTGCATACAATATTCAGCTTCTTACAAACGGTCCAGTGGAGATATTTACACATTTTATTGTGTTGTATTGTATAGTAGCCATCCCCTAACAGAACCTTACAGCTAGATGTTAAGTGGTTCACACTCTCTACTTTTGTGTGGCAGAACCTGCACTTGTTCTCATTGCTGAGACCACTCATCTTAAAAGCATTGGTTATCAAGCAATTGGGTAGCCATTATCATCTTCTGATCTCATTGGAATGATCAGCCAGTCTATAGAACCTTCCTTATCCTGGGTCATTTCATTCTAAAAATATTTAACATGCTTGTTGATTGACCCATACTTCCAATTTTTTTGCAATATATTTTTTGGTGACTCTTTTGAGCTATTTTCATAGCAGGCTTGTTTTGTATTTCTGTCTCATAAGATAGTCTTGTTCAAAATGTTTGGCCAGTTTTGTGATGAGATTATTATGATGGTTCTTGTTTCTTGAAACTAATGTACCATCATGAGGTTTGGATTCTGGGAGCTCATCAGATATTGATCGGTGTTCATAACAGTAGTGGGGTCAGCTATGTTTTTGAAGCGTGTCAATTATCAACAGACTGATCACCCCTAAAAAAAACAAAGGCTCTGATTCTGTTGCGAAGTTCAAATTTTTCTTTCAAAAAAATAAATGCATTTGCTTTTTAATTTAAGTTTTTTTTTGTTTTTCTTTTCTTTTCCAGGTTGAAAATTTACTAATAAGTTCCAAAGGCACTATTAAATTGTGTGATTTTGGAAGTGCTACCATTAAAACTCACAGTCCTGATGTGTCGTGGTCTGCTATACAGCGAAGTTTGGTTGAAGATGAGGTATGTAGCCACAGTGAAAAAAATGAGATTGTCTTTTATTTTTATAATGTTATAATATTTGAAAAAATATATTTTGCTACAATTCCATTAAGTTGCTGATAATAATAAAAAATATATATATTTTGCTGACATTCCATTAAGTTGCTGATAATATTAAATAGAAATGTAGAGAAAAACAAATTTACATTGAGTTTTCAATATAAAAATAATTTAATCAATTTTAGTTCAAGAATAATGAATGTCATATTAATATTGATAATTTTTAACAAGGATTTTGTTTTACTTGAAATTATCTTAAATACAATGGTATATTCCAAGATTTGCATTATTAAGAGAATTTCTTGTATAAATTGCGAAAATTGATCAAGTAGTTTTATTTTTAGAAAAAATCATTTTTAAGCGATTAATGGAAATTTGTAGGCATTACAACAAATCTCACAAGGTTGAATTGTTGAGTTATCTCCCTTGTTTAAATTTTTTTTCCAAATAGTGAGCGAGATAGACACTCCTCTGATATACATAGAATTTGATTTTTCTAATTTAAAAATAAGACTACTTATTCAATTTGCATAATTTTTGAAATATGATATTTTTGTTTTGTCTTGGGTCCATACATCAAACAGATTTTCCTTTTTGTTTTTAATATGGAGAAATTCTAGACAATAACCAAGTATTACCTTCATATAGTGTTTAGAAGTTTTTAGTAAATTAAATTGGTTATCAATAAAGATTAATTGGAAGAATTCACATCGTTTAATTATTTGTAGAATGTTTGAGAATTTTTTTTTTTTTTTTAATTATTACTTACAAGTTGAAGAAGATTGGTTGAATAATATATAATTGTCGAAGTTGGTTAAGTTGGATACCTGTTATGTAAAACATAAGATGTCAATTTAGGAGTCAACCAATGCTAAAATTCACCTTTTGAAAAAATTTAGGGTGCTAATGTATAAGAGTAGTACCAATTTAAATGTTGAATTTAGGACACTAAAACCTACACAATCGGAAAATACATACATATTAATTAGAATTTTTAATAAAACAATCTTTCTAATTTTTATTTATTTAAAATCAATGAGAGTAGAAAATATTTTTGTTGGTTATTGTTTAGTGTTAGATTTAATTTGAAAATAAATACATGAAATGATATTAATTGCTACAAAAAGATGAGATTAATCTATTCAAATTTAAATGTTATTGTAATTAATTGAATTGTCTAAGATCCACAGTTGACATTTTTCTTTCATTCTAATAATATAATCACCTTTTAAGTCTGTTAATGGTAAGAAGTTAAACAATAGTCTATAATAATTTTTTAAGATGACTTTATTATTGAATATATAATATGTATGTTTTTTTAATTTGAATTTAATGATTTAATTCTTCAAGGACACTGCAATATGTTGATATCTGTTTCATGTTACAAATGCCACATTAACGGTAAGCTTTTTAAAAATTTCTTTGTAGATTGCCAAGAACACAACGCCCATGTATAGGGCGCCAGAAATGTTAGATCTTTATCAGAATTTTCCAATTAATGAAGCTGGTGATATATGGGTTTGTACCTTTTTTTTTCTTTTCTTTTACTGTTTTCAACTTTGTTATTGGCTTTTTTAACAGAGAATCTCATAATAATAAAAAAAATAGTCAAACTATTGCAACATCTTTAATCTTTCATGTTAAACAATTTTGAAAAAAAAACTATTTGACTATTCCAAGTTATGAATTAGATTTGCAACTTTACTAAAAAGTTGCAAAGTTTTAAGCTTCTACCTCCAATGGTTACATTTTTACAGCAATTTCAGTAACATATACTTTGGACTCATTTTTTTTTTTTTTTAACCCTTTTTTGCCCTTTTTACCAAATTGTCTGTTCAACTGCTTTTACATGGTCCACAATTGAGTGGTTTTATCAATTTCTAATTAAAATAAAAAATTATCTTGATCTCTAATGTGTTATGAATCATACTAAGAAGATTCAATACATTAGCTATTGAAATGAAATTGATATGAACAAAGTTGAATTTCTGTGTCATATTTGCACTTTTTTCCCTTTGGTAGTGGGAGGGGAGAACACCTAAAATGAAATATTTCTTCTAATATATTTAACAAAACCTACTTTTATTATGTAAGTTTATTTAATAATGATTAAATATCGAAAATTTCAGGAAAATATGACTATTGTTTCATTTTTTTCTAGATTTTTAAAACGTGTATGTTTACGGCTTCAAAAACGTCACTACATAGGAATGTTGTTTTAAAGTGTCAATAATGTAAACATGAATTTTGTCTAGCATTTTCTTTTGTTTTGTATGCTGTAAAAAATTTAAGAATATTAGCAGTTTATTTAAAATTTCTCTTAAATGGTACAAAACTTAGGATAATAATATTAAATCAAATTAGTTACATGGTGTTACATACAGGGGGTTTAAAATTGTGGCACACATTAGAGGTACCTATTATACACTTATTAAAAAAATAAAATAACTGATTAGGCTATTTTGGCAGTACAGACCAGTTTCTTTTCTTCAACCTTAGTACATTTAATATGTAACACATTAATTATTAAAAATAGTATTTATGTTTACTTTGAACGTGGATATCATTCTTGAAAACAAATATTGCAGGTGCTCTGTTTTATCATTAAATTTTATAAATATTGTCCAACAAAACTACAACTGGGAAATGCCGGTTAATGGGTCCTGCTAGTAAAATATACTATTAATTTGTTTGAATTAATTTTACCCATTCAGGCACAGATATCTGCATTATAAAATATAAAATTTGTTTAGTGAAAAAAGTGGCTGATTATTTTTAATGCATATAAAACCAAGCTTCTATCTTTACATCATCAATACTCTGATGTCCAGCTGTCATAAATTGAAATGAATGGCTCTCATCTTGGGGAGGCCTCATGTTTTAACAAGCTTCTGTGCTTAACCTTTACTCCTGATCTGAAAAGGAACACGTATATCAAATCCATTGCCAAGGTCACTGGAAAAATGGTGGGATCTTTATACTGCTCCAGTAGATATCTCACTCCTGATGCAATTCTCTACCTATATAAAAGCCAGGTACGGCCAACAGAGTACTGTTGCCACATCTATGTAGGAGCTGCTAGAAGCAGCTTATCCTGTCTTGACAGAGTTCAAAATAGACTTGGTAGTTTAGTGGAGGATGCCCTTTTCTCTTCCCTGCAACCTCTTTCCCACAGAAGAGACGTTGCGAGCCTGTCTCTGCTTTATCATTATTTTCATGGCAAGTGCTCATCTGAACTTCAATTTATGGTCCCCTCTCGCCAGACTTTTACGAAAAACACTTGTCTAGCCAAAACCACTATCAACAATTTCACACACTCTTTACCTGTGCCTAAACCTAAACGTAGATTCCATGAACAAAGCTTTTTTCTTAGAACTGCACGTCTCTGGAACTTTGTTTTGTTTGCCTGCTTTCCTGCTGACTACAATCTGGTTGTCTTCAAGTCCAACGTAAACAAGTTCTTGATGAACCTCTCCCTAAGTAATCCAATTTACAAAATTCCCACTACTTATGTTTACTACGCTATAATCACATTGACTAATGTATACCCATTAACTCTTATCCTCGAGTGGCTTCCGGGATAAGTGGTGACTTCTATGTAAAAAAAAAAAAAAAAAAGACACAGGTACTTTCTAGTGCATTATGAAATATAGAATTAATTTTTTTAGTGAACTAATTTAATCCGTCCAGACACAGGTACTTTCTAGTGCATTATGGAATATAGAATTGTTAAGTTTTGAGACATTGTGTTGAACAAACATGGCGGCGTAGTTCAGATCAGTAACCAAGATGGCGGCCAAGAATCAAAATGTGGTCCGTGGCGTAGTTAACGACGAACTGATTGAATCCAAAATTCGACAATTTTTATAATAATTTTGAAACATTTTCATTGGTTGTTTAGCACAGCCGGTGCTTATAAAAATGATTGGCGAATCCATTCATCTCATACCTCCATTAGGAGTCAAAAACATTTTACACACCCCCTTTTTTGATATAATGGAACAATCCTTTCGGGTTCAATTTTGGTTTGACTTGAGAAAAGGAAAGAAAAATAAATAAAAATAAACAAATAAATGAACAAAGAAAAATAAACTAATAAAATAATTGTTTTTGTTTTTTTTCTTCTTCTGGTTTTGGGGGAATTTGTCTTTATTCTCATTGGTCAAAAAGAATTATTAATATATTGGTATAATGTGTGCAAAAAGAAGCCATTTTTTTTATGACATTGAGGGTTTTTTTTTTTTATACATAAAAATAAACACTTTTCAAATATATATAAGCATACAAATAGAATATTTTTCAAATACATATAAACATATGCACAAAAATTCACAAATATACATTTTTTTTATTTTTTTAACAAACGTTTGCCAAAAAAAAGATACAAAAAAAGAATTATTTGACGAATAAGAAATTTACAAAGAAAAGGTTTTATCAAGCTACTTTTTTTTTCTTTTTTTTTTTTTTTTTTGCAAAAACTGGAAACATTATGTTAGGTATTAGTTGGTTAATTTGGTTAGTAAGGTACAAATGGTCGCAGTTTAACGTCGTGCCCGGGATAATTTACAATTTTTCTTTTTGTGTGTGATTTTGACTGTTCATGCTTCTCTTTTTGGGTTTCTGAAAAGAGATTTATTCATAATTAGATTCCAAAAAGTTTGGTTGTAAAATGTCTTAATTTTATTCTTTTTATAGGTTTAGTGAAAATGTCGGCTATATTATTTTCAGACGTCACATAAGTAAGAGTAATAGATTTTTTCTTTATTTCATCCCTTATAAAATGATATCTGATATCAATATGCTTCGACCTTTGATGAATCATAGAATTATTTGCTAATAAGATACTGGTCTGATTATCACAATGAATTACTATAGGTTTTTTTACTTAGATCTGGTTTTAAAATAGATTTTAGAAAGGTGTTCAGAAAAATTGCCTCCTGCACGGAATGAGTAAGAGCCACATATTCTGCTTCACAAGTAGAAAATGCAACAATTTGTTTTTAGTTTTCTAAGAGATCATAGGTTCAGTCTTTGACAGTCTAAAACAATACCCCGCTATACTTTTTCTATCCTCAGAGTTAGCCCAATCCGAATCCGAAAAGCCTTCTAAATTTAGAGGATATGTGGATTTTTTAAATCTTAAAGATTGTTCCTTGGTTCCTTTTAGGTAACGAAGGATTTGTTTTGCACAATTAAGGTCTTTAATTGTCGGTTCCAATAAATTTTGAGATAGCTTTGTTACAGTGTAACATATGTCAGGCCTTGTTGCGGCCATCAAGTAGATGAGGTTCCCTACAATTTCCCTGTATATTCGGTTATCTATGAATTTTGTTTTGGTCCCTATATTTTTATTTATGTCCATTTCGACGGGAGTTGAACGCGGCTAACAATTTTGTATTCCGAACTTAAATAGAATTTTTTCAATGTATCGTGATTGGTTCATAGTTATAGTTTCATTTTCACATGTAAATTTTATACCAAGGAACCATGACAGTCGTCCAAGATCGGCCATTTTAAATTTTTTATTTAATTCATTTTTAACATCTTTTAAAGTGTTGTCACAGTTTGAGGCGAGTAATATATCATCAACCCAAAAAAACAAAATCAACAATTTATTATCTATATGTTTGGTATACATGCACGCATCTGCGGGACATTGTTTGAATTTCTGTTCTATTAAATAATTGAGTGTTAAATTCCAATTGTGTGCACTTTGTTTTAGTCCATATAACGATTTATTTAATTTCCACACCCAATTTTTATTTTTAATTTTAAATCCCTCTGGAGGGTAAATGTAGATTTCACAGTCAATCGGAGCATTTAAATAAGCATTTGTTACATCCATTTGATGTATTTTTAGATTGTATTGAGCGGTAAGTTGTAATAAAATTCTAATTGTCGTTAAATTTGTCGTTGATGAAAATGTTGGAAAAATATTCCACTCCAGAAATTTGTAAAAAACCTTTTGCAACAAATCTTGCTTTAAAAGTTACACTGCCAGAAGCTGTGTTTTTTTGGAAGAAACCCAGTATGAAGAAATTATATTTTTATCTGTTGGTTTTGCCACTATTTCGTATGTGTTATTTTCAGATAAAGCTTTCAATTCGGATACCATAGCTTGTTCCCATTCTTGGTGATTTTCTGAATTAATCGCCTCATTATAACTTTCTGGTGCGCTGTTCAACGAATAACAGTAATCCACGGCGTAATCTTGTATCTTTTCAATTTGTAAGAAGTCTGGCCTTTTTCACTCCCTTATTGGGTATCAACGTGTCTGGTTAATATTTTCGTCAGAAGTTCTACTGTAATTGTCGTCGTTATTAATGTTTTCATTGTGATCGATTAAGATACTAGGTAATATTTCACGTTTTTCATCCACTGGATTGCCATTTTTTAAATTTAATGTATCATTGAATTTTACACATCTAACCCTTTTTATGGCATTTTGGTTTGGGAAGTAGATTAAATATGCCGGACTATTTTTATCGTAACCTACGAAAGTACCTTTTTCGCTTTTAGTATTTAGTTTACTGGTGTTTTCTATAAATGCAAAACAATCAGAACCAAATAGATCCATTCTATTCATTTTAGGTTTTACACTGCAAAACGCTTCATACAGCGTTTTTCCTAGCCTCTTATTGAACAATTTATTTCTGTTATATGCTGCTGCGATTAAAGCGTACGTCCATAAACTATGCGCTAATTTCGATTCGATAAGTAGGCATCTTGTCATCCCAAAAAGGGTTCGCCATGCCCTTTCAGCGATGCCATTTTGTAAGGAGGAATACAGCGCTGATTTAAAGTAATTTTAATTAACTACCGTATTAAACACGAAAACGTGTTTAATAAGGTAGTTAATTAATAGAAGTTCAAAGTCTTTACTAGTAAATTCAGTCTAACCATACGGGGCAATATCACCTAAATATTTCTTAGTGGCGAGGATTGTGTCGGATTTGTTTTTTAGAAAATAAACCATAATTAAACCGGAAAAATCATCAATAAAGTTCAAAACGTACCTTAGATTGTTTTTCCCCACTGGGCTGATCGGACCTGCTAAGTCACAATGCGCAAGTGAGAATTTTCGTAGCTTTTTTGTCTGGCGTTCGGCTTATATCTTTTGTCAGTTTCCCCTGTGCACACCCATCACAATTTGGGAGATCGTCTGAAGGTATTATTTTCATGCCTTCGACTACATTTGGTAATTTTTTAATATCAGCTGTATTGCAGTGTCCTAGAATTTTATGCCAGGTTTCCAAGTCGTGACAGGCAATTTTTGAGGGAACCATACTTTTTAAATAATATAGTCGGCCATTTTCTTTAATGTCAAATACAGTTCCATTGGGGTATATCAATTTTGATGTATTTTGGCCAAATTTTATATTCGCACCTTGTTTAATTGCAGCCTGCACGAAAAATATGTCTTGCTTGAATGTAGGTATGAACAGAGCATTTTTTAGAATACAGTTACAGATTTCGCCTTTATTATTTTTTAGGTATATTTTAGCATCGCCTCTTTTCAAGACTATATCATTTATTTGACTACTGTCGGCAAGTTCGACAAAATGACTTTGAGGATTAAAGTTTGAATCAAAATTAATAAAATCAGATTCCTTGGTGATAACGTGCGCTGTAGCACCACAGTCTACAAGGAGGTTTTTACCATTTGTGGTATTGTCAAAGTTACATGTGAATAGAAATAGTTCTCAACGTTTTTTACAAAGTCCATTTTAGAGCGTTTATATCGACATTGGAAACTTTTGTGGTTGGGTCGTCCACAATTATAGCAGATAATTTTATTCTTTTTCTTGGGAAAATTACTTTTGGAGAATACGTTGCAGTGAGGTGCGTAATTTGGTGGTGTCTGCTTTCGAGAAGCATTTTTGAACTTCATAATATTGCTGGAATTATTATTGTCCACGAGCATACGATTAGTCTCTTCGTAACTGCGCAATGCCACTTTAAATTCACTGAAATTTATGGGTTTGTCTTTCTGAGTTATAACAGTTGTAAATGGTTTAAAATCGGCTGGAAGTCCCTTGAGGATCATTGATATCAACAAGCTATCGCTTATTATTTCACCTGAGAGTTTTAAGGCATTGGCGGTTGTTTCTGCCCTTATAACGTAGTCGGTAATCGTTTCATCTTCGTTACGTTTCAGAGACGTTAGTTCTGTATATAGGGATATAATTTTCGGTTTCCCTTTTGATAAATAATTTTCTCTTAATATGTTCAATGCTTTTCGTCCATCATCCAATGTGTCTTTTATAATCAGAGACAGACTCCTATCGTCTAAACATTGAATCAGTTCTGCAAAAACAGTCGCATTCTTTTCGATAAATTCGGGGTCGTTTAGATTCTCTGTTGGAGATTGTATGACTTTGTGTAGTTTTCGAATCCTTAGATATCCCAGAAATTTTACCTGCCACAATTCAAATTTAGATTCCAATCCGTCAAAGAAAAGACGATGGCTGGGCGCATAACCTGTTAAGTTTTGAGATATTGTGTTGAACAAAGATGGTGGCATAGTTCAGATCAGTAACCAAGATGGCGGCCAAGAATCAAATGGGGTCCATGGCGTAGTTAACGGCAAACTGATTGAATCCAAAATTCGATAATTTTTATAATAATTTTGAAATGTTTTCATTGGTTGTTTAACACAGCTGGTGCTTATAAAAATGATTGGTGAATCCATTCGTTTCATACCCCAATTAGGAGTCAAAAACATGTTACAAGAATTAATTTTTTTAGTGAACTAATTTTATCCATCCAGACACAGGTACTTTCTAGTGCATTATGAAATATAGAATTAATATCAAGATTGGATTCCTCATAAAATTGATGTTTGATTTTAACCTAACAAGATCTGGACTCAAAACATAATTGCATTTGCATAGGTACTCACAAATTTATCTTTTTATTATTATTAAGCTCTACTTTGCATTGAGCACTTTTTAAATAAATATTGAAAAATATATTATTTTAAAAAATATTTTGTTAAAAGATATAACGTAATGATAGTTATCGAGTTTTATTGTATCACGGTTGTTTAGTGTCAACAAACAAATGCTTTAAGTTTAGATTGAAACACAACTTTGTGCCTTTATTATTTCTGATATTCATAAACGACCTTCCTGATAAAATGGTGTCATGAGCAAATTTACCCATCTCAGACACAATGTTCAATAACAAACAGGAGGGGAAAAGCTAATATACACATATCCAATACAATAGAATAATAGAAATTTATTTGAGAATAACCTCCAATCTGGAGTGGAATGGAGACCTAAATGAGTGATAACATTTTAATACTGCTAAGACTAACCTTCTTTCCTTTAACAATTACAAGAAACCTTCTTAACCACCAACTACCATGATTAATAATATGCAATGTGAGAATACTTCATTCAAATTCATCAACTTAACATTCACATGCAACATGAATTAGAACAAATACATTAAAGATATTGCCAAAGCTGCTGCAAAGAATGTGGGCTCTTTCTACCGTCAGAAAGCTATTCACACCTGACAGTATCCTGCATTTCTGCAAAGTCACCATTCACCTATACATAGCGTATTCTTGCCATATCTGGTGAATCTACCACTAGTCTTAGACAGGGTCTAAAAAAGAAGTTTCTAACTTGATAGGTCTAGCACTATCAATCAAACTCAAACACCCGTCCTCTCACCATGATGTTGCATCTATATGCCTGTTTTACAAGTATTTTAATGGAATGTGCTGTGATAAATTCATAGCACTTATGCCCCCCTCCGCTTACATACTCCCAACCAACCTGACAAGCAGCAAAATCTCACGTCTTCACTGTTGAGATCGCTGGATGCCGGAAAACCTACTATAATATTTTCTTCCCTTGGATGGCTAGACTTTGCAATTCCCTCCTGTTTTCTGCTTCCCTGACCGTACTAACTTACCGAAATTTAAATGTAATATGAATAGACATCTTGCTGCTTAACTCCCTACATAGTGTCTCTGTAGATATGAGCCCAAAAAGTAGTTTTTGATGTTCTATGTGGCAAAATGCCTTGTTTGAGGTGAATAAGAGTATTTTAAAAAAATAATTTTTTTCACAGTCTGTCTCATTATGCAATAAAAACTGATAATGCTTTTCACATACATATTATCAGATGCCTAAAGCATTCTATTCCATCCAGTAATCATTCTAAAATATTTCACTAGGACAGATTCGTTTCGTGCTTTTTGGTGTCAATAATTCACTCTTTACACTGCATAACTGATCTTGTTTTATTTTCAATTTAGAACACTTTAAGATATATATATTTTGGCAGCAAGTCACTATCAAGGCCTGTTTGATTAAATACGACAGGGTTTTCTTTCTTCTTTATTTTTCTGTTGATTTTCTTGATCGGCCGAGCTTTTTTTCTCGTTTGAGTTGGTAAGTTGTGTATTAGATTGCCGTGTGATTTTTTTTTTCTTTTTTGTCAGCCATTTTCCTCAAGCGTTTTCGATCATTAATCATCAGGAGCAATTTTTCTTTTTCTTTTTTTTTTCTTTTTTTTTTTTAAAGCCTTTTTAACAAAAACAATGCTTGGCAGATTGAGGAAATCAACAGAAAAATACAGAAGAAAGAAAACTTTGTTGTATTTAATCAAACGTGCCTTTTTATATATATATATATATATATATATATATATAAAAAAGAGCAAATAGTTAATAAAACATGTTAAAAACATTTAATCTGAAAAGGAAACACTTAATAAGTGGATAGTCCTTAATCCGCGGAGTTTCGAAAAATACCTTTTTTTATCTGCAATTTCTGTTTTGGTCTTTAAATATTCCTACATACTTACTTGCTTTATCTGGAATTTGCAGATACCGGCCATCCTCTCCCCTTAATTTTTTTTTTTTTTTTAAATATTTTATTTTTTTCAATTTAGTGTCTTTTAATAACTCTTGCTAACATTTTCTTAAGTAATAACCTGTACATTTCAGTTGACTTTTTTTTGCCCTATATATTTTGTGCCTTTTAACATCATCTTGTGTGGGTCATTTTGACATTTGCTTTTCTATTTTATATTTACTTCTATCACCATTTAATCTTTTTTTTTCTTCTTCTTCACTGATTTTTCTTTATTACACTTTGTCTTAGCAGCCGTGTTAAACGCATATCTTATTTTTCTTTTATCAATATTATTGGAATTTTTTCCCCCTTTTCCTTGTAAATATTTGTGAATTATTCCACGGATTTCGGCCTTTTGGATTATTTTGGACCATCTTCCGATTACGCGATTTCCTTGGATTTTACTTATGCGAATGGAAATTTAATTAACTTTCTTGGATTTACATTTTTGGATTTTACCGTCATTGGATATTTTACTTTTCACCAGACTATCCATTCACGTGAAATCACCTTTTTCTTCACCATATTCCCTCTGCTTCACTTTTTGTTATCAAGTAAGATCTTTGACTCACTTGCAGTTTCATCAAATACTTTTGTATGCAAAATCCGATCCCGCATTTTGCTAATTCCTACCCTCTGATGAGGAGGAAAGTATTTTTTCAAAACTCCGCGGATTAAGGACTATCCACTTAAGTGTTTACTTTTCAGATTAAATATGTTTTTAACTCTTTTTCAAAGTTTTTTTTAACATGTTTTATTAACTATTTGCTCTTATTATAAGCTCTATCTCCTATTTGGTTTTATCAAGCTTTTACATCTGATTGAGATTACTTTATAAATATTAATTCCTTAATATTTATAATATACCATCTTCGATCATTTTGGTAAATTTAATTGTAATTTTTATTTTATACACATATATATATATATATATATATATATATATATATATATATACACAATGTCAAAACATCGTTAAATTCACTACTCGTTCAGCAGCCACCAATAGCGTAATGGTTAGGAGCCTTGACTGCCGTACAGACCGTCGGGTTTCAATCCTGGCTTGAGGTAGTTGCCTGTCTAGCCGCACTGATGAGCTGTGAAACAGCGAAACAGTACTATATATGGATGACTATATATATATATATATATATATATATATATATATATATATATATATATATAATGATTCAGCTAAAGTGTATTTTCTTGTTAGCTTAAAATAAATCAGCTTGTTTTAATAAGTTTACCATGAACATCTTCCTGAGAGATGCTATAACATATCACAGCCATGATGTTTTCATGACATATTGGCCAACCAGAAGACAATCCCGGCACAACTTGACATTTAACACAATCAATGATGGCCTTTCCTCTTTTAGTTTTGGCTATTCAATCTTATCACTTCACTTTTCACCTTTTAGAGATTAACATTTTTTTCATTGCAAATGGATTTTCATAAACCTTTTAAATTCATTTTGTGTGCGTGTGTGTGTGTGTACATGCGCATCTGACATATGAAGTTATTTTGTCAGATTTTTCAATTTTAACCCATATAGCAATACATCTGACAGATCGATATTTGTTTCTGACTAGTTATTCTTTGCTTTATTTTTGACTTTAAAAATGTACTTCGTTTCTGTTTCTTTAGAAAATTATTTGGATTATGAAGATTTATAAAATTGGTACATTCTTTACAAAGAACAATCAACTTATGTCATTAATAATAAAAAAAACACACATTTCATAATTTTCATATCTTTGTCGGTTGTAAAGTACACTTAATGTTTTAATTCATGCAGATTTCATATTATTTCAGAGATAATTTTCTGTTAAATATTATATTGTACCAAATATATAATACTAATTTCAAAAGTAAAAATAAAAAAAAAAATGACTTTGGAGCCATCAACTAGAATCAAAACCAAAACATTTAGCACTCCAGCTATATTCGCTACTATTTGAGCTAACCCAACAGATAGATAAGAATGTAATAAAATTAAACAACTTTTAGCTATGGTTAGTTTGCATGCGCAAACTAATAGAAATGTCGGTAAGTTAAAACAAACATTTTGCATTTCAACTTGCTGACTTCTGTATGCATTATTCATCCGTCTAAACAAAGATTTTACTTGTTATTAACCATCGTTGGTATATGACTACTATTTCCTGTTAATTTTCGTGTTATGTGACCAGTAATTTAAGAGTTTAGCAAAAAACTGTTTTATTTATATAGATAAACAATTGCATTTTATTACATAAATATTAAGAATGTGTTTCATTAGCACATTTGTTTCTTAACATTTTTTTGATTGGTTTTTAACAATTTAAAATATTGCTTGATTCTAATGTCTAATGAACTTATTTGCAAATGGTGGCAATATTGTTCATTTTTACATCTAATACATAAAAAAAAGTATTTATTGGAGAAGCTATTCTAGAAATAACGGCATAGTTTTTAGAAGATTTAGTTTTAAATAATTTTGATTGTTACCAAATTATTTAAAGCATTTTAAGATGGAAAATGTTACTGATATGCTTTTTTTTTTTTTTTTTTTTTTTTTTTTTTTACATAGGCATCACCACTTATCAAGGCCAAGAGGCCACTCAAGGATAAGGGTTAAAGAGTGTACAGTAGACATTGGACAATATAGTAATCATTAGTAATGAAAATTTGGTAAATTTGATAACTTATATAGAACAGCTCATCAAGAACTTATTTACGTTAGACTTGAACACAACCATATTGTAGTCAGCCGGAAAGCAGGAAAACGGAAGACAATTCCACAGGCGTGCAGTTCTAAGAAAGAAGCTTTGTTCATGGAATCTACGTTTAGGTTTAGGCACAGATAAAGAGTGGGGGGAATTATTGATAGTGTGTACAGCTAGACGAGTGTTTCTTGTGAAAGTTTGGCGAGGGGGGACCATAGATTGAAGCTAAGTTGAACACCTTCCATGAAAATAACGATACATCAGAGACAAACTCGCAACATCTCTTCTGTGAGATAGAGGTTGCAAGGAGGAGAAAAGGACATCTCCTACGAGGCTACGAAGTCTATTTTGAACTCTATCAAGGCAGGACAAGTCCTTTCTAGCAGCTCCTGCCCAGATGTGGCAACAGTATTCCATCCTTGGACGTACCTGGCTCTTATATAGATAGAGAATAGCATCAGCAGTGAGATATTTACCAGATCGATAGAAAGAACCCACCATTTTTCCAGCGGCCTTGGCAACAGATTTGATGTACGTGTTCCATTTAAGATCAGGAGTAAAGGTCAAGCCCAGAAGCTTGTCAAAACATGAGGCCTCCTGAAGACGAGAGCCATTCATTTCAATTGATGCCAGATGTGGATCAGAATGTTGATGATGTAAAGAGAGAAGCTTGGTTTTAGATGCATTAAAAGTAACCAGCCACTCCTTTCCCCATTGTACTACGTGCTCAAGATCAGAGGAGAGAGAATTGGAGAGAACTTGGTCGTTTACTGTCTTAGATGTGCTACCATAAATGGTAGTGTCGTCAGCATAAATGTCTACAAATGATGTAAGGATGTGATTTGGAAGATCATTAATGTAGATCAGGAAAAGAGTTGGGCCCCTGAGGGACACCGGCATTAATACTGTGAGCTTCTGATTTTTGCCCCTCAACTACTACTCTTATGAACCTATCGGAGAGAAATGATTTAATAATTGAGAAGACATTTCCAGCTATACCATAGCTAGAGATCTTATGAAGTAAACCTTTATGCCATACCCTATCAAAGGCCTTAGATATGTCAAGAGCAATTGCCCTAGAAATGTGGCCTCCGTCGAGAGATTTGCTAATCCTATGAGATATAACTGTAAGCACATCTGCTGTAGATCTAGCAGAATGGAAACCATATTGAGTGTCACTAAGAAGGTTATTTTTGTTGAGATGGTTGATTACTTCTGTATTTAACACAGATTCCAACAACTTACTCATGACGCACAGGAGACTTATTGGCTTGTACTGAGAGGGGGATGAGTGATCACATGAATTCTTAAATACAGGGCATACTGATGAAATTTTCCAGGGATATGGGAAACTATTCTTAAGGCAACGTTTAAACAGTTTTGTAAGTATGGGCGCTAGTTCTGGTTGAAGTTTTTTGAGTACTATAATTGGAATACCGTCAGGGCCAGTTGCTTTACTGGAATCAAGGTTTTTGATTAGCTTGGCAACATCACGTACAGATATACGTATATCACATAGCGTGTTTTCTGATACAGGAGGAAATATTGGAGGTTGGCGGCCTTGGTCGCAAAGGGTAGAATTAGCTGCAAAGTTCTTGACAAAGAGTTTGGCTTTGTCTGATGCTGACGAGATTACCTCAGGTCCATTGATAATAGTTGGGATGGAGCACACGCTTCTGTTCAGGATTCTGTTTGCTATTTGCCAAAACTGGTGGGAACCAAGCCACTGCTCAGCTACTTTGGACTTAACGGATTGAGCATACAACTCTCTTGCGTTCTTTATTACTTTCTTACAATGGTTGCTGGCAGTCCTGAAAGCGGCTTTAGTTTCCATACATCTATTACGTTGGAAGCAGTGGAAAAAGTGATTTCTGTGCGCAATGGCAGCAGCACATTTTGGAGAGAACCATGGCTGGCTGTTAGGTTTTTGCTGAAACTTTTTTGAGGGTATGAAACGGTCAATACCTACAATTAACCATTCCGTCAGGTCTAATACTGTAGAGGACACATCCTTTTTAAACATGGAATGCAGAGGTAGATCAGATATAAATGTACGGAAGCTATCCCAGTCTGCCTTAGTGTGTCGATATACTGTACGATGGAGAGGTACGTCTGGGGACTTATTACATTTCATTTTTATCTTAATTGATACAACAGAGTGGTCGGAAGATCCAAAAGGTGACAGAACAGAAACTGAACATAGTTCAGGGCAAGTTGTGAGAAAAAGGTCTAGTAGGCTCGCATACTGGCCGTCATTGTCGAGCACATGGGTGGGTTCCTGAACAATCTGAGTGAGGTCATAGGCAATGGAGAAATCATGACAGAACCTCCCCTCATCATCGGTCTTGTTTGAGTGGGTCAACCATTTGACGTTGTGAACATTGAAGTCTCCACATACGTGAATGTTAGCTGAAGGATAAGCAGATCGGACTTGGTCAATTTTCTCAGATATGCTTTGAAAGATAGTAACTCCGCTGTTGTGGGGGCGATAGAAAGTAAATATAAATGCAGTAGTGTGAGCTAAAGCAACCTGGAAGCACATATAGGGTAAGTTAGGATCTTCCCTGGAGAAGTCCCTACCACATGGAAAGCTATCTTTAATATAGGCACATATTCCATGCCCATGGCAATCTTGGGGGTCAGATTTAGAAGTTAAGTTAGAGTATCCTTTAATTGCGAACTCTTCTAGGGAAATAGCCTGTCCAATGCCAGTTTCACTTAAAAATAAAAGGTCTGGTTTAGTCTCCTGTAATTGGGTTTCAAGGTTAGAACGTAGACCCCTGATGTTGGAGAAGGAGACATGGTAGTAGGGGTCTATGTTGGAAGTTGGAGAACCGGGTTTAATTGTGTATTTTTTCTTGAAACTTATGATGAAATTTTGGAATTTGTGGACTAGGTCGTCAGATTTGCTTAGAGCAGGACAGAGAGGGGAAACTAAGAGAGAAAAAGAAACAAAGAATTTTTTTTTTATTATTTGTAGCTAATGATAAGGTAAAGTCGTAACAATTACCCACTAGTATGGCATCGAGAGGCCCTACCAGAAGCTACTGCATGGTCCAGAATCCATTCACCAAATGGCAATACAGCAGCCCCAGTACTTTGCACCTGCTGATAGGACAGCCTCCTTAGTGGTTAATCCAAGGTTCGGGTCCCTGACTATCAGGCGGATAACATCAGCCCACACAAAACGTTTACCTCCAGCACCCTTACTAGTGACATGGCTACAAGGATAGACATAGAAACAGAAAATTTCCGCCATCTCTGCTACTGTTCGTGCAAAATACTGCCAACCTAGAAAATAGCTATTTCTTCTCCCTTTGTCAGAAAAATCACTCATTCAAAAATGAGGACTGAGGGACAAATAAGAATGTTTCTTAAAGAAAAACAGTTACATGCAACAACTTTATGTGTGTGTTCATCAATTCAATGTGAGTTAAACATTTAAATTAAAAAAAACGTTAGCATAAAATTTAAAAAATTAAATTTGGAAACTTCTAAATTAAAAATAAGATGTGATTAACAGTAAACTATCTTGAGTTATTTTTCTGAATTATTATCTCCCCTTGGTTACATTCACCTCTGCATTAATAAGATCTTATGTGTCTCGCTAATATTGAGATGTGATAATTATACATAAATTATTTGAAATCAACACTAAATAAGGGAAAACTAAAATGCATAAAACACCTACATTTTGATCTTATCGTTAGGACTTATTTCATGGTCAAGAGACTAAATTTTGATTTTTTGATATTGTGATTCAAGGGCCAACAAACAAATGCTCATGTATTGTATGAAAGGATGAATTTGGCAGCAGTCATATGACATCTGTTTTTTAACAGAATTCTTTATTTTTATAATTCAAAAAGGGTGGAATCCTCTTGTTTTTTTTTTTTTGTTTTGTTTTTTTACTTTGGAAAAAGCAGGATTTCTACTTTGGAAAAAGCAGGATTTCCAGCTTTATTTTTTTTCTTTTCTTTAAATGGAAGTGATTATTTTGGTCTCGAATAAATTGTATTTCTCTTTCTTTCTTGCTTTATCTTTTTTCTCCTCCTCTACCCATCTTGTCTTTAGCAATTTCTGAGAGGATAGAGGAAGTAGAAGACTTTTGTTTCATGAAAAATTATTTCCTGTCTACCCATAAAAAACAGGTATCGTGAATCAGCATCCTTTGCTAAATCACTGCCCTCGCCCCCACCCCAATAAAAACATTATATTCTACTTTTTAGGCGATTATATGCAAAGACCTTGAAAAAAATCAGTATTTTAAATTTAGAATGGAAAATCAGTTTTGTGTATGAATTTAATGTAAAATGATCTCCCATCTCCAAAGCATTCCAACTTGGACAATTAACCGTTTTGTATTTTTATATGGATGATTGGTCATATTATTTGGATTCATCAGACTATTGTTCTCATCTGAGTTTCATTTTCATGTTTCGGTCAATGTAACCTCCTTCAGGTGTATTTTGTCAAACTGTGGAATTTTGAACAGAACCCTTTATTACATAGAGGTAGCATGCTCTTGTTCTATCAGCCATGACTGGATAAAGGTCCTAAGTCATTTGAAATGTATTTTGTTTTTTTGCTTCCCCCATGAAGTAAATAAAGGGTTACGTCCCAAATTCCAGACTCTGACAGAAACATTCCAGAGTTCAACAAGATACATCTAAAGAAAGTCAAAGGTTACATCGATCGAAACATTGTGACAATCACACTCAAGATAAGACCAGTAGTTCAATGAATCCAAATAATACAAATAACCAATCCTCATCTCAAAAATTCAGAAACATAACAGATGATTAGTGATGGTGTTAAAGTTTTTTGTCTTTTTGTTTTGTTTTTTTCCTTTTTTTTTTTTTCCTTTTTTCTTCCCTTTTTTCCCTTTTTTTCTTTTTTTTCCCTTTTTTCTTTTTTTTTTCTTTTTCTTTTTTCCTTTTTTTTCTCTTTTTGGTGGGCTTGCCACTCAGACTTGGGGTTAGTAATGGGTTAAAGAAAGGTTGAGAGGTTAAATATTGAAAAGAAAAAAAAAATTTGCAGAGTTTTTCAACATAACCTCCCCACTCTCCAAAAAACCGTCTGTGATCATCATTAGGGCTATGACAATAGAACATTCTTATTGTTTTGACTGTTGAGTATATATCTGACACAGTTAATCAACTGAGAACCACATCACTCTATATAAAAGCATATAAGATATCAATGGATACACACTCGAGAGTCAAAACAATGAAAAGAATATGCTGTTGTCCTAGCCGTAATCATCATGCTGGTCAAATGGTTACAAAGTCAAATTCAAATAATTACCCCCAGTGATTCCAGATGGAATCGAAGGAAAATTTCAATGGTGTTTTTAGATACTATGAAAAATTAAACTCTTATTGTGAAACCTATTTGAATATTCTAACTGTTGATATATTGATTTAATGTTCTGTTTATTTGTTCTTCCAGGCCCTTGGTTGCCTTCTCTTCCAATTGTGTTTTAATGAACATCCGTTTGAAGATTCTGCTAAACTACGGATACTAAATGCCAATTACTCAATTCCTGAAACCGATAAAACTTTCACTGTTTTTCATGATTTGATACGTAAGTGCTAATTAAGTTTATTCCTCTTATTAAACTATTCTTTTTTTTTTATCCAGAAAACGCATTAATTTTTCTCAATAAATAAGTGAATTATTGAATTTGATTTATTGCCTGATATAATTTTTTATTTTTAAAATTAAAATTTTAAGCTTTTTTTACACTAAAATCAAATGCTTTTCCAGATTAACAATTTATTGGAAAGAACAATAAGTTGTTGAAAATAGAAATTATTTTTTTAATAAAACCAGAAAGTCTCATATGGCATAAAACAGACTTACCAAACTTAGTAATTTTTGATTTGTCAGAAATGTTTCTTTTATGTATTATTCTGATTATTATTATTTCTTGTATGTATTAAGATATAAAAATAAATTTCCTTTTAAAATTTTCTAGGTTCTATGCTTCAAATTGATCCTCGTCATCGTCCAAATATAAATGAACTTATTGATAGATTACAACAAATCGCAATTGCTTGTGAAGTGGATTTGAAAATTGGGCTTGGGCTTTCTAATGGTGTGAATCCTCAAGGTGAGTTGATTTCAGATACAATCAAAAATTGAGGCAGGATCAGGTCATGACCTTTTGTGCCCATTAAACTACTGAAATTATGCATCACCACACATATACATATACACATAATCTAAGTTGCTTGCATCCATCTTGAATATTTTAACATCATTTACACAAACTTGAAGTAAACTTCTAATAAATTCTTTAAATAAACTAGAAATATTTACACTGTTATTCACCCCCCAAACAGAGAACAGTGCCACTTAGATCTAAGAGGCTATTATTTGGGACCATATCTATAGGGACACCATGTAGAGAGTTGAACAGCGAGATGTCTGTTTACATTACACTTTAATTTCTGTCAAGTACAGTCAGGGAAACGGAGGGGGGGGGATTCCAAAGTCAACACTTCAACAAAAGAAACTATTAGAGTAGAAAGCTATCCGGCATCTCAGGATCTTGTTTAAATATTCTTCAAGAAAAGCGATTTACTTTATTGCAAATTTCAACAATAAAATGATCAAAATAAATTTCAGTTTATCATGTTGATAGATCATTTCAGTTGATGAAACTATTTAATATATAATTCAAGAACTTCAAATTTAGACTCTCAAGCTTGAGCATCCCTATAGGATAATCTAGTCTTGAATGGATGGCATGTTTAATTATCATTTAATTGTGTGACCATATTAATGAGCATGGTAAAAAAAAAAACTAATTAAATTGGAAAACTCTAGAAAACCGAGTAATGTAGTATAAATTTTATTAAATAAAAAAAAAAACTCTGACTTTCAGTCGGATAGAACCTTATCATGAAAGAAGACTTACATCACCGGCAAAATGAGAAGAAAAAAATAGAGAAAAAAAATTTCAAAGTTTTTTTGATTAAGGTGGATGCCATCAAAAGTCTTTAAAAAAATTCAAGAAATGATTTTTCATTTAATAAAATACTCACTTTTCTAAAGTTTTCAAATTTAATCTTAAAAAAAATGCTTTCAGATGATGTAATTAACTCCTATTTAAGTAAAATGCATTTAAAAAATCTGATATGAGGAAGAATTTACTAATGTACTTTACTATTTTTAGACAAAATTCAAATTTATACTTCAACATAGTCTCTTTCTAGAGTGATACACTGATTCACCTGCTT